>NC_080180.1:30997867-31297867 GCF_950295315.1 Erinaceus europaeus | reverse complement strand
GCCTCACTCCCTGAGGCAGACTTGCAGAGCTGCAACTTGCCTGGCTGGCTCATCTGGGAGGGGCATCCTTCCCCCTGAATCCAAAGCCTAATTAGTTGGGGAACACAGGGGCAGTGTGTCGCAGGTGATGTGCTGCTGCTTGTGTGAACTGGGCAGCGTTATTTCCTGCAGGCAGGGGAGGGTGTGGAGAGTTTCAGCAGGCTGGCGGATTTTTTCCAGCACGTTGTCATTTCTCCGCTGATTGAGTTATCTCTTCTGTTACAGGTGGAGAGAGACTTTGAAAGGGAGTATGGAAAACTCCAGCAGTGAGTGTCAAATCCCAGAAAGGGCAGGGGCCGGGGAGTGTGGAGAAGGGCTGGAGCCTTGTGCCAGCCTGGCTGCCTGCTTAGTGCCCAGCCATAGCTGCTATTGGCCATTAGCACCCTAGGGCTCCAGGGCCCACCAGTGATGGCTCCTGACAGTCATTCATTCATAGCCTTTGGGTGCTTGGCCTCATGCAGACCTTGTGGAGGCCCTTCAGTCACTGGAAAAGCCCCACAGAGGGGACCCTTGTCCTCCTCCCACCAGAAGTCAGACTGGGCTTCATGGGGGCAGAATAGTGGGGTGTAGAGGGGACAAGGATGGTCGGTGTGGAAAGACGGGCCCCAGAGCAACTTGCCAGCACCAGGCACCTAGACCCATCTACCTGCCTTGCAGGCTGGAGGAGCAGACCAAGAGACTGCAGAAGGACATGAAGAAGAGTGCTGACGCTGACCTGGGTAGGTATCCCGAACCACCTGGCTCATGTGGGGTGCCCCACTCCTCCTTTGAAATCAGTGCACTTTGTGGGTGCCCCAGTGTTCCTGAGAAGTGGCTTGAGGTCACATGTCATTAGCAGACCACCACAGCTGCTGGCCTGAGCCTGGAGTCCTGGCTCCATAGCCTCTGTGCTGACTCTATGCCAGTGCCGAGACTAGGCTGCCCCAAGGAAGCCAGGAGGCCACAGCGCCCTGGGATGGGGGCACCAGGTGAGGAGGCACACACTGCTGACGACTTCATATGGTTCTAACCAAGGAGACAAAGGCAGGATTGGCAAAAGCTTTAGAAAGAATAAAAAGTGGCCTGAAAAGTGGCGCAGTGGATAAAGCACTGGACTCTCAAACATGAAGCCCTGAGCTTAACCCCTGGCATTCATTCGCATATGTCAATGTGATGCTCTGGTTCTTTCTCTCATAAATTTACTGAAAACAGAAAGAAAGAAAGAAAGAAAGAAAGAAAGAAAGAAAGAAAGAAAGAAAGAAAGAAAGAAAGAAAGAAAGGAAGGAAGGAAGGAAGGAAGGAAGGAAGGAAGGAAGGAAGGAAGGTGGGTGATGGCACACATGGTAGTATATGTAATTACCATATACAAGGACCCAGATTCAAGGGAATTCTCCACCAGAAAGGGAGAAACCTTAACAACAATGAAGCCAGGCAACAGGTGTCTCTCTCCCTATCACCCCCTTTCCTCTCAGTTTCTATTGTCTCTATCCTAGTAAATAAATAAATTAAATATTTGTTTAAATAAATCTTTGAGGGGGGGCACGTGGTGGTGCAGCTGGTTAAGTGCACACATCACAGTGTGCAAGGACCTGTATTCAAGCCCTTGATCCTCACCTGCAGGGTGGAAGCTTTGCAAGTGGTGAAGCAGGTCTGAAGGTGTCTCTCTGTTTCCTTCTCCACCTCCCCCTTCCCTCTCAATTTCTGTCTCTCTATTCAATAAGTAAATAAAGATAATTTAAAAATTATAAAAATAAATAAAGTAAATCTTTGAAAAGAAATGAAAGGAGGGAACAGTTGGGAAGACTGTCTCCCTGTACCCAGCCTCTGACTTTCCAGAGCTATTTTTCTCCAATATTTCATTTAAATAAATAAACAGAAGAGGCTTTACAGAAATGTTCCCAGTTTTATCTAGATTCCTGTTGTATTGTTGTTGTTGTTGTTGTCCTGGCCTCACTGTTCCAGTATGAGTTTTTCAGATAGAGAGAGACATATAGATAATGAGGAAAAGAGACCACAGCACTTAAGCATACTCCATTAGGAGCTGAGCTCAAACCTGGGTCATGCGTATAGCAAAGCAGCGCACTACCCAACTGAGCTTTCTGCTGGTGCTAGGTTCTTACTTGTAATGATGCTATCAAGTTACGAATTTACTCCATGGTCAACAGCCTCTGCACAGATTTTAAAGAATATGTTTTCTCGGGAATTGGGCGGTAGCACAGTGGGTTAAGCACATGTGGTAAGAAGCGCAAGGACCCAAGTAAGGATCCCGGTTCAAACCCCCGGCTCCCCACCTGCAGGGAAGTCGCTTCACAGGAGGGGAAGCAGGTCTGCAGGTGTCTATCTTTCTCTCCCCCTCTCTGTCATCCCCTCCTCTCCATTTCTCTCTGTCCTATCTAACAACGACAACATCAGTAACAACAATAATAACTACAACAACAATAAAAATAAGGGCAACAAAAGAGAAAATAAGTAAATATTTAAAAATTAAAAAAAAATAAATAAAGAGGGAGTCAGGCTGTAGCGCAGCGGGTTAAGCGCAGGTAGCGCTAAGCTCAAGGACCGGCGTCAGGATCCCGGTTTGAACCCCCGGCTCCCCACCTGCAGGCAGGTCCCTTCACAGGCGGTGAAGCAGGTCTGCAGGTGTCTGTCTTTCTCTCCCCCTCTCTGTCTTCCCCTCCTCTCTCCATTTCTCTCTGTCCTATCCAACAACAACGACATCAATAATAACTACAACAATAAAACAACAAGGGCAACAAAAGGGAATAAATAAATAAAATAAATTTTAAAAAATAAAATAAAAAGAATATGTTTTCTCTGTTGCATCAACACTTCTGGGAAATCTGCCATTTCCAGTCTTCTCCCATAATTTCCCCTTTTGCTGGAGGACCACAGTTCAGTCCCAGCTTCTAGAGAAGTCCAGAACAGTAGTACAGTAGTCTCAGCTTTGCTGGGATGTAGACAGGATTGGGTGAGCAGGGGGTCCTGGACTTCCATTTCTCTCAGAGCAGAGTAGGCCCTTCCTTGTGTGGGAAGACTAGGTGGAGGGCCCCTCACTCCTCACTTGATGGCAAGGCAGAGTGACCCCATAGTTTCCTGGGAGATGAACCTTCCTCTTAGATTCTTTTTTTTTAATACACACACACACACTTCTGATAGAGACAGAGGAAAGGGGGAGATAGGGAGAAGTATAGCACTGCTTCAACACTCGTGAGGCTTCTACCCCACAGGTAGGGGCCAGGAGCTTGAACCTGAGCCTTGTGAACTGTAACATGTGCATTCTACTAGGTGTCTCACCTCCCAGACCCTCCTCTCAGATCCTTAGACTTGTTGTTTTTACATTTAACTCATTTGAAATCAGACAGCCTTCTTTCCTTTTATTTATATTTTTCCTGAATCCAGGACCTCCCACATACATGATTTCACTATTCCTGGGCCACTCAGGACTCTCAAGTATGAGGTCCTGAGTTCAATCCCTAGCAGCACATGTGCCAGAGTGATATCTGGTTCATTCTCTCTCCTTTCTCATTAATAGATAAAATATTTTTTAAAAGAAAATTAGTTTTTAAAAGAGAGAGAGAGAAAGGGAGAGATAATGCAGTATGGGAACTTCTGCTGCCTTGGTACCTACCTACATGTGGTACTGGGGCTTGAACCTGACACACATGCATTGTCAAGTAAGCTGTCTCTCCAGGCTTTTTTTTTTCTTTGATATTTTATTGATAACATTCAGTAGCATAAAACTGTAAGAAAGGCATTCAAAGATTTGCTTCTCCCTGAAATGGGTGCAGACACTGTCCAGCACACACGGCCTGCTCCCTCTCTCTATCTGCCACTCCAGAAGATCCTTGACAGATAACAAAGTCCTAAAAATGGGGACAAGACCAGGAGCTCCTGCCTCTGAGCAGCCCTGAGACTTCTGGTCTCCCCATCTGTGAAGCAGGACGTCTAAACACATAGGCAGGCCATGGGGGATACAACACCAGAGAGAGCCTTTGGTGTTAAAAGTACATACCCCATCAGGGCCTCCCAGTGCAGTGCTGCTGTCTGACCTGGAAGAAGGTACACTCCCTGCTGAGCTGCACTCACCCCATCTGTCAGATGGAGCAGAAGTCCATCTACCCCAATGTCTGCTGGGCTGTTTGAGTCCTAAGTGAAAAGTGGGTGCCTAGGAAACTCATCAGAGGCAGAGCACAGACCTGACTTTAAAGTGAAGCCTTGTCTGAGTTTTCAGCTTCTGTCATTGCAGAGAAAATTCTAGGGGTAGGGGGAGAGTCGGGGGGGGGGGGGCATGCTGGCTTGGCAGTGTCTCCAGCCATCTGAGCCTCAGCTTTTTTTGCATGCATTTCCTCCCACGGACTGCTCAATGAGACTAGGGGCTACTAAGCCATGCCTAACCACACAGGTCTGACCTTGGCTTGCCAGTAAAGTTTTATTGAAACACAACCACACCCAGTTGTTGCAACAAGCATCATCTGGCCCACAGAGCCTGAACTCATGCACCTTTAATCCTCCACAGTAAGGTTGCAGCCTCCCCACCCCACCCCCACCCCCACCCCATGTAGCGCACTGATACATGCTTGTCCACTGTTAGTTTGGAAGACCAAGCTTCCCCTCCCAGCAACCTGGAGGTTGTTTTTTTTTTGTTTTTTTTAATTTAATTTTTTTTATATTTATTTTATTTATTTATTCCCTTTTGTTGCCCTTGTTGTTTTATTGTTGTAGTTATTATTGTTGTTGTCGTTGTTGGATAGGACAGAGAGAAATGGAGAGAGGGAGGGGAAGACAGAGAAGAGGAGAGAAAGATAGACACCTGCAGACCTGCTTCACCGCCTGTGAAGCGACTCCCCTGCAGGTGGGGAGCCGGGGTTCGAACCAGGATCCTTATGCCGGTCCTTGTGCTTTGCGCCACCTGCGCTTAGCCCGCTGCACTACAGCCCGACTCCCGGTTGTTTTTTTAAATACATGTTCCTGGATTCCAGACTTACTGAATTGGGATCTTTAGAGCTAGAAATTTTTATCTCTTACTCCTTCTACCCAGGTGAGTGACTCTGTTAGAACCCAGGGTTTAGAAAGTTAAGTGATCACAACAGGTAAAGCTGCTGTAAAGAATTTCCCAGAGCATCAGGCATGGGCTGAACCATAAAGACAGTATCTTGTGCTGGTCCCTTGTAGTTTTTATGGCCTGTAGCTATAGGTGGAAGTCAGGCGTGACTGTGGGAATGGAGCAAATCCTGAGAACAAGACCTTGAGGCCTTTCCCTTTGCAGATTAGCAAACTTGTTTTTTTTTAATATATATTTTGTTTTGTTTAAAAGAGAGAGAGACCACCATACTGCCCAGCTTTGGCTAATGGTGGTACTGGGGATTGAACTTAGAACTTTGGAGCCTCAGACATGAAAGTTTTTTTGCATAACCATTATGCTATCTCCCACAACACACACATACCCATTCATGAACTTTTGCCTTCTTACAGCCATGTCCAAATCTGCTGTGAAGATATCCTTGGATTTACTCTCTAATCCCCTCTGCGAGCAAGATCAGGACTTCCTGAACATGGTGACAGCGCTGGACACGGCCATGAAGCGGATGGATGCCTTCAACCAAGAAAAGGTGACTGTCTAGGGAAAGTTATATGGGGCCTCCCAGGGCTTGGCCACCTCTTTGAGGGGCCCCAGCACACCAAGTCCTAAGCCTGTGGGCTCTGTCCTGGTCACCTTGCTTGAGCCCAGGCCTCACCACACTGAAGGAAACTTCAGTGCTGTGGTCTCTTTCACTGTCTCTACCTCTCTGTCTCTATCTTAAGAAAGAAAGAAAGGAAGGAAGAAAACTTAAGAGTGGGCTGTCGAAATAGCATACTGATAACACAAAAAACTTTTCATACCTGAGGCACCAGATGTCCCAGGTCTAGTCCCCCACACCACCATAAACCAGAGTTGAGTAGTGCTTTGGTAAGAAAAAAAAAACAAAAGCTTAGAGTCTTCCCTTCTAGGAAGAGTCTGGTTTCCTATAGCCACTCCCATCTTGAAGTCATGGGTATTTTTTTTTTTTTTGACAGGTGAACCAGATCCAAAAGACTGTGATTGAGCCCTTAAAAAAGTGAGTAAAAGTCATCCAGGGGTCACAGCACTTCATGGGAAGGAAGGTCACCTGGCCACTTGAGGACCCAGTATTGTTTCCAGCATGAGGCTGACAGGAGATTCAGTGGCCCCCAGCCACTCACTTCAGTGGGAAGCCCTGTGGTCACCCGGCATCTCAGCCCTCCCCGTGTTGACCATCATTGTGGTCCCTTAGCCTCATCCCTTCATTGGTTGGGAAGCGCTGGGGTCAGAGCCACTGACCTCAGCCAGGAGCCCTTGGCCAGCAATCAGTGGAGATGAGCGAGGCCTTTCATCTCCCAGCCAGACTGAGAGCAGCTGCTGGCTCTCTCGGCTTTTGAAATGTAGGGGAGGCCGCACACAGGGAGGGTGCAGCCGTGGGCCCCTCCTGGGACAGTCCCCTAACTCATGGTTAGAAATTCTTTGCAAGACTCATCCACCTCAGGCAGACCCTGGTCAGTGATCAGAGAGGCCTATTCCCTGAGTCCCCTAAGGGGGTGGGTTGGGGGTGGGGGACTGGTGGGGCCCTTGCCTTGAAGCTCCCGAATCGCCTCATCTTCTTCCCCAGCCGCCCAGGCAGCCATGACCCCTTGGGCTGGGCTGGCGGCATTGCTCCCTGTTAGCTCTCCTGCGGTGGTCCCTGGCAGTCGCCTCTCCGGGTGGGTCGGGTGAGGAAGCTCTGCCTAATTTCCAGGAGGCTGGATCAGGGCCCGGGAAGGAGATGAAGGGAGAGGGTTTGCAGCCTCCAGCCCCTGGCACCAGGATGCTGAGCTTGTCACTCCCTGTCTGGGTCGGGTGGGGAGAGGAGGGCTCCTTTTAAGTCATGCAGTCATGGCAGGAGACTAAACCAGCTCTGGAATGGGTTTCTCCCAGCACCCCGCCTCCCAGGCCCTGCCCAGCCCCTGGCAGGGTCTCTTGATGATTGGGGTGCTGAGACTTGAGGTGGGAAGTTTAAGGAGCCCCCACAGCCCACAGCCTCAGACAGGGAGCCTAGAGGGAAGGGCAAGGGCAGAGCCCACCCTGCCCACAGGGTTCCAAGGACTGCCACGGCCACCCACAGCTAGAGCAAGCACAGTAAGTCAGGGGACACCAGCTCAGAGAACGGGGACTGACTGCTATCTCAATTTCGTAACCAACAACCAACGAGGCGGTCTTGAAATCTGATTCCTGGCTCCTGGAGCCAAGCAGAGAGAAATCCCGGCTGCTTCCCACCACCCCGGTGGCCCACCACCTGCCAGGAAGGTGGGTGAGTGGTGGAGGGGGCGGCCCATCTCCGCCATGGATCCACTGACTTCCAGGAGCCCCCCAGCTGCCTGGCTCCACACACTGGCTACTCCCAGCCTCACCAGCCCAAACCACAGGAAGTGGCACTGCCTGACCTCCTCTTGCTAGGAGGGAGCTCCCAGGGACCCGGCACCGGAAACAGGAAACTGCAGCTTTCCTGTCCTCTGATGGAGAACATCTCCATGTGGCCACTCTGCTGCCCCCAGCCTCCCCTCAGGGCTCAGCCCCTAATCCCATCTCTGGGCCTTGTTCACATGGTCATATGGGGATGCTTTCAATTTCCCTTTCCTGGTGGGCGGAAGATCCCGGCTGTGTGGGCACAGATTGAGGAATGGCAGGCATTCCCTATCACGGCCGGCTGCTCCAGCCTACTTCCCAGCCGGCCTCACTCACCCACCTCCCTCTCCCTGCCTCTTCACCACGCTCGCTCATCAGGGGGAGGCAATTCGCTCCTGAACCCCAGGACAGGCGAGAAGCAGGCAGTCCTGGTGAGGGAGAGGCCTCATCATTTTCTGAGAAGAACAGTGATGATCCCAACCAGGGGGCTTGTAGCCTAGAGAGGAAGCCATGATGGTATCTCAGCCACACTCACTGCCAAGGTGGTGCGGGCAGGGTCCCTTGAGAAGTACTGCCTGGACAATCTCCATCACACCCTGACCTTGGCCCAACCTGACTGTGTCTGTGGTGGGGGAGGGAGCTGTGGGAGCCTGGGGTGGGAGTGTGTCCCAAAGCTTTGGCCTGGGGATGTCCTTGTTCCACTCACTGCTTAGCTCTCACCCCCAGCCTTGTTCTGTGGAGGCCCAGCATCCAGAGAGTCAGCTGCTGGCCCTTCTAGAGGGTCCAAGGGCTTGTCTGGGGACCTGTCCGTGCTCTCACCCACCCGAAGGTTCCACAGCCAGGAGAGCCATCCTCCCCATCACTCAGATCTCACCCAGCCTGCCCCACAGGGCAAGTCCACTCTGTTGATGCTAATGGGACAGTGGGGAGTGGGGACAGTGGGGGGAGCTGTGTGGGGCAGTAGCTGGAGCTCAGGGTTAGAGTCCTTGTCCCTGATTTTCTATCCACATCTCAGAAATGCAGCATCTGACCTCCTGCACAACTGTAGTTTCCCAACGTTGTTTTTTAGTCACCTGGGGTATCACTGAGATTTGGTGTCTGCATGACTCAACCAGTCCTGGTGGCCATTTCTTTTCCTTGATAGAGGGAGAGAGAAAGAGTAAGAAACACCTGTAGCACTGCCCCACCACTTGTGAAGCTTCCGCCTGCAGGTGGGGATTGGGAACTGGAACCTGGGTCCTCACACATGATAACATGTCTACTCAACCAGGTGTGCCACCACCCAGCCCTTTGCTTCCTTGTTTTTATATGAGACAGGCACCTGCCTGCCCCTTAGGGGTACAAAGCCAGTAGGATCTGTGACAGTAGGATCTGTGGCTTCTTGGAGTAACTGAGGGTGCTGAGGTAGGAGGAAGAGGTGGCCACAAAGGAAAAATGGTTTTTCTGGTGGGTCTAACAGCAAACACTTACCCACTCCACCCTTAGAGGACAGCAGGGAGTTTTGCTTCCCGAAGGCTAAAGAATGGCCTGCAGACACAAGCACCTCTACACTGCCTGTGCCCTAAGGGTGCCAGGCACAGGTGGTAATCTGCACCCCAGATCCATGGCTCACTTAACCCCACCAGCTCAGGATTGGGCCCTAGGCCTGGATTTGTGTATGTTCTGTAGGCCACACCCTACTTTTAGTCAGCAGATAACCAAGGGGGAGGAGAGACAGGACAAGTGAGCAGTGCTGCTGGGCTCAGTCTGTGGCTGTAGAAATGCCCCCACCCCCACATGAGTGCCACTCACCCTGGGACTCCTTCCCCAAGAATACTAGCTGGATTTAAGGGCAAGAAAACTCCTTCCTTCCTCCATACTCTTTCCTGCCTGCCTCCCTTTCTGGCCCAAGTGCTGGGGCTCCCTGCAAGCAGATTGATTCTAAGCAGAGAATCAGGGTGGCTGCTCATGGCCCCTGGTCCAGTTGGGGTGTATGGGTGTGGGTTAGGTTCTCAGGCCCAGCTGCACCTGCTCCCTAAGCCACATGCTTCTCAGCTACCAGCCCGTCTCCACCCAGGAAGGAAACAGGCCTCCGGGAGCATATGAGGCATCATCAGAGCAACTGCCTTTGGCCAAAGCAGTGGAGCAGCTGCCCCCAGTGTCCCCACTGCCCAGAGGCCCATTTGTCCTGAAGTGACCAGTCCCCACAACCCCATCTCTACATCACCAAGCAGGCCCATACCTCCTGCCGAGCAAATCAGCCAGAGGCTGTGCCCACAAAGGGCCAGCTGGTCTCCCCAGCTTCTCAGCATCTCCAGTGAGGCCGGGGACCTGTGCTAGAGAGACCCACGGGGAGTTTGAAGAGCCCTTTGTTTCACCAAAATCTGCTGCCTGGGTCTGTAGCTGTGTTCAGGGCATTTGATGCTTTAGCCAAATGTATATTCTCAGTGCTTGGGAGGAAGTAGCCACTACTGGGTCAGGGTACTCTTGATTTGTTGAAACTCTTAGTAACCAAATTCATGCTTTTGTTCCTTTAAAAGGCAGCCTGGGGAGGGGGGAATAAACATGCTTGTCTGGTACCCTAACAGCATGACATCATCGAGCTCACAGGCCCTAGCAAGGTCCCTCCTGTCTGCCCGCCCAGCCCACCTGCCGGCTTTATTCTAGGATGCTGCCCCTTCTCTGTCCACTTAACCCCGTGGCAGGCCTGCCATGCCTTCCCCATTATTAGTCACATTCATGAGGGAAACGTAGCCTCCCTGAATGGGGCCAGGAGACCCAGTCCTGACCTGTCTGTCCAAAGACACCACTGCCCTTCCCATCTGGAGATGACATTAGTGTGGGGACCAAAAGTCCCACAGCATCCACTGCTGCTCTTTCAGAATGGCCTGTCCCCAGCATTTCCCTGTGGGCCATTTTGGTGATGGGGAGTTTTCTCCAAATGTCTGACTTTATGCTTGGGCCTCCTCCATAGTGGAGTCAGCTGGGCTCTCTCTCCTTGGAGGTCTGTCACCTGCTGGTGGTATTGTAGGGTGAAGCAGAGAACTGGGTCACTTGGGTCCTCACCCATCACTGCCTGATTGGATGCTGACCAAGTCATATCACCTCACTGACTGGAGTTTCTTTCATTTTGCAAACAGGAGGGCTGGGGAGGCAGCCTAATGGTTATACAAAGAGGCACTGAAGGTTTCAGATTCAACCCTTAGCACTTTGATAAGCCAGAGCTGAGAGTGCTCTTTGGTTGGGGGGAAAAAATCATTTTGCAAATTGAGAATGTTGAATGTTTGACTCTGCCAGGCCTGTGGGATGACGTGGGCATAGGGGAGAGCAGAGGCTGTGACACACCTCCCTGACCCAGCGTGTCCTGCAGGGGCAGCACAGTGACCCTCACCCACCTGTCTCTGGCCTCAGCACTTTCATTCACAGCAAAAGCCCAAGCCCTAGATCCAGGCTGCACTCAGTGGGTGCTCACTCACTATTTCCAAAGGATGATGTGCTCCCAGCTCCCAGAATGCTTGAACCAACCAGACTGTCCCTGCAGGTTTGGCAGCGTCTTCCCCAGCCTCAACATGGCAGTGAAGCGGCGGGAACAGGCCTTGCAGGACTATAGGAGGCTGCAGGCCAAGGTAGAGAAGTACGAAGAGAAGGAGAAGACAGGGCCAGTGCTGGCCAAACTCCACCAGGTACCATGTGCTCACATGCTTAGCCCCTTCACCTGGGGACCAGCTCAAAATCCCTGCCCCACCCCACACACACCCAGGTGTTGGCTCAGCATCCCAATGTGGTCTTCCCCAGGCCCGAGAAGAGCTGCGGCCGGTGCGAGATGACTTTGAGGCCAAGAACAAGCAGCTTCTGGATGAGATGCCTCGGTTCTACAGCAGCCGACTCGACTACTTCCAGCCCAGCTTTGAGTCCCTGATCCGCGCGCAGGTAAAGCCACCCCAAGTGACAGCCAAGCACCCCTATGTTCAGCAGGTGGTCTTGGGCTTTGTGGACACAGCTCTTGGCAGCTAGAAGTCTGATTTAGCTTTTCTCTGCCTGTCCATCCCGGCGAGGAGTCCATTCCAGGATGGAATCCAGGGCTCGGTTCTGTTGTCTCCTTGGGTTGCTCTTTGGTTGAAAAGGCACCTTGTTTGTCCTGTTCTTCCTTCAGTCTCTCCTCAGTGTAGTGGAAGGACAGCAGGTCAGGTCCTGCCTTCAGCACCTCATTTTGAGGGCAGGTTCTTTGCCTCCCTAAGCTCAAAGCCTGGGGTGGGGGCTGAAGAGCTCTGGGGACCCTGCATCCTTCCCCTCCCACTAGTTTGTCCTTTTTCAGTGGGAGACATAGAGGTCTTGCCTTTTATCAGCCCTTAGAGGAGCCCCTGGACATCGGGGTGCCTCCTGCTGGGATGCTTGCAGTAGATAGGCAGACCTGCTCAGTACTAGCAGCCCACAGGCCCACCCTGCAGCTTCTGCCCTTTTCTCTTGTGCCCCCCTATCTTCAAGCTGTGAGCAGATGGTAATGCCAGTGCTAATGGGCCCCCGTGGGGGGGGGGGGTGGCAGCTGACTACAGTGTTCAGCATCCAGTCTTCCCACCTTCCCGGCAGCAACAAGGGAAAGGGCTGCCTGCCTGTTTGGTCCCTGTTTGGATTGGGTGTTTGGCACCCTCCAGTGGACATTGCTATTCTTTTTGGAGTCCACAATCAGGTGGCCTGAGAAAAGCCCAGGCTCCCATCTTCCACATTTGGAAGCCCCTAAAATCCACAGTAGCAGAGTTCTGAGCAGAGCTGACATTGAAGCTAATACTTGTATCCGGGACCTGGGTCACTCCAGAGGGCAATAAAAGCTGGGGGTCCCCACACTTGACCCAGAGCATCCCCTTGGAGGTCCAGGCTTCCTCCTAGATGCTGTACCTGAGCTTAGGGAGACCCTCCCTGAAGGTGTTTACCCCTGTGCCATCATCCCCACCCCTGCTCCTAGCCCTACACACCTGCGTGCTTCTGGTGCTCAACCCTGTTGCTGGAGGAAGGAAGCTCCAGGGTGCCCAGTCTCTGGCTGGCCAGGCTGGTATGGCCTGGGGGCTAGAGATGCCCTGTATCCAGGCATCAGGAGGCCCAAGGTTGTTTATTGCCACCTCAGCACCACCCTCCCCCTCCTGCGACTGCTGCTGCCATTAGTCACTGGAGAAGTGAGCATTCCTGGTGACTCAGCCACTGTGCAGTGCTGCTTGGGCAGAGGTGGGGGGTGGTGTGCCACCCCCTGTCCAAGCCCTACCCCTGAAGTGACAGCAGTATGTAGAAACCTTGATTTGGCTCTCCCTCAGCCCTGTGGGTGTGTGAGAGACAGTCCCCAGAAGCAGTGCAGCCACACACACATGGCCTGGCCACCAACCCTGACCCTCAAGCTGGGTGCCTGGCTTCTCCAGGAAGCATTCCTTCTTCCCGGAGACAGCTTGGAGCTGGAGGAGGTAGAAGTATAAAATGCTTACACTTGGTCATGAGGTAGTGGAGACTGAGGCAGAAATGGCGCCTGTCCTACCCCAGGAAACCCAACCTGGGCAGGCGCAGGCCTAGGTCTAAGCAGCCCTCAATCGTTTTGAGTCACTGATAGGTGTCCTTACTGCTAGGCTTGCTCCTGTGAGCCTTCCAGCCCACCCCCAGTGTCAGCCTTCGCCACGGCTCTCCTGGGCTGAGATGGGAAGGGAGGCTGGGCCTTCCTCACCTTTACTCCCAAGACCGAGGTTTGAGGAAACCACCCTACCTTCTCCCAGGGAGCAAAGCCTCACTTTCCCTACTAGCTCTGACAAAGCACCAAGTCCCCAATCACAGATGAAATCCTGTTTCCCTAGCACACAGGACACCCCTTCCTGTTTCCCTCATAGCCAAGCCCCCTGCACCTCGCTGAGGACCTCCTGCTTCCTCCCCACTATGGATTTTGCCATCCTGAGTAGCAAACATTCTGGAAGTTTTAGGCTGGCACACTGCTCCTGCCAGCTCACCATACAGCTAGGGCCATAGGCTGAGGGGGTAGCAGAGGTGAATGGAAACATGAAACCAGTCCTCCTGGGTAGGGTCCTTCCACCTCAGACCACTAGCTGCCTGGGAGTCCAGGAGCCAGGCACCCACAGACCTCTCCCTGTCCCCCTCCTCCAGGTGGTGTACTACTCTGAGATGCATAAGATCTTCGGAGACCTGACCCAGCAGCTTGACCAGCCTGGCCACTCGGACGAGCAACGGGAACGAGAGAACGAAGCCAAGCTGAGCGAGCTCAGGGCCCTTTCCATTGTAGCTGATGACTGAGCTGCCTACCCTGGGAGACTCCCAGGACCGAGCCAGCCTCTGGCCTTTGCCTTCTTCATGTTTAGGCTCAGGCCTCAGCCAGAAAAAGACCTTCCCCTTGGGAGAAACGCCTGTGGGCAGGTTAGGCTCTCGCCCACCAGCCCTATGGAATGAGCCAGGGCCTGCAGACAGGTAAGCAGGATAGAAAACCCCAAGGGCCTTATTCCCCAAAGAACCGTCCAGTGCACCTCCTGGCCTTGGGCCAGAGCATGTCTCTTGCCCACTGTTGAGTCCTTTGAGGTATTAGCCTTACCTGTGTGATTGGGATCGCATCTACCTCCAAAAGGCCCACCTTGGGGAGCCCACCCACATCAAAGACATTTTCCTGAGACCTAGCAACACGTCTCCCAGCACCACAAAGGCCACTCAGCCTACTTCTCCCCTTAGGTCACATGCAGGAAGAACCCACATCCTGCAGGTTCCCCAGGAAGCCAGGACTCAGCTGTATAAATATCCTATCAGGGCACGCTGAGAACCAGGCCTCTGAGCAGGAACAGTGGGTCTGTGTCGTATCTGAACATTTGGATTAATTTTTTTCAAGTAAAGTTTTCAATAAAATTTCCATATAGTACTGTACTGTAAAAGGAGACGGCTATCCCATTCTGCTGAGCTAGAAGGGGTCCCCCATAGCACTCTCTCCTCACCTTATTCCCCAGTTGCCACATGAACCTCTAGAGGGGAGAAGTTTCTATCCCACAGAGGTGGGCAGAGGGCAGGACAGGTCTAAGTAGAAGGGTAGAGCTATATAGGACACTAGGCTTGTTTTTTGACTTTGGTTTATTTAAAAAACAAAAAGCCAAAAAAAAAAAAAAAACTTTATATACAAAGTCAAACTGAAACCAGATCATGGAAAGAGGCGAGGATTATGGGAAAAGGGGGAGAGAATTATGGGGAAAGGGCTGGGCCATAGCCAATACCACATTCTGAACATGGGGATCCAGGGGAGAGGTGCTGGTTTCTGCCGGCAATCCTGGAGTGGCTGGGACACAGTTTTCACTGGCAGACACGGCCCACCCGAGACAGAGCTCGCTACACTGACTCCAGCCCTGCAGCAGTCAGGGGAGCCCCTTCCCTGAGAGCCTGCTCTAGGAACCCCACGGGCTTTGTGCCATCACGGGGAGGGCTCTCACCCCCAGCCAGATGCCACTTCTGCTTTTTCAGTTTATTGGCATCAGACCTTATGACAGTTTTGACAAGCCTTTTTCTCCCCTGTCTTATTATAAACTGGAAGAGGACAGACAGGAGAAAGTCAGCACAAGACTAAAAGGACCCCAGGAGAAATCCCTAGGTAAAGGGCAAAATGACGGTCGGGGTGCAGATGATGTTTTGTTGGAACTGGGGTTCCATATTTGTCTGTCCCACATAGCAGACAGACCCCGACCCTGACAGCCTGGCCTCCTCGGAGGCTGAGCACAGGGGTCAGCCACCCCCTGCCTATGGCTCCCAGTCCTGCTCCAGCTGCTCTCTGGGACCAAAGGGGCTGGAACTTCAGGCTCCATCGCTGACCTCACAGGGTGGCAGCTCCTGCTATAGGCCCCTCAGTTGCTAGGCGCTGGCTCCTCCTTCTCTACCCAGCTGTCAGCCTGTTTGAAATGGGTAACAAGAATTAGGGCTCCTAAGGAGGAGCCAAGCTCAGAGGACTCCTGAGCACCTGCTCCTGGGGCGTCTAAGGGACAAGCTCTCTGGCTGCTGGTGGCACAGCGTGGGAACAGGGAGCTGGGCGAGGGGAGTACTGTGTGCTGTCACCCCACCCCCTTGCTAGGACTGTCAGCACTGTCTCTCAGAGGCCTCACCTTCTCCACCATTCGCTGCATCTCAAGCTGCAGAGGCGTCAGGCGCCTCCGGAACTCCTGGAGCAGCCGCTGCAGCTGGCTTTTCTGTCGTTCTGCTGTCCGGCTTGTCTCCTCAGCCTCAGCCAACCGGCTCCGCAGTTCCTGCATTTCTGCTGCCAATGTCTTATTCGTCACTTCAGTGGCTGAGAAACGGTTATGGCTCTCCTCTGGAGGGGGGGGAGGTTAGGACACAAGAAAGATAGCTGCTAAGTCAAAATTAGACATCGGGTAAGAGGCCTGAAAGCCTAAGGAGCACGACCCCCCACTCACCCAGCTTCAGCTCCAGTGTGTGGATCTTATTCTCCAGGTAGAGCCGCCCGTTGTCCTGCTGCTCAGCACGCTGCAGCAGGTTCCCCACGTTGATGAGGCTGCCATTGTGGGACACCAGACCCTTGTGTTCAAGGGGGGCAGTGGCTGGCTTTGAGCTTTTCCCAGAAGGAGGGAGGAGGTCAAGGTTTCCTAGAAGGGGTCCCGGGACAGATTTGAGCAGAGGGTCCCCTGAGAACAGTTCTCCCTAGACACTCCATGGAGAGCTGCAGGGCACTGGCACATACCAAAGAGCAACTCCTCTGGAAGCCCACCCTCCATGCCCTCCTGGCGGCTGTACTGAAGGCTCCGGTACTGGCAGACGTTCTGGGTCACCACTCTGCTGACCAGCTGCTTGACCTATAGGAGACATGCACCCAGAGTCCCACTGGCCAAAGTGCCATCCTCTGTCCATGACATGCATGAACCCAGAAGTAGCAGCAGCCCAAATGGCCCACAGTAGTCAGGATCATGTCTCCACACAGCTCTACCTGCTCCTCACTGAGCCTGAGCCCGAGGGTAAGCAGGATCTTCTCCAATTCTCGCCGATGCAGGTAGCCACACCAGTTGGCATCAAAGAAGACAAAAGCAAGAAGACAGTCCAAGGGAAGCACAGCAGAGGGGTCCAGCTCCTTCGGCTGCAAGAAATTAGCATTTTTACTGACAGTTCTTTCAACAGCTTAATCACCCAAGACGTAGCTCTTTTAAGCCAGGCTTCACATTGGGAGTCATAACCCTGAGCCTACGATGGCCTTTGAGGGGCACTTCTAAAAGTAAGCCCCCAGACCAAACACCTTACACAGATTCTCCTGGAAAGTATCATTCCACAAGCCAAGAACCACGTTTGTCTTATGTCAATCAAAAGGCCATACCAGAAGTTGTATGGTATGGTAAAAGAATTCCTCTCAGGGTCTCTGTGGTAGTGCACTCAGCTGAGCACAAGTTAATAGTGCATGAGGGCCAGGGTTTGAGCCTTTGCTCCCCACCTACAGGGGGGAAGCTTCATAAGCAGTGAAGCAGGTCTATAGGTGTCTCTATTTCCTCTTCCTTCTCAAGTGCTCTGTCCTATCAAAAAAGGAAAAAAATGATCCCAGGAGCAGTGGATTTGTTGTGCAAGCACTAAAGACTCACCAATAATCCTGGTGGCGATAAAAAAAAAAAAAAGGGGGGGTGTATTTCTCTCCCAAGAGTGAGTCAGACACCTTGCTTTTAAAATTCACTGTCCTTGAGACCTGGAAGGGCACAGAGGTCTCACCATGTCCTGAAGGGAGGAGAACTCCATCTCTGACTGGTTTGAGGCAACTGAACGGACCTCAGAGTCCTCCAGCTTGGCTCCTGCTACAGAAAGTCAAGAGGTAAGCTTGTAGCAGGGACCACATGGACCCAAGCTGCCACTCCCCCCCCCCCCCCCACCACCACCACACACACACACCACCATCCACACGCACTTCTACATGCTCCCCCATCCTATGAGAGAGCACTCCAAGCTGGAGCCACAGCCACCACCCTGGCCTACACACACGCTGCCCAGAGACACACCAAATTCCTCCTCCCCGTCGTCCCTCAGCAGCAGCAGCTCGGGGTCAAGAGCCATCTCACAGATGTCCTCAGACGCCTCGCCCTGGGGCTTCTCTTCTTCCTCCCCTCCAGAAGATGGGGGCTTGGGCAAAAGCCCATCTTCCTTCTAGGGGAGCAAACCAATGATGAAAAGGAATCAGTCACCTGTAGCTCCTATCAATTAGAATGAGTGGCAGCCTTGTCCCATGTCTGTTGGGGGCTGACTACATCCTGATTTTCATTATATGGGTTTAAAGCACAATGGGATCATTTCCAGACCCCTAGAGTTCTGCTCAGGAGTCAACCTCAGCTCTGTAGCAGATTGTTTACTTGATAGTATTTAGGAAAGAAGGAGTTACATGTACTTTAGGAAGGGGCATGAAATACAGTGGGCCAGCAGGTGATCAGGATGCTTGCATCCCTGAAAGTCTGATGAAGAGTGTGGCCTGTCACCAGCTGCCCTTCTCCCTAACTCCACTAGCCAAGCAGCCAGGTCCCCAGGTTCCCAGGTGTATGCAGTGCTTTCACTAGTGAGAGAAGGCCCATAAAGCACTCAGCATTGTCTGCTACCAGGCAGCACTTGGATTCTGCTCAGCACTGTGGGAAGCCCCAGTCACTGCCCAGCAGGAGAGCAGAGGTACTCACCACTGCTGGGGCATTAGACTCCGCAGCCAGGGCCTCACTAGGTACTTCATCCTTGGGCTCCTTGGCCACTGTCTCCTTGGCCACCTCTTCCTCCTTGGGCACTTCCTCCTTTTCAGGTTCAGGTGGGGCCACAGCCTTCTCGGGAAGGCCCAGCAGCATTTTATAAATCTTATAGCCAAAATCCCTCTGCAGCATCTCCAGAAACAGCTCAGCCAACACTATCACCTGGTGGCAGACAAAGCAGGGGCCTGTGACCAACAGAGAAAAAAAAAAAAAAACAGCCACCCCACATGGACTCCTAACCCCCACACCTACCTCAAAGGAGACCCTCTCTTTCGGCCTGCGGTCCTCCACGATGCTATGAAGGGACAGGCTCACACAGCCAGGGCGAGCCATAACAGCGGGTTCTAGTGGGGGTGGTGGGGCCTCTGGGAGGTCAGTGTCCACCTCCTGCTGTGCAGAAACCTCCGAGTTCTCTGTGTTCTGTTTAGAAGTATCTGCTGTTTGTTCTGAAGCATCAGCTGCCTGTTCTGTAGGCTCTGTTTTCTGTAACAAAAGCCAAAGGCCATGACCACCAAAGTAGGGCTCAAGGCACCTACTTTGCCAGCTTATTCATATAGCTGAGTCTTACCACTGCTGGTGCCTCCTGGGCTGGGGCAGCTTTCTGCTGGCACAGGGCCTCCCACTCTTCCAAAGTAGGCATAGTGGTCCAGAAGTCCGGCAGGTATACCACCACAGTCTGTAGCCGCCTCGGGAGTCCCGGCTGCAGGTACTGAAACTCAGCAAAGCGCCACCTGCTCACAGCAGCAAGGAGAATGAAGTGGTGACCGCAGCACTCCCAGCCAGTGCTTCGGTTTCCAACCAATATTTCAAGAGTACAAACTGCATGCCAAGCTTTGAAAGTACAAAAATAAGAGCTACAGACAACCTCATAAAATGATTAGTAGATGGAAGCACAGATAATTATGAACCCAGGCACATGTTGCCTGCCCTTTTGCACATTCACATCTCAAGTCATGTGGCGACCATCTGTCAGGGCCTATGGGGAGATGAGCTGGAACTAGGGGACAGGAGTAAGTCCACAGGCCAGAGGGCACAGAAGCTTAACATCACCAAATCAGTGGGTAGGTGGTCACTCACCATTTTGTGCAGGCACTCAGGTCGATGCCAGTCTGGGCTTGTGTACAACGGATAGCGGTGCGGACTAGCACCTGTGGGTCGCCCTTAGGGTCAGGGCCGTCCAAGGAAGGAGACCAATCCCCGCCAATCAGCACTGCCATCTCTTCTTTCCGGCTCAGCAAAAACTGTAAAGAGGCCCAGGAAAAGAAAGAAAAGCCAATTACCTGGGTCACTCCCCCCCTGCCAGCAGGGGTGTCTCCACTCATAAGCATGAACCAACCACACAACTGTTGCTGGCAAGTAAGACCATCTCTTAAGTCCTGCCATTCTCCCCACAAAATGAGTGGTATTACATCTCCCTCTCTCTTCTTTTTAAAGATGTATTTAATTACTAGAGAAAGGACCACAGCATTGCCCAGCACTGGCATATGGTGGCATCAGGGACTAAGCCAGGGTCTTCTGGGGCCTCAAAGATGCATTCCAGGTGTCTACCGCTGCCCAATCTCCCCAGCCCACAGGACTTCGTCTCAAATTCCTACTTTCTGTGAATTCATGAACAGAAGCCAAGAAGTTGCAGGCCTGGTATGAACTACACATTATCACTGAGCAGGCCATGCCTCCTGGACTCCAGCTCTTACCTTAATCTGCTTCAAAGGATGTTCTGGCGTCTCCTTCGGCTCAGTCATGTCATCCACAAATAGCATGCAACAACGATACAACTCCTCCAGCCCCGGGGAAGAAAGCAGCAGTACCTGAGCAAGGAGATGAGGAGACACTCAAGAGTCTTCTTTGCCAACTATGGGATAAGGCAGCAAGATCCCAGCCAACTTACCTTGGAACTGTAAGTGGGATCACTGTTTCCAGAGCTGGGCTCTGCACTGGTGTCTGGAGCTGGCTCCTTCTCAGGAGCTACCTGGATCCGGCTGGGGTGGTGCAGGGAAAAAGGATGGTTCAGAGGAAAGGCCGACAGCCAGCTGAGGTGCACAGCCAGGAAGCCAGAGGGAACCAGGAGGTTACGGTAACGGCGCTGGAGTTCTAAGAAGTCACAGGTGGGGCTGTAGAAAAAAAATCCAGGGATTCATACTGAATAAAAACTAAGGGCAACAAAAGGGAAAATAAATAAACTAAGTTATTTAAAAATAGAACCATAAAGGACTTGAAAAAAATGGGGAAATTATTGTATGATCTGGAAAAGAACAACTTTCCAAGTAAGATACTTCTGAGGGCTAGGGAAACACATGTCTAAGGATAACATGTCTAGGGATATACAAAAGGTCTTAGATGTGAACCCCAGTGTCACATGGGACATCACATGGGACACCATGGACAGCACTAGGAAAGCTCCATGAATGGCAGAACAATGCTATAGTGTGTCTCCTCTCTGTGGGACTTCCTTCCTCTTTCACTCTCAGGAAATAGAAAAGAAGTTGGGTCATTGAGACCACTCAGCAGTATCACCATGCACAAGACCCTGAGTTCATACCTCAGCACTGCATATATAACAAAATAAATTAGGGCGGGGGTAGATAGTGTAATGGTTATGCAAAGAGACTCTCATGCCTGAGGCTCCACAGTCCCAGGTTCAGTCCCCCACATCACCATAAACCAGAGCTGAGCAGTGCTCTGATTAAAAGAAAGACAGCGAGACTCCTCTAAGAAAGAAATCATAGATCAGATATGACTACCACAGTGTTACAACCTCTATCAGCAAAATAAAACCAAACTGGGGTATGGTCCAGGAGGTGGCTTTGGACTCTCAAGCATGAGGTACCGAGTTCAATCCCCGGCAGGACATGTACCAGAGTGATGTCTAGTCCTTTCTCTCTCTCCTATCATTTCTCACGAATAAATATATATTTTAAAAAATCCAAACTGGGGAATAAAAGATCATGTTTGGGGCAGGGAAGAAAACATAATGGTTATGCAAAGACACTTTCATGCCTGAGACTCCAAAATCACAGGTTCAATTACCTATACCACAGTCAGCCAGAGCTGATCAGTGCTCTGGTTTAAAGAAAAAAAAAGAGAGAGAGAAGAGGAGGAGGAAGAAATCCTGTTTGTAAAACATGGCAGAAAAACACAAGTCAACTACTTTGTAGGCTTAAAGCAAACTGGGGAAACTGGTATCAACAGGTACTTAAGAGAAAAAAAGGAATGAGGCTTAAAAGACCACAGAAAGATGCCCAATCTCACTGACAAGTCAAGAAATGCAAATCAGAGCAGCTAGAGAGGTGGCTCAACAAATAAGAGTGCAGGACTCACACTGTGAGATCTCATGTTTGAGATCTAGCACCACATATGCCAGTTCAGGTATCTCTCTCCTCTCACCTGCACTAAATCACTAAAATAAAAGACTCACAGGATCCCAGGACATGCTGAGAGGATGACTGCTCAGGTCCTCCCTGTGTAAATGGGGTCCCACCCTCCTCCTGATGGACCTTCTGAGTAAAGGTCCCTAGGTCTCCGCAGGGACCAAAATTTAATTTTAAATCCTTTTGTGCCAACTACTCCATTCTAGGAATCAGTCTCAATAAAATGCATCTGTACATACTTATAGTAGGCTCCTATAGCCTACATGGGAGAAAAATAACAAAAGCGGCTTTTAAGCCACTGAGCTCCAAATCAGAGATTAAAATACCATTAAAACAACTGACAGTTTCTACAACTGTGAACCCTTTAATTACCTTACTTAGACACAAGTCAATCCAGGCAAAAGTGATCAGTAATTGAAAAGTACTGAGAGAGGGACCTCATAACATACTATATAAAATGGTTAAACCAACAAGAAGAAATATTGGAGAAATGAACCAGGACAAGAGTCCAGCTAAAAGCCCCCCAAAGGGTGAAGCACAAAATAATGAGGTCAACATCCAAACACTAGTTAAGGAAATAATCACAGGAGTGAGTAAAGAGTTTGAAAGAACTGTCATCAGAAATGCAGAAACAACAAATGAGACCCTGGAAGAAAACACCAATTATCTGAAGGTTATTGGAGAACTGAAAGTTGAAATAGTTAAGCTAAGAACACAACGAGCTGAACAAGCTAAAATAATATCAGAGCAAGGTAACAAAATAGATGAACTCCAGAAAACAGTAGAGGGCAGAGAGAATAGAATCAATGAGGCTGAAGACAGAATTAGCAAGATCAAGTACGAATTAGAGAAAACTAAAAAAGGAGATCTCAAAAAGAGCTTAAGAGATACTGAAAACAACAACAGAGACCTATGGGATGACTTCAAAAGAAATAATATACATATTATTGGCTTACCAGAGGAAGAAAGAGAGGAAGGGGAAGAAAGCATTCTTCAGGCCATAATAGCTGAAAACTTCTCTAGTCTAGACATCATCAAAGACAAAAAGGTTCAAGAAGCCCAGAGGGTCCCAAACAGAATTAACCCAGACTTAAAGACACCAAGACACATCATATTTAGAATGGAGAGGAGTAAGGATAAAGAAAGGATCCTGAAGGCTGCAAGAGAAAAACAAAGAGTCACCTACAGAGGAAAACTCTTAAGATTAGCAACAGACGTCTCCACACAAACACTACAGGCTAGAAGATAATGGCAAGATATCTATTGAGTGCTCAATGAGGCTTTCAACCAAGACTACTGTATCCTGCTAGACTGTCATTCAGACTAGATGGAGGCATAAAAACCTTCTCAGACAAGCAACAGTTGAAAGAATCAACTATCACCAAGCCTACCCTGAAAGAAGTTCTGAAAGGTCTCCTATAAACAGTCAGACCACCATAAATAGGCCATATATCAGAACACTCTAAAACTCTATAAGAATGGTGTTAAAATATTTTCAATCTTTGATAGCAACTATAACCTATCCATTCAATACCGTGTAGTTGCTAAAAGGAACAGGACCAGCTTAAAAAATGTTAATAAGTTCTAAGAAGGGGCTCAGGCAGTAGCACAGCTAGGTAAGAGCACATGGCACAAAGGGCAAGGACCAGCATAAGAATACTGGTTCGAGCCCCCAGCTCTCCACCTGACCTGCAGGGGGGTTGCTTCACAAGTGGTAAAGCAGGTCTGCCAGTGTCTCTTTCTCTCCCCATGTCTTCCCCTCCTCTTTCCATTTTTCTGTCCTGTCCAACAACAACAGCAATGAGAACAATAATAACAGCAACAATAAACAGCAAGGGCAACAAAAGGGAAAAATGGCCTCCAGGAGCAGTGTATTACTAGTGCAGGCACCAAGCCCCAATGATAACACTGGAGGCAAAGAAAAAAAAAAAAGGAGAAAAAAAAAAGTTCTAAGAAATACTAAGCAAAAAAGTATCAAACTATGTGCAATAGACATTCATCTTTTTTTTATTTATTCCCCTTTGTTGCCCTTGTTCTATTGTTGTTATTGATGATGTTCCTGTTGTTAGATAGGACAGAGAAATTAAGAAAGGAGGGGAAGGCAGAGAGAAGGAGAGAAAGACACCTGCAGACTTGCTTTACCGCTTGTGGAGTGACTCCCCTGCAGGCACACACACCAGCAAAGTCTATCTGATTTACACAAGAAATTGTGACCACATACAAACCTTAGCCCTGCTCCAGCCTTGTACTCACCTATCTACTGCATACGGAGTGAGACGAACACGGTAAGGAGGCAGGTCATGCCTTGGCTTCTTAGCACCCCAAGGCTCTCCACTAGTTCTCTGTTTGCGTTTCTTGGAGTCATAGTCATCACTGTAAGTTAATCCATCACCAGGAAGAAACCACACTGTTACACACAGAATCAATGCAGACTGAACTAAAAATGGGGGGAAGCTGAATCCCCAATATTAAAGAAATGGATACAAGTCGGGAGATGACTCAGTGGATAGCCCCTGGGTTTGATCCCCAGCACAACAAAGAAGTACCAAGGGCAGCATGAAAGGTAGCTCCAAGGATGAATGGTGAAGCACTGCTTTGGTGTCTCTCTCTCTCTCCCCTGTTTCTCCACCTCTTTTCTCCCTAAGTATATAGAATCAAATAATAATAACAGTAAAAATAATAATAAAAAGAACCAGGAAGGTCATTCAATGCAATTACTCAAAATAAAGCACTTGGTTCATTCTTAACACTGAATTTTTTTTTTTTAAACTGAGGCAGGAAGGCTAGCACACACCCAGAAGGGCACAGGCCCTGTCATGCACACAGTACAAGCATGACAGGAAATCACACAGCACCAGTCCAGGGCTGCCTCTCCCTTTATCTGAATGGGAAAAAAAGAAAGTCAACTTGGGAACAGTGAAACTGTGCATACATGAGTCCTGGACTCCACATACACACACACATACACATACACACACACACACCAAAAAAAAAGATAAAGAAGTTATGTTAACCACCATATACACACAGAATGAATACTTATAGTTTCAATAACAGAAAAAATACTCATGTTAAGAAAAAACGATAGTATGCAACACTATACATACTTAACTATGCAAAAAATAATAAAATGTTGATAGTGGATGCCACTAACTGATAAAAGAAAAATTATTTTTCTATCTATATTTTTTCTAGGATTTGTATAGTCAACAATTTAATTTCTTGAAGTAAAAAATAAAAAGAATTAAACTTTTCTTTTTTTGTTTTTTTACCACTTAGGCTCAGTGCCTCCGTGACAAATCCAACATTCCCAGTGGCCCTTTTTCTTTTTTGTTTCCTTTTTTGGATAGACAGATAAATTGAGAGCGAATGGGTAAATATGAAGGATAAGAGAAACAGAGACACCTGCAGCACTGCTTCACCACTCATGAAGCTTTCCCCCTGCAGGTGGGGAACCAGGGGCTGAACCCACGTCCTTGTTCATAGTAGTGTGTGCACTCTACCAGGTGCCCCACCATCTGGCCCCAAACTACTTTTTTTTTTTTAAACAAGAGATGCGTACATAGTATGTATGTGAGGGTTGTATAAATTAAGTTAATTAAAAGTGCTTTGGCCAAGAGAAAGCTCCGTGGGTAGATCACACACCTTAATGTGTGAGGCCCTAATTCAATCCCCGGTGACCATGTGGAAGAACTAAGGACAGAAGCAAGGACAGCACCAAGGGAACACCACAGTTGGTGGAGTGGTTCTTTGGTTTACATCTCCTCCTTTCCTCCCTCCCTTGTCACACCCTGCTCCCCTTTCTGGCAAAGGCCATAGAATAAGGACTGGACTAGGCAGTCTGCGCAGAGGCATTACACGTGTGCAAGGCCTTGGGTTCATCACCCTGGGAATTACTAAGAATGAAAAAAAAAAATCCCTTTGCAGTATACATTGAGGTCATAAAATACTCAGATACTCTGTTCCAATAACTCCACTCTTGAGAATGTATCTAGAAGAAGTCCATTCAAAACAAGAAAAAGTTATATGCAGTAGAAAAAATGCAAGCAGGGGGACAGGTGGTGGTGCACCTGGTTAAGCACACACATTACAGTACACAAGGACACAGGTTCAAGGCCCTGGCCCCCACCTACAGAAGGAAAACTTCACACTAGTGGTGAAGCAGAGCTACAGGTGTTTGTCTCTTTCCCTCTCTATCTCCCCCTCCCTTATCAATAATAAATAATATTTAAAAAAAAAAAAGATGCAATCAGCATAACCTGAAAAAAATGGGGAGGGGGCAACTGCACACCTAGCTGGGTGCACAAGTTAACAATGTATAAGGATGCAGGTTCAAGTCCCTGGTCCCCACCTGCAGAGGGAAGTTTCACAAGAAATGAAGTTTCCTCTCCCTCTCTATCTCCCCCTTCTTGTCAATTTCTGGCTGTCTCTATCCAATAAATAAATAAAGATAATTTTTAAAAATTAATAAAAGGGAGCTGGGCAGTAGTAGCACAGCAGGTCAAGTGTACATGGCGCAAAGTGCAAGGGCTGGTGTAAGGATCCTGGTTCAAGCCTCCAGCTCTCCACCTGCAGAGGGGTCGCTTCGCAATCGGTGAAGCAGGTCTGCAGGTGTCTTTCTCTCCTCCTCTCTGTCTTCCCCTCCTCTCTCAATTTCTCTCTGTCCTATCCAACAAAAACAACAGCTATGACAACAATAACAAGCGGAACAACAAGGGCAACAAAATGGGGAAAATGGGTCTCCAGGAGCAGTGGATTCGTAGTGCAGGCACCAACCCTGGATAACCCTGGAGTGATAACCCTGGAGGCAAAAAAAAAGAGCCACCAGCTAAACTTTGCAAAATAATAATAATAATAATAGAACAGGAAATTAAAGAAAAAGACTAAAGGAAAAAATAAATTACTTTTTTAAATGAAGTTTTTAAACACATTATGAAAAGAAAGACACCAAAGCACTGCTCCAAAAGGAAACTAAGTTGATTAGATTCACGAGGTCTCTGTTCTTTTAGTCATTATATCCCTGAATAATTACATTTCACACTAAGTTTTAGTTCTTTATATCTGTCTGGGCAATTTCTTCTTACATTTGTATGATAGTCTTGGGTGTCTCAAAGATCCAAATGCACCAGACCTGCTCCACGAAGGGCCACATAACTACTTCCTTCACACACCCTCTATACCTAGCAGATCCAGACTTCTCTCTTGGATAACTTCCTCCAGTTCTGCCATTATCAAATAAGTAAACATCATTCTCCACCATTAATTTATTTGACAGTAGATGTCCTCCCCTCCCCCCCCCTCACTTAGGGCATTTAGGAAGACAATGCAGGCTTATGTAAATGCCCTCTCCCATTTCCTTCAGGCTAATCTAAGACCTGGAGGGCAGTAGTCATAATCAAATTTCTACACCTTTTTCCTAAGTGTCTCCTACAAATAAGGAGTCCGGGAACTCCAGAAAAGTTTGGCAATAAAACTATTTCTGCTTCTCTGCCAGGAGTCTAGGGATTCTGACCTGGGCGCGCTGAGCACCTGGAGCTCTTCATCTCCCCTTCCCTCCTCTGCCTTATGGTCCAAGGAACAGCAGTTTGGGAGAAGTTCACTCTGCCATTTCTCCAAAAGCCCTTCTATTACATAAACTTGCTTTACAAAAAGCATTCACTGTGCGATAGATGTTGGCTTTCTATATAGCAAGTGAAATAAACCTGATTTTAAGACATCTGCATATGCAAGGTCCAAGTCTAGATTTCTGAGAAGCACGATACAAATGTACATTATATTTATTTTTAAAAATATTTTATTTATTCCCCTTTGTTGCCCTTGTTGTTTTATTTTTGTAGTTATTATTGTTGTTATTGTTATCATTGTTGGATAGGGCAGAGAGAAATGGAGAGAGGAGGGGAAGACAGAGTGGGGAGAGAAAGATAAGACACCTGCAGCCCTGCTTCACTGCCTGTGAAGGGACACCCCTGCAGGTGGGGAGGTGGGGGCTCAAACCAGGAATCTTACACCTGTCCTTGAGCTTTGCACTATATGCATTTAACCCACTGAGCTACCACCTCACTCCTGCCAAATAAATTTTAATGGTTACACTGACTGATACAATGTATAGAAAGAAACATGTTTTATACTAAAGCTTAAAATATATGTACTACAAAATAACTTTTTTGGACAACTACTCTTTTCTTGATACTTTTGACTCTTAGCATTTCAATTGTAGGGACTAGAAATAAAAGCAAATGTTATGTATTATAAAAGTGATGTAATGACATTTTGAACGGTGAATTCCATCAACCTCCTGGTTGCTGAACTTTTTAATAAAGATCCAACATCTGTATACACCTTTCACTGTGTCTGCCCTTTCAGCCTAAATGGCACACAGCTGCAGAAAGAGGATATCAGAGTTAGCAGGTAGCAAAAAAAAGTGACTCTGCCTCCTCTTACCTTCGACTCTGATCCAGTCGTCCATGGGGGCCCCGAGCAGGAAATCTGTTCAGGTGGCTCAGATGAAGCGTGTGGGATGTTTGAAAGAGACTCAGAGCTGCGGAGAGGAAACTGCCAGTGACTCAAAAACCTGAAAAACTTACCTGGCTTCCCTGTCCCTTTTTTTCCAGGGCAGGATAGAAATGCCCATTTCTATTCTGAAGGCAGCAACTGAACAGTTACAAGGCCATCCAGGGTACACCAGAAAGCCATACCCCATGATCTATGCCACTAGTACTCACGCTTCTGAGGAAAGAGTGGGGGGATCCGGTGGGGCTGGAAGATCAACTGGGGCTGTGCTCCCAGAATCCCTTGCTTCTGGCCCAGGGCTGCCACATGCAGAAGGGGAGGAGCTGGGGACTTCAGTAAGGGCTGCAGGACAGTAGCCAGGAAATTCAGGGAATTCCATGGCTGGCGTGCTCACTTCCTTTGAAAGATGCAACCCCACCCCCTTGACAAAAGTAAGGTTCTTGCCCAGGTTTCAGGAAGCAGAGGTTCCCTCCCTCCCCTTCCCAACAAACACACCAAGGAAAGACAAATACCTGATTGGAGAGCGTTTGCACCTTGACAGCATTCCAGGGCACTGCCTGGCCTGGGTTGTATGCAGCCTTCACCAGCACCTTCTCACCCAGCTGGGGCAGCCGGCCCTTCACCACACTGGCAGCACACAAGCCAAGAAGACCCATTCAGAAGGGAGAGACCCTGGCCAAGCCACCCTAACTGTCCCTGTGAGGCCATCCTGTCAGCATGGCTCACAGCTTGCATACAAACAGCAAAGCAACTGCTATAGAGAGGTCCCCCCAGCAAGGTGCTAG
This sequence comes from Erinaceus europaeus, assembly GCF_950295315.1. NCBI lineage: Eukaryota > Metazoa > Chordata > Mammalia > Eulipotyphla > Erinaceidae > Erinaceus > Erinaceus europaeus. The sequence goes on along the minus strand of NC_080180.1, from coordinate 31,269,051 downwards.
AATACAGTCTAGTAAGCTTCCCAAAGGGGAGCCAGTCTTAAGCCTACCTCAGCTGAAAAAAGACCTCTTCATCCACCACCCCAAAGTAGTCGTGCAAGCTGGTAACAATGCCAGTGAAGACCCGCTGCTTCTCCCCACCCTGTAAGAGAAGATCGCAGTTTGAAAGCAGCAAGAAGCAATCTGGACAACTACATGCTCTGCCCTTAGCACTTCCTCTCTACCCACCACCAGCTCCAAGCACTTCATCAGGAGTCACATGGAAGGAAGCAAACACGCATGGTGATGTAGCCTATGGTGGGAGTGGGGCCGGGACTGATCCTTGGGTCTCGAGCCTCCTCTAGGCCTTCCAGTGTGTGTGTGTGTGTGTGTGTGTGTGACCACAGCACTGAAGCCTCTTCCTTCAATGCAGTGAGGGCCGATTCAGAGCTGGGTGGCACACATGGCAAAGCAGCATACTATCCAAGTGAGCTACCTCACCAGCCTTATTTCCAGCTCGTTAACTCGAAGAAGCAAGCTACCTCCCCTAGAGCCAGAGTTGATGCCCCCCCCCCAAACACACACACACACACACACACACACCAGAGGTGTACAGTCACCTCCAATGGGCCCAGCACAGGCCCACCAGGCGGAGTGAACTCCTTGATCTAAAAAACAAAAGCGTCAGGCATCCGCATGCTGGGGCAGTCCCAAGGGCTGAACCGGCGGGAAGGATCCGAAGCCTACCTGCAAGTGCCTGGCATTCTGCGACAGGTCTGCGGCCACAGGAGGAGTGAGCAAACCAGGAGGAGGGCCTAGGAGAGATGTCGAAGCTGCGCCTACCGGAAGAGAGACGCAACCTTCAAGAACCCACTATCCTGGGCACCAGTCTGCTGGAAGGTCTGGCGAGCCCAATGGCCAGAGTGGCTCCAAGCCACGGGGCTTCAGGGCAACCACGCGGTCACCTGCAGTTTGACTGCGAGACATCAGCTGCCCTACGGGGAGAGCCAGGCCCGCGGCGGCGGCGGGGCGGGAGAAAGGTGATCACCTGAGAAGTTGCGTCCCCCCGGGAGCGGGCTGATCCGCTGGCGCTTAAACTGGGACATTGGGGCTGCGCTCCTCCGCCAGAGCCTTAGGGAGAAACCTTCAATCAGAAGAGAAACGTTAACAGCCGGCAGGGTAACCCGTCTACCCGCAACGGGGCACGAAGGCTCGGCGGGGAGGGCCGGAGGGACAGACGGACAGACGGACGGAGGCGCAGACATCGCTGCTCCCCGAGGCGGCAGCGGCCGTTAGGTGGAAAGAGGGACTCACAGCCCGTGGCGCCCAAGACCCCGCGGCTCCTCTCCCCCCAGAGCGGCTGGGGCGAGGGCCGCCGGCGAGGAGCCTCGGCGACATTCATTCATCCGCCAGGCCCGAAAACATGGAGGCAGGTGCCGGAGGGCGGCGGGCCCGAGCCCGGAAGCCGCGGTTCCGCGGCCGCTGCCGGGAAGGGAGCTCGGGGCCGGCCGCGCGCCCCGGCGCCGGGTCCCAGGCGGGCGAGGCCTAGCGGACGGCGGCGCGCGGCCCCTCCTCCTCCTCCCGCCCGCGCCCGACCCAGCCCGTTGCCAGGGAAACGAGACGAGCGGCCTCTCCCAGCCCCGCTCATCCCCGCTGCCCGACCCCAGCAGCCCCGTGAGCAGGGGAGGGGCGAAGGAACGGAGGGGCGGCGAGCGGCCCCACAACCCACCTGCGGGTCAGGGCCGCGACACCCGGGGGACAAAGACACCCGGAACCACCACTGCCGCTCCAGCCTCCGCTACCGGAAGCGCCGCTCCGGAAGCGCGACCACTGGTCGGAAGCTGCTACTCTCCCGGATACGATCCCTCCCTCCTCTTCACCGACCTCTCCCTTCCCCCACGCAGGCCTGCCATCCCGCTCCAACCGTGGAACGGAAGTGCGCCGGCCCCGATCGGATGCGTGTTATGAGGCTACAACTCGGTAGTGTTCTCGTTTATCTGGCCCATTAGAAAAGGAAACTTTAGAAAATTAGTTCCTAGCCCAAAGACAGCTGAAGCTGTACTCTCCTAACCCCCCAAAATGGGAGAACACCTGCTACTCCCATCTTGTCTCATTCTAGAAGTCCTGAACTGCAGCAACAAGACAGCCCGCCTAGATTAGAGTCTAACTAGTGGCCTAGATGCCTGACCAGTGGTTATGTCCAGGAGGCATTGCTGTATAAAGACTGACTTCATCCCACCTTTCCACTGATGGCACCCACACACACCTCCCCTCTGCAGGGACTAAACATCCCCTTTCTCAATTAACAAAGGGCTGGAACCTTAAAGGCAAGCCACCGTAACATTAGACATTTGCAAAAAGAGTCACGGAGACTTTCTTCAGTCCTCAGACCACCCTAGAAGGGGGCAGGCAGGTCAGGAATTAGCATCCTAAATCTCAGACATGAGACCCAAGAGATATAAAATGACTGCTCAAAGTTTGGCCCCTGCTCACTGACAATTTTAGTTCCCACTTGCAATCCTAGTTCCCCATTAGCAATCATAGTCCCCTATTATTCTCTGACCTCCCTTTCAGCTGCCCAGGCTAACCTCCCTCCAAAAGTCATGCCCTCCCCTTTCCTATTAAATATTCACAAAGCAGTTTGAGACATGTGCAGAACACTTTGAATTTAATCTTTTCCTCATAACAAGTCTGTGAGGTAGGTAGGGCAGGCATCATTATTAAATAATTCTTTAAATTAAGTAGGAAGCAGTGACTCAGAAAAGACTAACAAGAAAAGACTATCAAGAGCTAAAATAGGCTTCTGGTGTCATGGTGTGTAAAAGCAACAGTGGAACAAAGCAACTGAGATTCCACCCTGAGGGTCACTGTTCCACATGTTCTCTGGCCCTCCCATTTCCCAACACAGGAATATGCTCCATGGGCAAACTCAATGCAGAGGCAGTCAACACAGGCCCAGGACTCTAGATCAGAACTGCCTACTGAAGAATGATGATCAGTCCTATGCTTCAGCAGTTATCTCACACTTCAGAGCAGCCCTTGGTATGCATGATTCAGGAGAGATGGCTGGATGTAGGCATTTCACAACACAGACAGCCATGTGTGTGTGTGTGTGTGTGTGTGTGTGTGTGTGTATGTATGTATATATATATATAAATTTTGCATAAACACAAATCTATGATACAGAGACAGATTAGCAAGGCTTATATATTCCATAGATGCCTGATCAATAAATTAGTTTGCATTGCCTAAGCCCAGGGAGCTCCAGGAGAACTCTAGGTGTTGCCAAGCATGGGAGCTTCTCAGAGTACCAGACCTCTTCTTGCCAGGCTGTTCAGACAAAAAAAAAAAAAAACTCAGCTCTCTTCCCAGAGACACGGGTGAACCACCTGCAACTTTTCATGGCAGTGCTCAGTAGCAGTCATATGGCAAGAGGTGAGGCAAAAAGACCTCACTGCCACCTCCATCCATGGCCACAGCCCTGCACTGGAAAGTGTCAGCAGACAGAAGAGTCTTTAGCTCATCACTTCTTAGCCACTAATGATGGCATAAAGGCCCTCCAAAGGAGGCTACTTGGAGGCCCCTCAGGAAGATCCCTTGATTCAATCCTGTGGAAAAGGAGAGGGAGCATTAGGCCAGAAGACAGAAAACAAAATGGAGACAAACAGACCCAGAGTTTGACATCAACTATCTGGAGCCTGAGAATATTAATTAATTGACTTGGACTTTCTTCTCTCCAGAGAATTATCCAGTAGAGCCCTCCAAACATAATCAAAATCACACTCTGGAATGCTTTGTCTGGGCCCCTGTGTTGCCTCCCTCATTACTACCCTCCTGCCACCCCTGCCTCCCCCATCACCACCAAAAAAAAAATTAAAAAGGTAAGTGGTCTTAATTTTATCTTAGAGGGTGAAGGGCTTGCGGGGAAAGCAGATTTTCCATCTTCTAGTTCTGACATTGACCTTGGGAAAATGATTTCCCTCCTCAGCTCAGTCTCCAGTGCCACCTATAAGGATGGCACTCAAACTATTGTGTCTGTTCTAAAGGCAAGGACAACCTAAGAAACCTCGCTCTGCCCCAATCAGGCCTGGACTACAGGACTCACCTGCAGGCATGATCAGTAGGAGGGGCAAGGGGCTCTGGGTGGCGAGTGAATCCGGCTGAGCAGTAGCTGGGGGGGGGGGGTCACTACAGAGTCCTTCTCTACAACACACCTAGACATACTTGCTACCAAGGATAGTCATCTGCCTAAAATAGGGTTTCTGGTCCATACTTTCCAATCCTTCCCATCCTGTCCTCCCTCTTGCCCCCACACATTCTCCACCTACCTTGTGTCCCTGAGAGGATGGAAAAGTGTAAGCTGCTTTTGCTGGGATCCCTGATGGGCTTAGACAATTGGCACTGGGCACACTCACCTTTGGGCATGAAGCTGTTTTTGCCCCTTCAGAAAGGACACTGGGTTAGCCAGGGGCAAGAACAGAGAACCACCCATCAAGCTGGGCCTCAAGGGACCTGCTGGATAAAGTGGGCACCAGAAATGATACAGCTGGCCCTCACCTGTCTGCTGTGTCTGGCTGAGCAGCTCCCATGACCTCTGATGCACCTCACTGCCTGGGGCATGAGAGGCCAGAGCTGGGGGTTCTGAGTCTTCTTCAAGATCCTGTGTATGGAAGACACACATTTAGGAGCTAGCCAGAGGGTTGTGGCTGTTTTGAAGAGAGTGCTGGTTCTGGGGACACTCCTCCCCTGTCCTCTCCCCCACTCACTCACCCCAGGAAGCCTCTGGGTCTGCAGCTCCAGGTAGAGCTGCTGGAGCCTTACCATCTGCTCTAGTACAAGGCACAGGTGCTCCAGGTAGCGGAGCCCCTGCCCTGGGAGGCAGGCCCAGGCTTTAGGTCCTATGAGCCCCACCTGTGGGAGAGAGTGAGATCAAAGAAATTTCAGGGTTCAGTCCCATTCCTGCCCCCAGGCAGCTGCAGATGATAACAGGTGACATTTCCAACTGGTCTCCCACTTCCCAGCCAAGTATGACAACCCATCAGGCTGGGAGTGGAGTGAAGCAACCCAAATTAAGGGAAAGGAATGCCCTCACCCCAAAAGCACTCCAGAGAAAGTAGAGTGGGGCCCCCACCAGCCCCCTGTGGGAGGACCATCTCCACCCACTTTTCACCCACTCTTACCACCTCTGCTTCATGCAGACCAGCTTCTGAGTGCTTTCCTGCCTCAGTAACCTCCTGTTTTCCAGCTCCAAAAAGGGACACACACCCCTCAGGGTTGCTAGATGGCCTATGGGCTTGATAGCGCTGTGACAGACTGGCAGGGGACATCCTGAGCTGGTGGGACCTCTCCAGCACCTGCTCCAACTTGCGGCTGGCCTGAAGCCGACAAAGCTCAGCTGGACTCGGGGCTCCCCATGGACTCACAGTCCAGAGAGTCCTGACAAAGGCCAACCTGAGCCCCCCCTGCCACCTCCACTTCTGGGTCTCTGGAGGCCAGGGTGAGAGTGGGTGCCAGCCTGCGAGCAGGTCTCAGCTCTGCAAGGTCGCAGGAGCTCCGGGGAGCTGCATCTGGAAGCCTTCTGTAGGAGCTGGGGATTCCAGGCACTCTACACACTCCACACAACAGCACTGGCCAGGCCGATCTGCAGGGGGAGTCAGCATTGGCCAGGACCGTGCCCCAGCATTCCTGTCAGGGGCAGCATTCCCCGGAGAGGAGTGTCTGGGCCCAAGGTGAAGGGTGGAGAGTGGACAGTGCAGCCCAGGTGTCTGGGGACCTCTAGTCATTTACTCCGGCCTGGGAAGAGACTCACCCCGGCTGCCACGTGGCTCCACCGGGAACAAGCGCCTCCTGCTCCACACGGCACTGCCGCCCCGCGTGCCCCTGGGACACTCCTAGCGAGGGGTGGGATAGGGGGCGCCTAGGACTCGCAAGCCGGGCGGGTTTCCCGAGCTTGGTCTGCAGTCCCTGCGCAGCCCCCCGCCCGAGGCCTCACCCCAAATCACAGGCAGGGTCTCCCAGGCCGAGAAATACAAGGGCGAGGGGCACAGGGCGGAGCACGGAAGGAAGTGGCCCTACTTGCCGGCGGGCCGGGGCAGCGGTTCCAGGGCGAGTCCCCACCCCGCGGGAAGCGCCCCCACTTTGACGGGCCCTCGGGGTACGCCACCTCTCCGTGGCGGGTCCCCTTCCATCTCTGGGGTGCAACAAGCCCACAGGGCAGGCGGGGATAAGCAAGCTGCCCGATCCCCACCCCAACCCGGGAGGGAAGAAGTGGGGCAGGGGGCCCAGAAAGCTGTCGACCAGGCTGGTGGGTTCTAAGAAGCAACGGGCCTGACGACGCAGAAAAGAGGCAGCTGAGGACCGCGCCCACACCTGAGCCGGGGAGGGGCTGGGGAGGGGCAGCCTAGAGAGAGACTGAAGCTGGGGGGGGGGGGTGTAGTGGGGGCGGGAGGAAGTGGGGGGGGCAAGCCTGGAGGAAGTGGCTGTTTACGCAGAGGTTCAGCCCACCTCCGTCTGCACTTTTCAGCTTCCTACCGAGCCTCAGGCGCCCTGAGCAGGTACCTTCATCATCGACAAACTACCCGGTTCTAAAGTACTAAACAAGAGAATTGAGCACAGGGTGACCTCTCACAGTCCCTTGACTTACAGGCCTGTCCCTGAATCCTCCACCCACTCCGGAACAGCACTCCTACATCCCCTTTTTCCAGACACAGAGGATGGGGGGCAGAAAGCTGGGCTGGCAGAAGCTGCTTGTGTCAACCCATCAGGACGCCTGGCTCTGAACCCTTCCTCCCACCGGTTGTGCTAGACCCCAGTGCAGCTGCTCCCACCCTCCAGGGGCAGGAGGACCAGCCAGCCCGGTGGCTTCCTCCAGGGTGAGAGGGTGAGTTTGGAGAATGTGGGGCAGATTCCAACCAGCCTGAGGTGACTTGGGGCTGGAATGTGTGTGGGACAGGAAGTCAGGCCAGCAGGAATGCAGTGTCTCAGCAAAAGCTTTGTGTGGGCTTGGAGAAGGCTCCCCAGCCCACCCTGGTGCACACACCCTCCCCAGGCCATGTACACAGACAGACACACACACACACACACACACACACACCTCAGGAGGATAGTAGGGTGCAAACATTTCCTTTTCTCCTTCCTCTCCCTCCAATGTGTGCCCTCCCAGACCAAGCTCAGCCTCACCTGAGGACCCTGCATGGCCACCCCCAGTTCTTCCTGCACCCCAAGCAGAGAAGCAAGAAAATAATCTCCCTTTTGCAGATGCCTGAAGTCAAGAGTAACCCTGAGGGTCATCCCTCAGAGGCCAGGGGTGCCCACTGCCTTTAACCTCCTCAGCTTCAGGAAGTGCTTTTCCTGAAAGCTCAGCACTGAGCTGGGCCCTGGCCCCATGGGAGGAAGGGCCAAGCCAGAGGCCCAAGGGCAGCTCCCCTCAGCCTAGAGATACTGGGAGGGGGGCTGGAGACTCCCTCATGACCTGGAAGACTGCCTCTGGTGATGCAGAAGCAAGAGCACCCCCAGACAGGCCAGACCCCAGTTTCTATCGCCAGCTTCTCCCCTTCCCAGCAACCTGCCCCTCAGTTTCCTCAGGTCTCCAACAAGAATGAGGAAGATTCTCGCATCAGAATCATAAGGTTGAGCATCTGAGCACCCACAATGCTCTTGGCACTAACTTTTCTAGCTACTTAACTTGAGGAAAATCACTTTATCATTACTTACTGAAGTGGGCTGTAAAAGTTGTCTCAGGCCAAGTCTAACTCAAATCTGCTATCATTCCTGAAGTCATTTCTCAAGTGCAGGAAAACAAGTAGAGGAAGGCATTGCGTTAGAAAAATCATAGTGGTCCCCCCCACCAACTAGCCACTATGTTTGGATCAAAGAGGATGGGCCCAGGAGATGGTTCAGTGGATAGAGTGTATACCTTACCACACATGCAGCAGTGGATTCAATTCCCAGGCCCACCTGAGAGCACCACGGACAGCACCAAGAGAACTCCACAGCAGTGGTTGATGCCTCTCCCCTCTCCCAATTCTCTGTCTGTCTATCTCTTTAATATAGAATTTAAAAAATGGGCCTAGAAGGCAGTTCAGTAGTGTGCATATGTACAAGGCTCTGGACTCATTCCCTGGCACCCAGGCTGCTTCCAACTATTTCTGTTCACAAACGGCTTTGCTTAGTAACTCCATCTTCCAAAGAAGTGTGCTCCAAGTTCAGACTGGCTGTGTGGCCATGGAGATGTCTAGAAATGAAATTCTTGGAGCCTCTGGGAGGACAGCCACTTGTCAGCACTGAGGAGTTGGGTTTGAACGTGAAAACTTGCAGCCTGTGAGAGAAAGGCCTTTAAGGAGTCACTGGCCTCCTCATTCCACAACTGTCCCCATTTCCCACATGTCATACTACTCCACACATTAGGCTGGCATAGGGACAGGTGGGGATCTGTAACCCCTAAAATTTGTACATAATCCAACCCCTTCCTTTCCAACTTGTCATTCATGGTATTGTCCTGCCTATATCATTTTTCAATGTGTCTCCAGAACCTTGGGGTGAAAATAAAACTATTTATTCTGGAAGTCAAGGCCCCCAGCTCCCTCCTGACCCCCCACCAGTCTTATCTCTGTATCATTTTCAACCATGGCCCAAAAAGGAGTGTTCAGCCCAGCATTTCTCCCTCCACCTGCCCAAGGCCTGTCCATCCATTCACAGAGGGCCCCTGAACTCGGGATGCTCCTGGGTGCTCCCTGCTGCCTCTAAGCTCCTACTTCCACTCAGCGTGGTTGTATTCCTGCCAGCTCAGTCTCTGCCACTTATCTTCAGGGAAGCAAAAGAAAAAAGCTGAATCTGGTTGCAGCAGAAACCAAGGACTTAACAGAAATGAGATTTCCTCTCTCCTGGCACTAGGTGGCGCCAAGGCAGCAATCTAGACCAGTCCAACCTCTGGCTCCTGAGCTCCAGAAATCCTTGATCTTCTCTGTAAAAATCAAGGCAGTCATCCAGGTGATAGGGGAGACAATGATATAAAGGAGTAAATTACATCATCAAGTGCTTGAAGAGACACCAGTCTCCACAAAGGTTCCTTCCCAGCCAGCCAGATAGCAGGAAACTGGGACAGAAAGAAGCCAGGCCCCCTTTCAGGTAGGCTTTGATCTTTTCTGTGAAAACCAAGCTGTGGCTACCACCCATGGGGGTGGGGGGGGTGGGGGGTGCTGGAATTGGGGGGGGAGTAATGGGTAGGGCAGGCATGCCTAGCACTGTTTTGTACAGTTTTTCTTCAAATGAACCACCAGTAAGGCCAGCTGGGTCCCTCAGGCTTTGAGACTAGGTTCTTGGTGGGTGCTGGTCCCTCAGGGTGGGGTTCTCCTCAACCCACTCCAATGGTTCTTCCCTTCCCAGGCTCCTGGTAAGCAGCGCACTCCTGGATGGAGTGATAGCATACAGTTATGCAAAAGACTCTCATTCCTGAGGCTCCAAGGTCTCAGGTTCAATGCCTGACACTACCTGAAGCTAGAGCTCAGCAGTGCTCTGGTAATAACTCTAATAATATGAAAGTGAAAATGAAGCTCATATCTAAAACTGCCTCCTCTCCTAACCCAACCTGAGAATACAAGATAAGACTAGGATCACTCCAGGAACCCACCAAGTCACAGGTGAGAGCAAATATGTGTGGCTCATGGACAGAGGGACTTAAGAGGAGATTCCTGGGGCTAAAAGTCTGAACCGACTTGAGAGCAGCTGGTACTAGTCTGGCAGTCTGCCAGTTGAAACACCACCTGTGGTCTTTTATCAACGAGAACTTAAGCCTCATCAATTTACAACTGTGGGGCTCCACTGCTGTTGCTCCTCAGGGGCTGGAACAGCAGCAAGGAAGCCCTATATTGATATGAGGGAGGGGAGGGCCAGGTGACTCAGGAGAAAATCTACACTCCAGGTGGTCAGGAAGTATGGCTACATATCGTTGTCGTGATAAAACTGCTTCCTCTGAACCACCAGTGTGATACCAGAAAATGTGTGTCTCTTTTGAAAAGGGTTCTAGAAAACCTTTGACCCAAAAGAAGCCTATTCAGTGGAGCTAGTTGTGGAAGTAAATACTCCTCATGGCTGGGGAAATGGATCAATAGGTCAAGCAGTGGACTTACATGTCTGAGGTTCCTGGTTCGCTCTCCGGGAATGCATGTACCACAGTGAGCACTGCACCACACCATAACCCCACCACCTTATTTGAAACGTTCTCAGATGTAATAAGTAAAAGAGATCTTTACATATGACACCAAAGCAAGACTCTAAAGAAGGAGGGGTTGAGAGGATGAAAGGGGGTGAAGAGAGTCTTGGGGTCTTGATGTGTAACAATAAAAAAGGTGCTAAGCTACAGCCTCAGCCACCAAGTTACAGACACTACCATGACCTCCCTGGGCAGGCGACCTGACCAATGTGTCCTGGAACCTCGCCTTTCCAGAGCTCTACTCCATTAGGGAAAGATGGAAAAACAGTCTGGGGAATATGGATCAACCTGCTAAAATCCATATTCAGTGGAGGAGCACTTACAGAAGCCATACCTTCCACCTTCTGCACCCCATAAAGAATTTTGGCCCAGGAGTCGGGCAGTAGTGCAGCAGGTTAAGCGCTCGTGATGCAAAGCACAAGGACTGGCATAAGGATCCTGGCTTAAGCCCCCAGCTCCCCACCTGCTGGGAAATCACTTCACAGGCAGTGAAGCAGGTCTGCAGATGTATATTTTTTTCTCTCCCCCTCTGTCTTCCCCTCCTCTCTCCATCTCTGTCCTGTCCAACAATGATGACATCAATAACAACAATAACTACAACAATAAAACAACAAGGGCAACAAAAGGGAATAAATAAATATTTAAAAGAATTTTGGTCCATACTCCCAGAAGGATAAAGAATAGGAAAATTTCCAATGGAGAAGCTGGGACACAGAACTTTGGTGGTGGGAATTGTATCAAAGTTTACCTCTATTATCTTATAATCTTGTAAATCAATATTAAATCACTAATAATATTTTTTCCCTCCAGGGTTATTGCTGGGGCTCAGTGCCTGCACTACAAATCCACAACTTCTGGAGGCTATTTTCTCCCTTTTTGTTGCCCTTGTTCATCATTGTTGTTGTTATCATTATTGTTGTAATTATTGCTGTCATTGGATAGGACAGAGAGAAATCGAGAGAGAAGGGGAAGAGGGGGACAGAAAGACAGATACCTGCAGACCTGCTTCACCACTTGTGAAGTGACCCCCCTGCAGGTAGCAAGCGGGGGGCTCAAACTGGGATTCCCATGGTGGTCTGTGCATGTGCGCTTAACTCACTGCGCTACCTCCTGGCCCCCATAAAAATAATTTTGTTTAAAAGGTGCTAAGTTGGCAGTAAGAGTGTTCTGCAGACACCTACCTACCACTGTGTCAACAACCTTACTGTAAACCTTTAAACTCCCCTCATAAATGGAAAAAGAAAAAAGTATGAGGTCTGAACATTAAGTACACACATTACCATGCACAAGGACCTGGGTTTAAGCCACACACCCTCCACCCCATCCCACTACTCACTTGCAGAAGAGAGATTTCCCAAGCAGAGACGCAAGTCTGCAGGTGTCTCCTTTTCTCTCTCCCTTTTTTTTTTTCCTCCAAGGTTATCACTGGTGCTTGGTGCCAGCACTACTATTTCATTGCTCCTGGTAGCCGTTTTTTTTTTTTTTTTTCATTGGATAGGAGAGAAATTAAGGAGGGGGAATAATAGGAGAGAGAACCTGCAAACCTGCTTTACTGTTTGTGAAGCTGAACCCCTGCAGGTAGGGAGCAGGGGTTTGAGATCCTTGTGCAGGCCCTTGGGCTTCGTACTATGTGCATTTGACCAGATATGCCACCATCCATCCCCTCCACCACCCTCCCTATCTCCCCCTTCCCATCTCAAATTCTCTCTGTCCTATCCATCAAAATAGAAAGAAAAAATAAAGGAAAAAATGGCCACCAGGTTGAGTGTATTCATAGTGCCACCACTAAGCTCCAGCTGGTGGCAGTAAAAAAAAAAAAAAAAAGTCACCCCCAAGCTGAGAAGATACTTGGGAGGTGGGAGAGGAGGAGAAGAAAGATGAACGATCACTCTATTTGTTCATGTATATATTTATAAGGGAGAACTTTATACAGAGGGTACACCCAGCCCACTTGGCACAAAGGTATAGACACAGTGCCCATCCACCGCAGATTCTGGGGCCACACCCGTCCTGCAGGGGGAGCTTGGAAGGTGAAGCTGTAGTCACACCCACAGCCCAAGGCAACTCCCGCCCCTGGCCTAACCCAGGGACAGAAGGCCCCATCAGGCCCCTCGCCACTGGCATTAGGCCTAGGTGCTGAGGGTGGTGGGCGCCGAGTAGCGCTGTCGGGCATGCTTCTCGCAGTACAGCTCATCCCCCACCCAGAAGTGGCCGCGCATCTTCAGGTTCAATCCACAGTCACTGCAGGTATAGCAGCCCGGGTGGCGGTACCGCCCCTCCTGGATGCGCACGGCCTGGTTCCTGGGGGAGGAACCATTAGAGGTGTGTGTGTGTGTGTGTGTGTGTGTGTGTGTGTGTGTGTGTGTGTGTGTGTTGGGTGGGGGGGCACCCACTCCTGGGAACATTCCCAAACCCATTCCTGGGCTCAGGACTCTGGCAGCCCCTCACCCATCCAAGGAGAGGCACAGAAAGGCTAGGGAGAAGAGAAGGTGCTGGTCCAATACCCCAAGGCAGAAAAAGCCATCCTGCATTTTCAGGGTGAACCAAGCAACCTTCCAGTAAACACCAGGATGGGAGGGTCTGCTGCTTCTTTTTAGGGGTCACCCACTTATGTACACACTGTGCTGTGTCCACACAGAGCTGACAATAGTACCCCCTCCTCAAGAGAAAAGCTGACACCCCCACAGGTATGGGGGTGCACTGGTTCCCAGCACCAAACTGAGAAATGTGGGTGCTGGGGGGAGAGGGCTGGGGCAATCTTCCAGAGTGTGGCTGCCCTAGGCTGCCACCCCATAAAAAGAACACCCTTCAAGAGGTCCACCCTGTTCCCGAGGGGCTAAGAGAAGCAAGAGCAAGAGGAGGCAGTGCCTGTGAGGCTTAGGGTGCTAGAGAGAAATCAAAGGCATTTCCCATACCTCCTAGGAAGCAGAGAGGGAGGGGTGCAGCTAGGAGAATTCCACCCCCCCACACACACACACAGGGTCTGTTTGCCCTCCCAGAGAGCATCCCCCCCTCCACACACACACACTCACGTGATGCTGACGCCACACTTCTCACATGTATGGAGCTGGGGTGGGGTGGCCAGAGCCCTGGGATTGGGAATGGAGGATTGTGGGCTCAGCGAGCTGGGCACCAAGGCTGGGGAGCCACCTGGGCAGAGACAGACAATCAGCACTGTTTGCAGACAGTGGCAACAGCCAGGCTGCATGTCTATGATGGGACACTTGCTCTGGCTTAGTGTCTGTGAGAGTGGATGGTGGTGACACCATCTCCTTGGATGAGATGGCCAAGTGCTAGGGGGGTAGGGAGGATACCCAGAACCAGAGTCTCCTCTGGTGGCATTGGACTCCCATGTGGTGCCAGGGCTTGAACCTGGGCCAGGGGCATGGCAAAGCATATGGCCTACCCACTAAGGTAGCTCTCTGACTGGAGAACAATCCTGATATTAGCCAATGGTGATAGCCAATAATAGCCACTTTCAAATGTCTTTCTATGCACCACTGGACCTACACCTTGGAACTCCTAGGAGACAGGTGCTATTGGGTGGCTGTGGGCAGTCAAGGACATGAAGGCTCCAGTGTCAAAGCCCCCACCCCTCTGTGATCCCCAAACCCCACTGCTATTCCCTGTTAGCTCTCCTCAGTTTGCACAGGGCTCAATGTCCAACCTCATTCCACAACCCCAACACCCACAGGTGAGAAACATCACAGCTGGAACCAAATACCAGCCATCGATGCTCAAACTCTGCTCCTGCCTGTTCCCATACCCCCACCGCAGGAGACCACAGTATGAATCTCCTTTTCTTTCCCTGGACTGAGGCAGTGCCCCCCAAACACACACAGCCCTGGAGAGCACCGGTGTCTTCCCTGGGAGCTGAGCAGGTCTGTCCATCCCAATCAACAAAGCCAGCATATTGTGACCACACTGGGGTCTGGCCCATGAGACAGCATGCTTGCTGGACAAGCCACTGGACACCTAGCCAGAGCCATGTCTCCGTGTCACTTGCTTCAGTATGTCACTGCTGCCTGGCACTAACAGTCCTCCTGGGACAGTATGCCCCTTAAGGCCTCATTGTGGGACTTAACCAAAATGCTGCCAGACCCCAAAGCACATGGTGTCAGCCTCCACAATGCTGCTGCCAGTCTGAATGTTGTCTGCTAAACTGTTGGCGTTTCTTCTAAGACCAAGTCAAATAAACTTCTTTTCCTCCATGAAACCCTTCTTGGAGACCCAGCCCCTGTAGGCCCCACTGCTGCCTTAATCTTTTCCTTGGAACCTTCTGGCAAGCCTGCACCTCCCCGCTCCGCACACACACCCAGAACAAAGGCACATTCTCAGAGCCCGCTCCCATGATGAACACTAAGAAATGTTCAATAACCTGCCCAGTCCGGCTGCCCCCTCGGCTGCCCCGCCAGCTCACCTCGCTCCTCAGCCTCCAGAGCTTCCTGCAGGAGCCTAAAGGAGCTAGACTGGCGAGGCGGGGCCCGCCCCTCTCGGTTCTCCTGCAGCATCTTGAAGACTTCGGAATCCTCTTCCAAAATGTCCACACTGCAGGGAAGGGAAGTCGCCAGAATTTGGGTCCTACCCTGGTGTTAGGACAAACAATAGGGGGATAGATTCTGGGGGCAAGAGGAAAGGCTCATAGTCAAACCCCCATTTCTCTCCTGGAAGCCAGTTCTTCTCCTGCCCTCCCAGGATCCAGCCCGCCCTTCCCACGCCCACTGGTACCTGAGCCGGGGGCTGGCGCCGGACCGGGGCACTGGGGAAGGTGGCAGCACCCGCACTGCCGAGTCGCCAGCGCGGCCCAGGCCTGCCTGCAGGCAAGAGGCACAGGGGAGGAGTCAGCGCCGCCTCGGGCCGCGCCCCTTATGGGCTGCCACGCCCGGCTGCTCCCAAGCCCAACACCAGGGGGCGCCCGACCCCTGTGGACCAGCAGACCCCTCCGAACAACCTAGGCAGTAGGGACACCAGGGTTCAGCCAGAGGGGAGCGAAGCAGGAATGAGTGTTCCGCAAGGGGTCTGGGAGGCTCAGGCTCGCAGGTGACAGCTGAGCAGGGACACCATGCATTCACCCCTGTCACACATGCTATGTGTTTCCAAAGACGTTACACATTGAGGCCAGGCTCTGGCCCAATAGAACAAGGGGGGAGGGGGACTGAGTGAGGAAGGAAATGAAGAAGGGGGAAGCAGGGAACAGGTCAGGGGAAAGGGTCCCTCTCACTCCTAACATCCTGCCCTGATGGGCCAGGGTCTGGGTTCACCAGCCCCTCCCAGGAAGGGTACCCTACCCCACAGAACCTGGGGGAGCCTGCTTCCCAGCAATAGCGCCCCTTCTCATGTGTGTGACCATGCACCTCAGATCTTGAGTAGGCTCTTACACTTGCTCCCTAACATGAAGTCTTGCCTCCCAGCTCACTGCTTCCCCTGCCCCTGCCCCCCAAGGATACAGCCATGGAGATAACAACAATGGAGCCCATGCCAGTCAGGAGAAAAGCAATTCTACCTACCCCCCTCCCAACCAGGGTTATCCCTGGGGCTCAGGCCTGCATGACTTCAATGCTCCCAATGGCCAAATTTTTTTCTTTCCCCTAGATAAAAGGTGAGAGGAAGACATACCACAGTGGAGCACTGCTCCACTGCTTGTGATGTTTCCCCCACCCAGATGCTTCCCGGGTAGAACCCGGGTCCTCACACACAGTAAAGTGTGTGCTCCACCCAGTGAGCCACCTGCTGGCTCTGCCTTTATATTGATGCCACAGGTGTGATTACTGTACAGGTGTGATTTTCACTGTTCCAGGCTGACTTTCATCCAGATAAAGTCTGTGCAGGTCTCTCTCTTTATGCAGGTACACATGCATAAAGAGAGAGACCCCGGCAAAGAAACTTCCTCTAGTGCCATCCCAGCACCCCCCAAGTTGGAACCTGGAACCACATATGTGGAAAGGCAGGCACCCTACCTAGCAAGGTATTTCTCCAGCTCTCCATCTTTTTAAAAATGATTTCATCTGAGCAGTCTCTGGGGCCCCAAGCAGGTGGTGCTCTAACAGGCTGAGCTAAACCCCCAACCTAATTCTCTCAATTTTTAAGTTCAAAAGTCAGGGCATTGTATGGGACCAAATGAAAATTTTTATGCATGCAGCTAAAAGTAGGAACCTGAGAACCTTGAGAAAACAGTCCTAGGCCTTCAGTCCATGACCTTCACCTACCAGACTGATTGCCCCTATTTAGGAAATCACACTATAGGTGACAAGGCTAAAGGGTATTAGGGTGTGGGGCAGAGGTAGGGGGAGAAGCTTCCACAGGCCCCAGGGCCTGCCTAGTGCCACTGTCATCAACCGATGAACCACAAGCTGGCCCATCGAGAAACCGTCAGGAAGGTTTCTTCCAGAAGGATGGTGGCACCAGGCACTCAGAAAGATGGTCATGTCAGCTGTCCTGAACAGGCCAGTGTGTGCCTTGCACAGGGCAGCAGTCAGCTGGGAGGGAGGGTTGAACTCAGGGTAGGTTCCCCTCCAAAGCCAAGCACTCGGGCTGGGCAGAGGAAATAGCCTCTGGTCACATCTGCCCTCCAGAGCATGTGCCTACCTAGGGGGCAGCTTCTAGTCTCCAGAAGGACGCTGCTGTGACAGGAATGTCCTACGACTCTGGGCTCAGGAACCAGCAACAAGGCCCAGGCCATTGCCACCTGGGGCCACCAGACCCATAGTGCTCCCTGCAGACCTACTTCCTCACTCAAAGCACTCTTGTCTTTTTTCATTCTCCTCCCCAGCTCAGGGAGGGACAGAAAGAAATCTTTCACCTCCTCAGCATGAAAAGGACCTTTTACCTCCAAGCCCTATAAAAAGTTGTTCATCAGCTCAAGAGCTCAGCCATAGCCAACGCCCCTCAAAGTGTACAGGACTGAGGCTACTCCAGGGGAACTTTTAAAAAATTTTTTATATTTATTTATTTTCCCTTTTGTTGCTCTTGTTTTCATTGTTGTAGTTATTATTGATATTGATGTCTTCATTGTTAGATAGGACAGAGAGAAATGGAGAGAGGACGGGAAGGCAGAGGGGGGAGAGAAAGACAGACACCTGCAGACCTGCTTCACCACTTGTGAAGCAACCCCCCTGCAGGTGAGGAGCTGGGGGCTCGAACCAGGATCCTTGTGCTTCATACCACTTGCGCTTAAGCCACTGTGCTACTGCCCGACTCCCAAGGGGAGCTATTTTATTTTATTATATATATATAGCTACCAGGGTTATAGCTTGGGCTCAGTTTTAGCACAACTCTGCTATTCCTGGTGGTTACTCCCCTTTTACTGGTAGAGAGTGAGAGACAGGGATAGAAGAGAAACAGGAGAGATACCACTACACCATTGTTCCACTGATCATGCAGTTGTGCCCCTCCCCACCCCCCACCCCCCGCCACTGATGCTCCCATGTAGTGACTTGAGGCTCAAACCTGGGTCTTTGCACATGGTAACATTTGCACTCTACCATCTGAACCATTTACCAGCCCTTTCTCATGGGACTTTTTACATTTTATTTACAGATCTGGGGGAACAGTATCATGGTTCTGCAAAAGACTCTCTCATGCCTCAAGTTCTAAAGTCCCAGGTTCAATTGCCAGCACCACCATCAGCCAGATCTGAGCAGTACCCTTGTCTCTGGCTCTGTCTCATTAAAATAAATATATATTTTAAATTTTATTAGAACATACTTTATTAATAAGAGAGAGAGAATAGGAGCATCATTTCTGGCACATGCAATGGTAGGAGTTCAAACTTGGAAATTCATGTTTGAGAATCTAATGTTTTATTCATGATGTCACCCCCCCAGGTCACTTCCTTTTTTTAAAAAATATTTTATTTACTTATGAGAGAGATAGGAGGAGAAAGAACCAGACATCACTCTGGCACATGTGCTGCTGGGGATCAAACTCGGGACCTCATGCTTAAGAGTCCAAAGCTTTATCACTGTGCCACCTCCCGTACTACCACTTCCTTTTTTTATTTTAATTTTTTTTTAATTTTATTTACCAGAGCACACTGATCAGCTCTAGCTTATGGGGTGTATGTGTGAGGGGGTTTAACCTGGGACTTCAGAACCTCAGGTATGAGAGTCTCTTTGCATAACCATTATGCTATCTACCTCCGCCCACCCCCCAGGTCACTTCCCATGAGACTTCTCAGAGCCTTTCAGATATGCAAGTGTGGCCAGGGGCATGACTCAATGGTAGAATGTGGGACTTGAGGTCCCGGGTTTGATCCCTAGCACTGCATGTAACAGAGCAGAGCTCTGGTCTGCTTGTTTCTCTCTCCTCAAAATAAATCAACCCTTTAAAAAAAGATATGAAAGTGCAAAGTGAAAAAATAAGTAAATAAATAAAAAGAAAGAAAGTGCAAAGTGACACTCAAAGGGAGCGGTGGGACTGGGTGACTCCCACGCTTGACGACCCCAGAGCATTTGTTAAGCAGAGCACAGGCTTAGCAGGGTTAGGAATGTCTGTTTTTCTACTAATGCATCCCCAGAGCCTAGAAGGGTGCCTGCCACAAGGCAGCTGCTCCATAAATATTTGCACAAGGAATGAAGAGGGCTGTTAAGGTCACAGAAAGGGGCTAGAGAAGTCGAGTCTGACTCCGAGACCCTGAGAAAGTAAGGGGCCTCTGATGTGACATCAGGGGAAGGATGAACTCAGGACTCCTCTCTGCACTCTGCTGGGTGTATGAGGTCCTGGGAGATAATAGGGTGAGCACCACTGCCGTGTGGTGAAAGAGGGTTTGGTGTAGGGTGCGGTGTTAAGAAGCTGCACACCTGGGACCACAGTGATAGTTTCCCCCCAGTAAAATGATCAATACAAAAAACACTGACTGGGGGCTGGGGAGACAGCATAATGTCTATACTGAAGACTTTCATGCCTCAGACTTTGAGGTCCCTAGTTCAACTTCTAGCAACACAATATGCCAGTGGTGAGCAGTGCTCTGGCCTCTCTCCCTCTTTCTCTCTGTATCTCTCATGATAAGAACAATGAATAAAAGACAGAGAAGGAAGAAATAGAGAAAAAAGAAATGAAGAAAGAAAGAAGGAAAGAAGCAGAAAAAAAGAGGACTGGGAATTGGTGCACCTGGTTGAGCACATGTTACAAAGTGCAAGGACCCTGGTCCCTAGCTGCAAGGGGAAAATTTCATGAGCAGTGAAGCAGTGCTGCAGGTCTGTCTCTCCTCTTCTCTCTCAGTTTCTTTCTCTCTCTATTCCATAAATAAATAATAAATAAAAACACTTAAGAAGAAAGAAGACTGTTGCTCCCAACCACTCCTTTTTCTGAATCCCATTCAGAATATCTAAACTGAGGCCTGGGAATATGTATTTCCAACAGGTTCCAAAGTGTCTGTCATGCCACCCCACCCCAATGCCCACACTGGAGACCCTTCAAGAAAGGAGGTGGAATGGACTGGCCCTGTCCTGCCCTGCCTGAGGCCTAACTGGTGGGTTTCAGTCCAGAGTCTCCCCAGCATAGAGCCCCTGGTCCAGACACGCTCTGATCTATTGAGTTGTCAGAAATGTCATGATGCATTTTTGCACAGGAAATCATAGAAAGATGCATCATGACTTTTCTGAAAACCCTATACATCCAAGCCACTCAGTGGGATCGCTGCAGAAACCTGTTAGGCTGCCCCGCCCATTCCTGGCTGCTCCTCCCAATGTCTCAAGTGCTTATAATTAAAGCCACAGTACTTAAGTGTTTAAGCTACATTTTTACTTCTTTAAAGATAGGGGCAGGGCCGTGTGGTGGCACACCTGGTTGAGTGCACATGTTACAATGCACAAGGACCCAGGTTCGAGTGCCCCGTCCTCACCTGCAGGGGGAAAGCTTCATGAGTGGTGAAGCAGTGCTGTAGGTGTCTGTCTCTTCCTCTCTGTCCCACCCCTTCCCTCTTAATTTCTGGCTGTCTCTATCCAATAAATAAATAAAGATAATTTAAAAAAATGTTTAAGATAGGGGCAGGGGGGTCATATCACCTGGTCAGTCCCTGGATAGACCCAGATGACCAGGGTGCTCCTAGTGTGGGGGGCCCAGAGGACCCCTCCTCCATAGCCCTCAGTGTCTAGCACCCTCCCCCAGTCGCCTCAGATACTCTCCTTTCTGGAATGCAGAATCAGCCCGGAGGTAGGATTCCAGCAGCTGGGCCTCGTCCCCTTCACCCCACAGGCTGGACATGCCCCCCACAAGCCAGACCCCACCAGCTGTGGCCCAGGACTCTGGGAAGCCCTCCGCCTTCACTTCTCACCTCTGCCCTTCAAGGAGACATGCTACCAAGGCCACCAGGCTGTCACCAGTGGACAGTGGGATTTGGGGGAGGGGGAGGTGGACAGACAGAACTACAACCTCAAGGATGGTTCTCTTCGCTGAGTCACAGGAGGAAGGGGGATGGGTTGGTGGGAGGCGGGGGCGGGCATGGTGCTTGGAACCGGGAGGAATGTGTTCAAGAGATGCCGCCAGAGCCAAAGGGAATCATCCCAACAACAGCAGCAAAACTATTTCCGTGCGGCCCAAGAGAAACACTCCAGAAGGAAGGCTGCCAGCAGGAAGGGGATGGCAGTAGTGGGTGGCCACCTGGGACCCACCCGCCATTAGGGTACAGTCACCCAAAGAGACAGGAGCTGCCCAGGTGGGACAAGGCACCAGCAGCTCCATGGGCACCACCTGCCTCCTGCCCCCAGGCCTCCTCACCTGGAGGCTTCCAGGGCGGCCCTCATAGGACAAGCAGTCAGCAGCAGGGGGGCTCGGGAAGAGTGCTGAGCTCTGGAAACTGAAATGGGGAGATGGATGGTGTGGATGCTAGGGCCCTCACCCAGCCTGCCCCAGGGAAAGGGGGTGCTCCACAGGCCCCTAAACCCCATTACTGAGACCTTGAGAGGCCTACCCAATACCCCACAGCCAGGGCCCAGGCCCCCAACCCCCATGCTCACCTGCGGCCTATCATCACCTCTGCTGCCAGGGGATGTGGGCTGCTGGGATGCAAGCTAGAGAAGGGGCTGCCAGACCTGGGGCTTAGGGAGGTGGGACTGGAGCAGGAAGACGGAAAGGAAGACTGACTGTTGGTTTGCGTCCTCACTGAGCCCTGTGAAAAGATGGCCAGAAGGAATTGGGTCACCTGTGCCCCACCTCCTTGCTCTTATCCCCACCCCACCCCCAATTCAAGGTATTGGATGCACAGTCCTACCTGGAAGCGGGTTGCCAGCACCTCCACAGACCCCTCCCCATTGGTCTGTCCTGGAGAGGCAGCTCTAGACCTGAGGACAAGGACAGGGAGGTGGGTGTCACTCGGGGGCCCCAGGGTTCCCTCAAATATGGCAGGAGCTGCAGATTTCAGCTGTTCCCACACCAGGGTCCCAAGACTAGTCAAATGCCCAAATGAGCCCTCTGCCAAATTTATAGCAAGCTACTGTCACTAGTGATCACTGTTGTTTCTTTACAAGAAAGGGCTGTTTTGTTTAGCACCAAAAAGCAAAAAAGATAGAATTTCAGTAAGCATTTCAGGGAGTCGGGCTGTAGCGCAGCGGGTTAAGCGCAAGTGGCGCCACACAAAGCACAAGGACCGGCATAAGGATCCCGGTTGGAGCCCCAGTTCCCCACCTGCAGGGGAGTCACTTCACAAGTGGTGAAGCAGGTCTGCAGGTGTCTGTCTTTCTCTCCCCCGCTCTGTCTTCCCCCTCCTCTCTTCATTTCTCTCTGTCCTATCCAACAATAATGACAACAATAATAACTACAACAATAAAACAAGGGCAATGAAAGGGAATAAATAAAATTTTAAAAAAGCATTTCAATAAAAGCAAATTTTCTCCAAAATACCTTACATGACCCCCCTTTCATTCCTAGGTTTTATTGTTTTTTTTTTGTTTGTTTGTTTTTTTACCCAGGCTTTATCATTAGTTTCAACAGTTGGTAGATTGATTCAGGGGAAGGTTTTATCTAGTCAGTGGAGAAACTGACAGCTAGAGTGGGAGGAAGCTGCCCAATGCCTTAGATCTGAAGAGTGGCTGGGCCACCTGCCCACTAGCCCCAGCCCCAGGCCTGTCCCCCACCAGCTCTGCTGCTGATGGCCAGAATGCCTCTGAGAGGGTCCCTTCTGTCCCTTCTGTAAGCATGTCCCTGGTGAGACATAGGGTGGCCTGGGTCTCCCTTCTCCAGGCAGTCGTCAGCAGCAAGACCAGCTCCCCAGGAACTACACCCCCCAGAGCCCTTCCCCAGCCCCTGGAGTCTTGCACAGGGATGGAGGTGGGGAGCTGGTGGAATGGGGAGTCGCCATCCTAGCCCAGCCCAGGATACCATTCCTGGATGTCTGGCCACATCTCAAAGAGTTAGCAGGAACCTCAGTGGCCACATACCATGGCAGCCTTAGTCTCCCTGCGGAGGGTATGGGGTCAGGGTGAGTGGAGCCTGACCTGGGATCTGGCCCAGAGCACTGATTCCTGCCACCAGTTTTTGAGTGTTTCTGAGGCTGGGACCAGGGCTGAATCAACGAAGAAATGGAAGAATTGGGCCTGAGGGCACTGGCCAGATCCCCCTCCCTCCAGCTTCAGGTCCTCCTCCTTCAAGCTTCCCTGGGATGAGGGGGCTGTGTCCCTGCTCCCACACTGTACCTCGGCCTCTTGTGGATTTTGGTTCTCTTCCCAGATGCCATGAGGCACTCACCTACCCCACACCCTACCACCCCCCTAGTCCCACTCCTACAAACAGTCCTGAGCCAAGTGGCACAAAAGAATCACTGGAGGCCTTGGGCTGTGAGAACCTGGTGTTGGGGGTGGGCAACTCTGCAGTGCTCTGAGCCACAGGGGTGGGGAGAGGGATCCAGAGCTGAGGTCGGAGTGAGCCTGGCTATAGGGAAAGTGGCAGAGAGGGTAGAAGTGCCTGACTCAGGTTCAAGGCCCAACCAGAGGGCCCTGGCTGGGAGATCTCCCAGAATTCCTGCCCTGTGACTCACTCCCTAGGAAGCCACTCTGGGGAGCCACCTGTCCCCCCCCAACCCTGGCATCCAAGAAGAAAACTTATGAGCTTGTACCAGCAGGACTCAGAGGGTAATGTGGAGAGAGAGGGAGCTCTGGACAGAGTGAGCCTTCCAGTCCTTCCCCCTTCCATGGAACCTGCACAAAAGCCACAGCCTTTTGGGAGGTGAGGGCCCTAAAGGCCCAGCCTTAGGCACACCTTTCCCCTCTTCAACCCACTTAATGCCCACACCCTGAACCCCGCACACTCAGGAACCAGTCAGACCCGGGTATCTAGGTGGCTCTGCCAGCCTGCCCAGTCTGTGGCTGTGTGCCCAGCTGGGCACAGGGACACTCCTCAGCCCACCCTGCCACAGACATGAAGCCAGAGACCTTCTCACAGCTGAGCCCAAAGGCCCAGGAAGTCAGTCTAGAAGTGAAGGAGGAGGGCTTCTTACCGGTCCAGCTGCAGCCGCAGGGGCGATGGACTCTGGCGAATCTTGCTCTGGGCCTGAGCATGAAGCATGCCCTCTGTACTCTCCCCATTGATGGCCACAATGATGTCTCCAGGCCGGAGATTGGCAGCCTCAGCCTTGCCTTGCTCAGTCACCTGCAGTGAATGAAGAGCCAGTGGTCTGAGGCAACCCTGGTCACAGAAGGGCCACTCAGGCTGGGATGGGGGCTAGTAACCTCTCTCTGTCCTGCAGGCCAGTGCCCCCTCTCCCATCACCCCTTGTTCCTCAGTTAGTCCCCCACAAACTCTGGTGCGATAGCCCCACCCCTAGCCCTGCACTGGCATTCTCTCTGGGCTTCCCACAGAACATGCAGTTACAACTTCAGAAGTACTTAGAGACAGAGGTCCCTGCCCGTACACACTGCCCCCTGCAGGCGATTGCATGCATCCAGGTCCTCAGTAGAAGTCCCCTGGCCAGGGTGTGGCCAAAGGGAAATAAATTGCCAAGAATTCAGGGCCTTCAGTACTAGAAACCATGCAACATGGCCATCAGCAGGTGTGGGGTCAATCACTGAGAAGAAAGGAACAGGCCCTGCACAGGACCAACACCCTCCCAATCCCCAGATGCCTGTTCCTGAGGCCCCTCAGCTCTGTCCCAGACAACTCTTAAAAGGACTCTGTAGAGACCTGAGGAATGTGGGGGGATCCCTTACCTTGGTCACCATGATGGGCATGTGGAAGTCCCGGCCCCCAGTTATTCGGAAGCCCCAGGGTGCCGGGCCCACCAAGTCCACAGTCAGCGCCATACCTAGAAGGAAGACAGGCCAAGAGGTGGGGCCAGCCCAGCAACCGAGAGAGGCTGAAGAGGAGTCCCAGGAGCAGAGCAGGCAGTTAGGGCCTGGGGGTGGGCAGAGTACAGAGAGGAAGTGATGAAACCCCTCCCTCACCCCCCCCCCCAGTTTTACTTCCCCCAAGCCTAGGAAGCCAGGGCTGAGTTCCCACTTCAGTATCTTCAGCAAGGGGGTGGGGTGGGGGGCTCCCTGGAGGCAGCCTTCAGGTCAAGGGCTCTGAAGAAGGGTGTGCAGGCTTCAGGCAGGTGGTGGGAGGTATCAGTGCTTCCTCCCTCCCTTTCTGCCACCATCAGGGCTAAGTCCCCCTAGTGCTGGCTTCCTGTCCCCAAAACCCACAGCACAAGGTACTTCCTCCCCACTCTGGGGGAGGGCAGGGCTCTGGGAACAGAAGTGACAGCAAGGAAGGGGGTGGCACCACCACTGCCTGTTCAAGTGGTTGGCTGGGAGGGACTGGCGAGGTGAGGCCAGGGCCTCTGGGGATCTCCTGGCTGCGTGCCCAGGCCCTGGCATCATGGTCCAGGCTGGCTGGACAGGGCTTCCCATGTCCTCTGGGGTCTGCTATCTCCCCCCAAACACCCAGCAAGTAGAGGGATGGTCTGCCAGCCTGGACACGCCCACTGCCTGGCACTGGCCGACAGGTCCAGCTGAGGGCACACCCCAGTCACTGATGGCGGGGCCACGGGGCTGCCACCCACTGCCACCAGGCAATGGAGTGGCCGTGCCCCCATCCTTGTAGGATTTCCTGAGCCTCTAGTTATGCAATGGGAGCCAGAGGGGGCAGGAAGCCCAATGCCAGACTGGGCCACCACCCTGCTCAGCACCCACCCTGTGGAGGCCTGAACCTTCTGAAGCACAGCCCAGCCACAGCCACCCTGCAGAGCACCCAGGAGAGGCACCCAGGCCCGGGGCAGCTGCCTTCTCCCCCAGGACTGGCTTCCCCTTTTCGCCCAGGCCCACCCAGGGCTTGCCCCAGGCTGGCTGCCCCAGGCGCCCGGACAGCCTCCGACCTTTGAGCCTGCAGTGGACTCCGCGCTGTCCCGGGAGGTGCCCAGCCCGTCGACCCGGCTCACCCAGTCCCAGCAACCCCTCGGCTCCGGGGCCAAAGTACCCGCGGGCCAGGGGCTAGAGCCACAGCACCGGCCAGGAAGCCCAGCCTGGGAGCACCGGTTGCGGGGGCGGGGGGTGGTGAGGCAAGGTACAAGCGCCAAGCTCCTGGAGCCCCCGCCATGGTGCGGGGTGCTGGCCGCGTGCAGGTGGGTCCGCTGCTCACCTGGCTCCTCTCACCTGTTGGACTGGGCGGTCGGGACGGGCAGGGCCAGAAGAGAGAGGGCGAGGAGACACCGCTCCTGCCGACTCTGGACCAACTCTGGGGAGAGCCCGCCCGGGACTGCGGGACCTGCCTCCACCCATGTGATCCCGGGGCCGCCCCTGCCGCCGCCCCTGCCGGGGAAGCCGCCTCCTCCAAGCTGCCCTCCCCTGTGTTGCCACCTGGCCCCGCGCCCCACTCGGGAGGGGTGCTCCCTATAGCCCCTTCTGGCCCCCATCCTCCTAGCCCAGAGTGACAGCCCCGCTTCCTTCTGCGCAGGTTGCCGCCCCCTCAGGCCAGGGCACACCAGACATCTAGGAGGCTCTAGCACCATCTGTCTCCAATAACCCAGAATGCGCCACTCTGCCATCAACTACCTTCCTGAATGCTGCTTGTTAGCTGGTCAGAGGCCAGAGGATCACAGCATTGCCTACACACCTGCACCTTCTGGGGAGACCAGCCAGGCCCAGAAGAGAGGGGCGGGTACTAGAAGTGCCTGGACTCCAGGGCTCTCCATGCACACCCTCTTCTCCACTACTCGCTGCCCTGGCCAAGGCCACCAGCAGCCCCAAGGATCAACTTGGGAGCCAGACTGTGGGGAGCTGGAGAAGTCCGCTCCAGGGAAGCCCCAGCTGCCAGCTCAGAATCACCAGGTGAATGGTTCCCCCAGAGCCATGCCTGGCAACCCTCGCCCAGGGAGCCTGGGGCACCAGAGCCACTCACTCCTGCACCCCCACCGCTGTTGGCAGGAGCACACACCTGTGGGCACAGCTGGAACTTACCTGCCACAGGTGTGAGTCATTCCTTCCACGGTCCAGGCCACCCTTCTCACCTACCCATCCCCTGGGCCTTGTCTCCTGCACTTGCTGGTCAACTTTGAGTGCCCAGGCCACTGAGAACCATGTCTCTTCACCGGCTCTATGCCTCCTGTTGTGGCCACTTGGCCTGACGC
This sequence comes from Erinaceus europaeus, assembly GCF_950295315.1. NCBI lineage: Eukaryota > Metazoa > Chordata > Mammalia > Eulipotyphla > Erinaceidae > Erinaceus > Erinaceus europaeus. Next base: position 31,242,331 of record NC_080180.1, on the reverse strand, counting down.
ACCTGTTCTACCTCCCCAACGAGTCTGAAAGCCCCAGGAGGGTTCAGGGAACTGCAGGCAGGAACTCAGGAGCACACAATTTAGCTTCAAAAGCCAGACCCACATCTTCTGGCTGTGACCTTGGGCAATGTCCTCTGCACCTCAGTTTCCCAGGGTGTGGAAAAGGGAAAACACGCCCTCCTATCGTGCAGACTGCCCTCCCCTCAAGACTTGCCAGCAGACAGGTGCTCTGGGGAGTGGAGTGGGCTTCGGTTTGGCTCACTACTCCATCCCCAGGGTCCATCACAATGGCTGGCAGGCCTTGCCTTCCATGTGTGCTGAATATTGCCTGAGTGACCGCATTCCTTTCCCTCCTTTCACTACTCCTCCCTCCAGGTTGTGGCAGAGCACCTCTCTCTGCTCCTGACTGTACTCCAGTCTCTAGAATCATCTCTAGGTTCACACAAAGGATTTCTACTCTGGTAGCTGGGTATTTACAAAACTCAAAAAAAAAAATTCTGTGGGCCCTAAGTGAAGTGACCTCACAGAAGGAAATTGTGTCCTACTTGAAGCCATTCTGACCTGGGGGAGTTAGTTAAGTCACTTCTGTGATGGTAGGTGTCATTCCCAGTGGCCTCAGGTTCCTCTGGCTCTGTCCCCACACCAGCTCAGGGCACATGCAGAGTGGTCCTCTGGCAGGCAGGCTTCAGGCTTCACAGCAAACAGCCCAGTGGGTGGGTAGCTCACTGAGAGGGCTTCAGGTCCTGTTAAGGAAGTTGTAGAGTTTCTGCCCCAGGGGAAATAAGTCTCAACCCTCATACCATTTATCAGGGCATCAGGGAATGTGAAGAAGCTGGGACAGAGAAAGGAAGCCAGTCAGTGGGTTTCCGGAGAAAGGTCATGTCCACAAGGAAAGCTGGACCTGCCCAGTTGAAGTGGATAGTACCAAGGACTGCAGTGGGAAACATGGATACAGCTCAGCCAGGTCATGGTCTTGACTGGACTGCCGCATAACCACCACTGTGGCCCAGGCCACACCCAGGCTCAAGGAAGCTGCCCAGGTCAGACCCGAACTAATCACTCCCAGGTGCTCCAACATTGGTCCTGACAGCGCTACTGACTCTCCCTACGCACCTAGGGAGGGGCCACCTGTGACAAACAGAACAGCTAGAACAGAATTGGCCCAGCCCAGGTCTAGCACAGGGCTGCCCTGACCTCACATCTGACTTCCCTTCTCTAGGGGCCCCTGGGTGAGGACACTCTGGGTATTTGGTCGTTGTTGGTACAGAGAAGTGGCAACTGTTTTGGGTGGTGATCTCAGCATTTTATAAGGATGAGCAAGACATCTTAACTCCTAGCCCTGGTCTCTGCAGAACAGAACCAGAGGCTGCCTGTGGGGTTGCTCAGGCAGCACATGTGTGGTACCAGTGGCAGCCAAGCGTTCCCTTCCCTGGCAGAGCAGCCATGCCTAGACTGGTTCACTGCTGTCACCCCACAGGAAAAGCACCAAGCTCTGGGAATCTGAAACTCTGGGCCAGCATTCCGTTTGGCTGGTTGGGCCTCACCACTCCCAGCTTCCTGCAATGATTGCTCAAAAACCTGAGCCCAAAGCAGAGAGTAAACAAATACAAGAGCTTCAGTGTGGAGACTGAGCCCACAGAAGGAAAACACGAGGAGCAGGATGGCTAGAGATGGCATCTAGACCAGCAACTCCTCGGCGACCGCAGGATCAAAGCCTGTAAACAAGGCCGCGCGCGCAGGCTTGGTCCCTGCCACCAGGCTTGGTCCCGTCCCTCCCTGTGACTGTCTTTCTCCTAAGCACTGCTGGTCAGAAGCTACCCAGTCCTGCCTGAGACTGCAGGGCTGAAATTGTGAGTTAATAATGGTGCTTTCCTAGCTTCTCCTTACAAACACATTCACCCCCCCCCCAGGCAGAAAGAATCCCCATAATCTAAAGAATTCCCATAATTCCCAGCACAGCCCAAGGCAGAAAGAATCCCCATAACCCAGAGGAGTGGTCTCCCACCTCAAAAGGAAAAGGACAGTGAGGCAAGTTCCTGGGGATCCAGATTTATTTTACATCCTATTCCAGGGGTGACTTGGGGTGAGGGTGGGGCAGAAGAGGGGTACTGATCAGTCTCCTTAGAAGACATCTGGGGAAGGCTGGTCTTGGACATCCACAGACCAGGCCCAGGGCTGGGCAGCCTTTGGGGAGCTTTCACACAAGACTGCTTTTGAAACCTTGAATGCTGTGAAGTTCTGTGTCCACGTCCATCCCCCACCACACTCCCAGGCCCAGCTGGAAGCAGGCAGGCACATGAAGCAGAAACACAAAAGGGAGGACCGACCTCCTGACAAGAGGCGGCCTAAATTTAGCCTGTTAGGTTAGGAAGCTGGTCCTTGTTAGAGGAACTCCATGGGGGTGAAGCTGGGAGCCGGTCCCTGTTAGAGCAGACGCCATAGCAGGGGTTGGGGGTGGGGGCTTGGGGGTCTGTTCTCAGTAAGGCCTAGAAATTGTCTCCACTTCAAAGCAGACCTCTGTATTTGGGGTACAGGGCAGGGGAGGAAATAAAAGGGCTGCCAGAGGAATGCCTGCGAGTTGCAGGTGTGGAGCTCTCCTGGGGGTTTCTGGGGGCTCCAGGGGAAGTCTGCTGGTGCTGACTGCAGATGCTCAGGGCCTAGGGAAGGAGACTGGGGGAGAGCACCCTCTCTCTCCACCCCAGCCTGGCCAAGCTGAGTTGCCACGAAGACCACTCACACAGGGGCTACATAATTTCCAGGGAATGTCCCAAATTTCTGGGTTCTCCGAGATACACCTGAAAGAGAAGAGAAAATATTTCCCACACTTTTTTCTTTTAATAGGAATGTGGGTGTTCCCCCCTGGTGGCAGATGTCCAAAATTGCAGGTGGAGGGCCTGTCCTATTGAGTATTTGCTTTCCTCCTTGCTGCCCCCTAATGGCAGAAACTAAAATGGGCCCAACTACACATACTAAATACAGTAATGATCTATGAATTTTAGCAACACTGTCAGCTCGACACAGAGCACTGGTCAACCCCACCCTTTCCCAGAAAAAACATGAAGACAGGAGGATGAATCAAAACATAAATCAGAAGGAACCACTCTGGTCTCAGATGACACCTTCATTTTAGAGATGGGGCTCATGTAGAGCCTAAGAAAAGGTCAAGTGAATTTACTGAGTCAGTCAGTGGTCAGAGGCAGAGGAGGGACTCAAACCAAGGCCTCTCATCTGCTACAACCCCAGAAGAACCTGTATGTGGAGACCCAGGAGGTGGAATAGTGAACAAAGCAGATCCAAAGGTTAATCCCCAGCATCCCATGTGCAAGAGTAATGCTGTTTCTTTCATTAGTGATATTTTAAAAAAATAATAGCCTTGTTGGAGAGAAGGAGTGGTAGAAGATGCGGGAACATAAAATGAAAGAACAAGCCAGGCTTCCCCTGCCAGGAGGGTGGTACCCTGACTTTCTTAGGAGCAGCCTGTGCCCATCCTGTCCCCAGGCCTTGCTGATACTGTGCCCCTGCCCAGAGTGCCTCCCACTTCCTCTCTGCCTTTCCAAGCTCCTTCTTTGTTTTTCAAGGTCTAGCTCACCCATTTCCTCCAGAAAGCTTTTCCTGACTAACCTGCATCATCCAGAATGCTAACCACTAAGCAGTTGTGGCTACTGAGCCATTGAAAATGTCAGTGAGTTAAGACTGAACTTTCTAGGCTCTTCCTTGAAATAAGCACTTGTGGCTTGCACCACAAATGTGGTACTTCTTTTCCTCGTCTATCAACACATGTATTTGCATAACTTTATTAGTAATTGTGAAAAAGATTCAAAATCAGAAGGGCAAAATCAAAACATGCCCCTGAGCCCATCCCTCCAGGTAAGGACTTTTCTACTTCTTCTACTTCTTCTTCTCCTTCTTCTTCCTCCTCCTCCTCCTCCTACTCCTCCTCCCCCTCCCCCTCCCTCTTCTTCTTTTTTGCCACCAAGGTTATCACTGGGGCTCAGTGATGGTCACTTTTCATTTTCTTTTTTCCTTTTTTTAAAAAGCTGTTCAAATCATTTTTTAAAATTTTTATTTATTTTTCCCTTTTGTTGTCCTTATTGTCTTTTTTAATGTTGTTGTAGTTATTATTATTGTTGTTATTGATGTCGTCGTGGACAGAGAGAAATGGAGAGAGGAGGGGAAGACAGAGGGGGAAAGAAAGACAGACACCTGCAGACCTGCTTCACCACCTGTGAAGCGACTCCCCTGCAGGTGTGGAGCCGTGGGCTCGAACTGGGACACTTACGCCGGTCCTAGTGCTCTGCACCACGAACGCTTAACCTGCTGCGCTACTGCCTGACTCCCTTTTCCTTTCTTTTTTATTTGATCGGATAAGTAGAAATTGAGAGGTGAGGGGAAGGTAGGGACATAGAAAAAGAGACACCTGCTTTACCACAGTGAAACTCCCCTGTAGGTGGGGAGCAGGGGCTCGAACCTGGGTCTATAATTACGCATGGTAATGTATGCACTTAGCTAGGCATGATACCACCTGGCCCCAAATTAGTGTTATCTTTCCTTTCTTTCTTTTTTTGATATTTACTTATTTATTCCCTTTTTTTGCCCTTGTTGTTTTATTGTTGTAGTTATTATTGTTGTTGTTAATGTTGTCATTGTTGGATAGGACAGACAGAAATGGAGAGAGGAGGGGAAGACAGAGAGGGGGAGAGAAAGACACATACAGACCTGCTTCACGGCTTGTGAAGCGACTCCCCTGCAGGTGGGAAGCCGGGGTCTCGAATCAGGATCCTTATGCCAGTCCTTGTGCTTCACGCCACGTGCGCTTAACCCGCTGCAATTCCCCTTTCCTTTCTTTTTAATATATTTTATTTTTTAATGAGTGGCACAGAGAGAAAGATACAGAGAGAGACACCAGAGCACTGCTCAACTCAGGCTTAAGGTGGTGCTGGGGATTGAATTTGGGGCCACAGGAGCCTCAAGCATGAAAGTAGTTTGCATAACTATTATACTGTCTCCCCAGCCAAGTGCTTTCTAAGTACAAGTGTAGCCAATACTTGGTCAGCAGCCAGGTGATGGGATTCCAAAGAGAAATTGAGGGACCAGCTGGTCAGCCCTGCCCAGGAAGCCCCCTACACCCTTTAGGCAGTAAGCCCCTGCCAAGGGGCCTGGCTGCACATTTCTCTGAGCCAGCCCCATCCTGAGGGCTGAACAGGGTCGCCCACTCTCAGGAACATGCCATGAAGCCTGCTGGCTTGGTGGGCATCACCCAGGGCTGGGCCAAGGTCAGCCCCAAACTTCCAGCTTTAGTTTGTCCCCTGAGCATCTGTGGTGAGAGAAGGGGATGCTGCTGGGGAATGGAGGGACCACATGTGTAAGACCTGATCCCACCCACACATTTCTCTGTAAGAGGACCCAGGTTCAAGCCCCTGGTCCCCGCCTGCAGCAGGGGAAGCTGCATACTTGACGAAGCAGTGCTGCAGGTCTCGGACTCTCTCTCCCTCGTGCTCTCTCTCCCCACCTTCCCCCTCCCTCCCTCTCTTCCTTTGTCCCTTCCTCCCTCCCCCTCCCCTCTCCTTCCCTCTCAAGTTCTGTTTCTATCAGAAAGAAAAAGCTGGTCCAGGAGATGGCACAGTGAATAAAGCATTGGACTCTCAAACATGAGGTCCCGAGTTCAATCCCTGCCAGCACATGTACCAGAGTGATGTCTGGCTCTGTCTCTCTCCTCTTACGTTCCTCATTAATAAATAGACAAATAAAATCTTTTTTTAAAAAAAGAAAAACAGGCCATCAGGAGCAGTGGATTCAGCATAAAGGTACTGAGCCCTCAGCAATAACCCTGATGGCAATATTTTTTTTAAAAAAAGCTTACTTTTGGAACAGCTCCCCCAGACCCCCCAGGAACACCCCTCCCCCCAGAGGCAGACACATATGGTAGGCAGAAACAGGGGCCTGGGGGTTAGGAGCCAGCCCTGAGTCTGTGCTGACCTCAGCCGTAGCCCTGGGTTGCCTGTTGCCTCCCAGGCTGCACCCCCTTCAGGGAGTAAGGCAGACAACAGTTCCAGGTGAGATTAGCAGAAGGCTGTGTGTGGGAGGTCAGGACATACATCTTCACTGACCCTTCTGGACAGGCAGCAACTACCCACTCCAACCCCCGAGATGCTACACTTCTGGATCACCACATATCCCTCGCCAGGGCTACATACCCACAAACCAGCCATCATCACACTGCTGCATGACGTCCACTCGGTCACCCTCACGCAGCTCCAGCTCATCCTCATTCTGGGGCCTGTACTGGTACATTGCCCGGTACCTGCAGGGGACACCACATGGCTGCCAGCATGTCCCTTCCCCACACCAACCCAGTTTAAATCCAGGCGTGACGCAGCTTCTGAATTCCCCCAGGCCCCTCCTATGCCCCCAGCCCCCATTCTGGAAATGGCCACTCCACCTGGCTCAGTGCTAAATCTGCCTTCTGTATAGCCAACCCCTCCCCCCACAAGTGCCCAGTGCCTTTGTGTCTGTTCCACCAGGCCCCTTGCTTCATATAAACACCCGCCCATCCCTGGGCTGGGACCAAGCAAGAACACAGGGGCCAACAGGCCCTTCAGGCCACAGAATAGCAGGACAAACCAGAAATGCTGTAGGCAAGCACAACCCTATCCCCAAAGGATCCACAGGGGATGCAGGACCAGTGCTCTTTTTTTTTTTTTCCTTTAGGATTATTGCTGGGTTCAGTGCCTGCACCATGAATCCACTGCTCCTGGAGGCCATTTCCCCCTTTTTGTTGCCCTTGTTATTGTAGCCTTATTGTGGTCATTATTGTCGTTGGATAGGACAAAGAGAAATTGAGAGAGGAGGGGAAGACAGAGAGGGGGAGAGAAAGACAGACACCTGCAGACTTGCTTCACCACTTGTGAAGCGACTCCCCTGCAGGTGGGGAGCCGGGGGCTCGAACCGGGATCCTTAAGCTGGTCCTTGCGCTTTGCGCCATGTGAGCTTAACCCGCTGCACAACCGCCCAGCCCCCTGCAGGACCAGTGCTCTTGAGTAGCTTACTGGGTCCACCTGGGGGTTCAAGGCAGGTTTGGAGAGTCACTATGACCAGCATGTCAGGCAGCTCCTCCACCCTGAGCAAATACCCTCAGACAGTACTTACGGGGTCCAATGTATCTGAGAGGTGTTGGAGGAGGAGAGCCCCAGGTCTGAGGGATGGCTGGAGCCTCCAGGCTGGGACAGAGCTGTGACTGGGGTGCTGAGACTCTGGGGGTGCACAGGGAGAAAGGTGGGTGTAGACAGGCATGAGAGAGAAGTGACACTGAGCTGTTCCACCTGTGGCAGCAGCCTCCGCAGGCGACCTTGACCACTTGCTGCACTTGAAGGCAGGGCAGGAAGTGGAGCCCAGTGCTGGTTGGGCATGGAGCACAGTGATCAAGCACTGAGACCATCTTGTACAAGTATCTACCATGAGCTCTTGGGTTCAAACCCGCCAACTGCTCAGTGCAGAGGGTGGGGGTGGTGGGAAGTTCTCACCCCCTTACTACATGTAGGTGAGAAAACCCAAACCCAGGAAGGGTGGGTCATCTGAGGTCACATAGCAAGTGAATGCCAGACCCTGAGCCCCTCACCAAGCTGACGTGGAGGTGGACAAGTGGAGTCTGTGGGGACAGGAGGCTTGTACTAGCTTTGAGGGCTCATTCAGAGCTAGCAGGGTGCCTTCTGCCTTCCCCAGCTGCCACCCAAGGGTAGAACCCACCCATGATCTAAGATTCATGAGGTCGCGTGGGGCTGCAAATCCCAGGTTCTATCCAGCCACCCTGCTGGGAGGATACGGTGTGGGAGGGGGCAGTGGGGGTGAGTGGCTCTCCAGCCTCAGGTGCCCTTACCTGAGTCTGGGCTCTGAGATCCTGGCTGGGGAAGGAAAAGCCGGCACGGCGGGGGGAAGTCCGCCCCCCCCAGTCCACAGGCTCTGCTGGGCTGTGCATCGCTGAAGGGGAGGTAGGGTGCCGGGCGAGCCGGGAGGTGGGCAGGCGGGGGGACACAGGGAGGTGGGGGCTGTCATCGCGCATGCGTACTCGGGGTTCACGAGTCACCTGCACATAGGTGGCAGGGAAGATGCCCTGGCGCCCAGTGCCCGAGATGCGGCCTTCATACCAGTTCTCGTTCACCCTGCGCATCAGGCAGATCCGTTCACCCTGCGTGAGGACAGGGGGCAGCTGTAGCACCCTCCTGGGGGCAAGCAACCAAGGGTGCCTATGTGGGCTACTGCAGAGCCCTACAGAGAGAGCGGTCATACAGGGGCTCCTAGCAGGAAGAAACCCAGCCCAGACTACCAGCTCTGGGTCCAAGTGGTGGCATGTCCTGCAGAACATATACACATTACCATGTGCAAGGGCCCAGGTTCAAGCCACTGCAGAGGGGAAGCTTCATGATTCATGAAGCAATGCTGTAATGTCTGTCTCTCTCTCTCCCACACCCCCTTCCTCCTCTCAATTTCTCTGTTTCTATCAAATAAATAAAATGTGAAAGAAAGAAGTCTAAGCTCTGCCTACACATGGCATTGGGCTTGGCCAAGACCACCTCTTCAGGAAGCCCACCCAGTATGCTTGCCCCACCCCACCCCACCCCGGCCTCCTCTAGGTGCACAGCACTCTCTCCTCAGAGCTCCTGTCTCTAGAGAGCCTGGCAGAAAATATGCACAGCTGGAGGCCAGCAAGTGGCTCATCTGGTAGAGTGCACACATTAGCACGCACAAGGACCTAGGTTTGAGTCCCAGGCTATTACATGAGAACACCTGTACAGGAAAGCTTCACAGATGTTTAGCAGTACTATGGTGTCTCTCCTCTTTTTCTCTTGCTCTCTGTCTCTGTTTCTCCCTCAGTACCTAGAGGAAAGGGAAAAAATGACCCTAACTAGAAGCTATGTGACCTTGGGCAAGTGGTGTCGCCTCTCTGAGCCTTGGTTTCTTCACATGATAGGTATTCATAACAAAGATGCTGTGAGTGGCCAAGTCAAGAACTGACTGGTCAGGCAGTCTGGGAGGTGATGCAGTGGATAAAGTGATGGATTCTCAAGCAAAAGGTCCCAAGCTTGATCCCCTGCAGCACATCCACCAAAGTGATATCAGGTTCTCTTTCTATCCTTCTATCTTTTATATAAACAAATAAGAGGAGGAGGAGAGAGGACAGAAGGAGGTGGAAGATGACTTCAATGATGACGACTGAACAGACACAGCCATCACAGCCTTGACTGGTCCCATCCCTCTTCTACCTGGCAATCTGTCCTCATGGTAGCAACAAACTCCCTGAGGGCGGCCAGCCTCTGGGGCCACCTGGAAGGATGGTCTGCAGCCCTTTTCTCATCTGCCCAGCCCCTGGCCAGCCACCTCCTTCCCTTTCTCTCCTTGGAGCAAGCATTGGCGGAGGCAGTGGGAGGGAGGTTATGACCTATGGGCTGAATTCAAACAAAGGAAGGATGTTCCCTGCGCTCTAAGCAATTTTACAAACTTCCTTGGCCACAATCTACAGTAAGAAATCTGTTTTAATACTTATTTAATACAACACACTCTTGACCAGTAGCTTAGAAGCCTGTCTCTGCTGAGAAAAAAGAAACTGAGGTGCTAGGTGGTGGCACACACAGCTGAGTGCATGTGCAAGGACTGGGATTCAAACCCACCTTACGGAAGGACAGCTCCACCTCCAGGTCCCCCTTGAAGTTGTACTGGGCCACTGCTTCTCCATACTCCAGTACCTGGTAGGTTGGGGACTTGATGGGCTTGGGGACCTCATCAGCTGGCAGTACCTGCAATAAGGAGACTCCAAGTGGGACCTGGGGAAGGTGAGGCCCCAACCAGGAGATGTAGGCAGGATCTGCCCCCAGGCCAGAGTCAGACACCAGACAAAAGCCTGGGGGTGACCTGGACATGCAAACTCCTAGAGGAAGAACTTCCACTAAGGCAGAGTGGGCAATAATGGCATGGGCAGTGGTACAGATGGGAGCCAGTGCAGTAAGGGTGGAAGCACAGAAGGAAACAGGTTCCTCAGGAGCAGGTAACACCTGTTCTAAAAGTACTCCTGAGAACCAAGTGTCCTTCTCTCCTCCTCTCCTACTCCATGCTTGCCTCTCTCCACCTCATTTATCAAGATCAAGAAGCTAACACATAATTTTACACCAACACAAAAATGACTAATGGACTGGAAATACACACACATATACACATGCACTTGTGAAATCTCAGGATCAGAGAGTGCGCAAAGGCTGGGGAAGATTTATACCTATCTAATCAACAGCCTGAGTTAAACACCCTAACATAGGTCAAAGAGGAAGTCATAAAGAGAACCTAAATAAATCTGAATGGAAGAAAAAAAAATCAAGATCTATGGGCAGTAGTCAAAATAGTGTTTAGATGGAAACTTGTAATTAAATGCTTATGTTAGGGGAAATAAACTAAACTACGTAATCAAGATTGCCACTCAAAACAACAAGAAAAATAACCTAAAGCAAGCAGAAATAAGGAACAGAAGCAGAAATCAATGAAATTCAAAAAGAAAAGGGGAAAAAAATCAATAAAACTAAAGTTGGTTAAAACTCAGGAAATCAGGGGCCAGGTGGTGGCGCACCTGGTTAAGTGCACATACTACTTTGCACAAGGACCTGGGTTCAAGCCCCTGGACCCCACCTGCGGCAGGAAAGCTTTGCAAGTGGTGAAGCAGGGCTGCAGGTGTCTCTCTGTCTTTCTATCTCCCCCTTCCTCTCTCGATTTCTGGCTATCTCTATCCAGTGAATAAAGATAATAATAATTTTAAAAAATCAGGAAATCCTTATCCAGAGTAAGAGACACAAGTTGCCAATATTAGGTGTGAAAAAGCCACCACTACTGATTTTACTGACATCACAAGGATATTAAAGAAACATATTGATTACTCAATGTCTATAATTTAGATGACTAAGCCCAACAACGGCACGTATACACAAGGACCTAGGTTCAAGTGCCCGGGTCCCCACGTGTAGGAAGGAAGCATCACAAGAGGTGAAGCAGTACTACAAGTGTCTCTTTCTCCCTAGCTCTGTCTTCCCACTCCAAGTTTGTCTCTAGCCAAGAAATAAAGTTTTAAAAATAATTAATTCAAATGACTACCATTTCTTAAAAACCACAAACACCAAAGTTAATCTATAGTCTGACATTTGTCTTTCTAAAAGATAAAACCACCAGAGTCCTGTTCTGTTACATGTGATGCCAGGGATCAAACCTGTGACCTTAAGCCTGCAAGTCATGTGCTGTAGTCACTGTACAACTTCCTGGGCCTCACAGTTTTGCACTTATTAAATCCAAAACCAGTCTTGGGAGTCAGAAGACCTGGATTAAGATTCTTATCTCCCACTAAATAACTGGTCTCTGGCCCTCGACAAGCCCACCCTCCTCGTCACATGAAAACAATCTGCCACTTCCAAGACTAAGGAGAAGAACGGGGAGGTGACACACGAAAGAGATGTGAGTACAGCTGGTCTGGAAACTTGTCTCACACTCTTGCCAGCTGCAGTTAAGATCCTTCCAAAGGAAGGTGCAGAGAGATGGATTCTGAGCAGTACAGTTGGGGACAGCAGGGATGCTGACAGGGCTGGTGGCCTCTGGTATGAGTCAGGTGTTCTGGAAGCTTCCCAGTTGAGCTGGATCTTTAGCCCTCATTTAGCAAACATTTCCTCAGCATTTGCAAAGCCCCAGGGCCAAAGGCAAGAATGAGATGCCAGTCTCTTGGCTGTTTCTCTGGATGTGAGGGGGTCAGGAGAGGAGCCTGGGATGGATAAAGGGGTCTGCACTCTTAAATCTCTGCCAAACCACCTGGCTGGGCTCCTGCCTGCTCTGTCCTGGCTCACTCACCTCCACATAATTGGCAGGGAAGATGCCCAGCCGGCCATGATGCTCCCCCTCCAGCCAGTTCTTGTCCACCTCCTTGTGGATGTAGACTATGTCACCTTTCTTCAGAGTCAGCTCCCTGTGTCAGACACCAGTAAGCTGGCATGCTCCCAGGCCTCCTCCTGCTCAGACTGGGGCCAAGTCACCCAGTCCTGCTCACAAGGTGCAGTCTGTGGCCCTCCCTCTACCCCAGCACCCCCTCCCAGCGCAAGAACTGCCCCAGGAGGAAAGCGGGGTTAGGTGACTTACTTGGGGGACTGTGCCTGGAAGTCAAACTTGAGCCGGGCAGCCCTCTTCTGGGCAGGGAAGAGGAAAGAGGGGGTCACCACAATCAGGCAGCAGCGGGACCCTCTTTGCACCCCAACCCCAGTGCTCGCACCCCCTTACCTTCTTCTCCTCCTTCCTGGCTGGGCTGAGCCCACGTTCAGGGGCACTGGGGTCTGTGGAGAAGCATCACCTCAACTGGGGAAGGGCACGTCGGGGGACTGGGCAGGACGACCCCCCTCCCATCCAGGACCCAGTAGCAGGGGACTCTGGAGGCCCGTGCTTACCTCGGGTGGATGAAGACCCGTAGACAAAGTCTCGCCGCCCCAGGAAGGGGCTTCCTCTGTCCGCCATTCTGCGGGGGCTCAGGGGCTGCGGGCAGCCCTGGTAAAGTGCATTCGGGGAGCGGGAGCTCCAGGCTGAGGCCGGGCTGCGTGGGGGGCTTGGAGTGAGCGCCACACCCTGCCTACCGCTGTGGACCGCACCTCCTTTCAGGTCACCTCCCGGATCTGGGCTCAGAGCAGGACGTCCCACTGCTGCGCGCCGCGGGGAACGCGGGGTGCAGCGCCCCGGCCTGGTGAGGTGCGGGGCACAGCCCGCGGCTAAGGGGGCTCTCAGCTGCCCGGCCCCCGCCCCGCCACGTCCCCGCGGCCCCTGGCGCCCCGGGGACACTCACCGCGCCACCGGCCGCGGATCCGAGGACAGTCGGGGCGCCTGCGAGCTCTGCGGGGGAGACGGGCGCGGTCAGGCCCGGGACGCGCCTCCCAGCCCCGCGAGGCCGCCTCCGGAAAAGTTGGAGGCTCGGCCTGGAGGGGGCGGGAGCGGGACGCGGGGTCCTAGCGCTGCGCGGTCAGGCGGGAGGAGCCGGGAGCAGAGGGAACAGGGCGGAAGCGGAGGGGGGCCGCGGAAAGCCGGCTCGACAGTGGGCGGCCGCCGAGGGCGGGGAGGGACTCTTAGGGGTCACCGGGAGAGGTCAGCGCCCCGTGAGCTCGGGAGAGCAAGCGGGGTAGAGTGGCCCTAGCGCCCCCCCCCCCCCCCCCCCGCCCAGGCAGCAGGAGGAGAGCGGGTACCTTGGGCACCGGCTGGCGGTTCTCGATCTCCCGCAGGTCCTTGTCCAGCTCCGCGCTCAGCTTGGCCAGCTCCCTCTCCAGCAGGACCTGGGTGGAGAGGTGCGGGTGGGGGAGGGGTGCACAGTAGGGGGCGCCGGTCAAAGGTCACACGGAACAGGTCACTGGGCAGCGGGGAACAAAGCTTCCCGCGGGGCTTGGGTAAAGGGCAGGCACGGGCGCAGGGCCAGGATTGCCCGCCCTCTCCCCCCCCAGGTGTCTCTGGGTGTTCCGAGGGCACCCTGACAGTCTCTCACGTGCCCTTCCAGCCTGCCTGCCCCGGGTCACACTTCACTTACAATACCTTAGTACTTCCTGGTAGTCTCTCAGTACTATTGTTTAAATATTTTATTCGTTTGTGTTTACTTTTTAATTCATCTAATTTTACTTTTTAATTCATTTGTCTTAATTTTTTAATTTTTAAAATCTTTGTTGGATACAGTCAGAAATTGAGAGGGAAGGGGGTGATAGGGAGAGAGACACCTGCAGCACTGCTTCACCACTTGTGAAGCTTTTCCCTGCAAGTGGGGACTGGGGGCTTGAACCTGGGTCCCTGCACACTGTAACACGTGGGCCAAACAGGTGTGCCACCACCTGGCCCCTCAATTGTTTTAATTTTTAAGCTCTGGCTTACAGTGGCGCTGGTGATTGAAGGTGGCAGCTCAGTGGCAGCTCAGAGCCCCAGGCATGAAAGCCTTTTGCTGAACCATTACACTATCTCCCCAACCCCTGGGTGCTCTTTTTATCACAGTTCCTCTCTGCTCCTGAGCTGCTTATTCTCAAGCATTCCAGGGTCTCCCACAGCCTGGCCTCACTAGATGGGTCCTGCTGTCCTTGCTACTGCCCATGCTGGCAGTCTCCTGCTTCTGTTAAATGTATTTTACTGGGGAGACGGGCGGTAGCACAGCGAGTTAAGCGCAAGGACAGGCGTAGGGAATCCCGATTCCAGACCCCAGTTCTCCACCTACAGGGGAGTCGCTTCACCACCTGCAGGTGTCTATCTTTCTCTCCCCCTCTGTCTCTCCTCCTCTCTCCATTTCTCTGTCCTATCCAACAACAACAATAACCACAGCAATGATTTTAAAAATGTATTTTACCTGTTTTACTTTAATAAAAGAGAGAGAGATATAGAGAGAGTCCAGAGCACTGCTTAGCTCTGCCGTATGAAGCCTCAAACATTAAAGTCATTTTGTAGAACCAATATGCTCTCCACCCCACCCCCCACTCCCCACACACACCTCTAGCCTTCACCTCTGCTCCCTCACCATACCCTCTGCCTGGTCAACCCTACCTACTCTTCAGAGCCCAGTTCCACCTTGAAAAATCTGACAGCGCAGCCCAAAACTGACCATTCTTCCCCCTCCATGCTCAGTTCACTCATCACCCCACTCTGCCTCCTGCCAGCCAGACAACACCCCATGGAGGTCACCTGTATGGGCCAGAGGGCATCTTCTAAGCTTCTGGTCTGTGACCTTGGCCTATGGTCACAGGGGCACATACTCCCTAGGACCATCCCCCTCCTCTCCCTCACTCACCTGCCACATTGTCTCCCCCCCAACTCTGCCCCAGCACTCACCTCAATGGGCTGTGAGGGCTTCTCTACTGGGTCATCTACCAGTGGTTTCTTGGGCTGAGGGTGGGGAGGACAAGTGGGGGTGGGGGGAGGTGAAGTCACTTTGAAAAATGTACTTCTAAGAAGGGTACTCCAACCTCACCCTGCCTCCCTGGACCAGGCAGGTGAGGCTCACCTTCTGCCCAGTCTCTAGTTCTTGCAAAAACTGGTTCCAGGAATCTTCTGCCCAGATGTTGTCTGCTTTCTCTCTACGTCTAGGTACCTGCATGAAGGTAACTGGGCATCAGCTTGCAGGGTGGGGATGGCCCCAGGACAATTAATAGCCAGGCTCACAAAGCTGACTTTCCCACACCTCCAGACCTGGGCCTGCCAGTGTCCTGAGCAAACCAGGCCCAGGCTAGCTCCACCTGGTAGTCCATCCTGATGTTACTACCTGTGCCATTCAGCAGAGGGGCCTGGCCAGGAGTATAGTTCCGGGGGCTTCAGGGATTGGGGGGTAGGCTAGGGATACCTGATTTGTGGTCTGGAGCAAAGAGGATGCTCCAGAATTTGAGCTGAAAGTGCTTCTAGAAAAGTCTTCAGGAAGATCCCAGCTTCTTCTAAAGAAAGAAAGACATCTCTTCAGTTTCCTTTGAGTGAAACTGAGGCACAAGTGAGCACAAAATACCAGCGCATTGGCATGGGTTCCATCCAGGGCTCCTTCCTGGCGTCAGTGCCCCAGCCTCCGTTGAGGATGAACCTTCCCAGCCGGATGACAAATGTCTGGTGGGAGAATTAGGACCTGCTGGTCATAAATATGACTCCATTCTCTACTTCAGTGATCATGTCACTAATAATGGTGTTCGTGTGCATCTAACCTAACACCTTATCTAAGGGAGTGCTAGTCATAACTACACTTGTATATTAGCAGTGTTTGTGAAGGCCTGCTCTGAGCCTCAGTCCTCATAACCACCCAGGATCCCATTTAACATAAAGGGACACTGAAGCTTAGGTTAAGCAAGTTGCCCAAGCCCTTGTGGCTAGTGGCTGCTTATCAGTCTGAACCCAGAGCTCTGGGTCCAAACTTGGGCTGTTAGGCACTGTGGAAGGGATGATGTCAAGAGCCACAGGCTAGGGGTGGCTGAGCTGGCCAGGCTGACCCCACCCACAAAGGGGTAAGAAAGTCAACTGACTGTGCTTTAAGGGCAAAGCTCCTGGGGCCGGGTGGTGGCACACCTGGTAGAGCACATACATTACTGTGTTCAAGGACCCAGGTTCAAGCCCCTGGTCTTCAATTACAGGGGTGTAGTTCCACAAGCAGTGAAGCAGTGCTGCAGATGTCTCTCTTATTCTCTCTCCTCCCCTCTCAATTTGACCGGGGTGGGGGAGAATGATAGCCAGGAGCTGTGGAGTTACCATGCAGGCACACCGAGCTCCAGTAACAACCCAGATAGCAATAAAATAAAATATAAAAGCAAAGCAAACCAAATCCCCTGATCCCCAAGGCTGGACAGAGCCACTCCAGGGTGGGGCAGTCTAGGCTGCGTAGGCGTGGTTTGAGTGGCCTGCAGACAAAGGAACTTGCATCCTGCCCCTTTTGGGAGCACTTCTTCCTTTGGTGGCACATGGAAGGAACTAGCTCTTCCACAATCCTTGATTTTTCTCAGGCTTCTAGGTGTGTGGGAGGCCTTTGTTCCCTAACTCCTCAGTCTCCTGGGGGTCTTCATGGAGTGAAGCACATCTGCTGTGGCCACAGAAGCATTGACAGAAGAAGTGGGTACCAAGTCCACCCCTGTCCACCACTCCCCTGTAGTCATGGTAGGGAGGGAAGGATCTAGAACACTGGGGAACTGAGAAAAGCCAGACTTCAGCCTGCCGGCTCTGCGGCAGTTTCGATTGTGGCCACCAGGGGGGGGGGCAGACCCTGCAGGAAGCCAACACCCCTCCCCAGAGCCAGGCCCCCTCCCAACCCAGGCTCACCGTCTCAGAGAGGAGGCCTGGCTTGACCGAAAAACGGGCTTTTGCTGGAGCCCTGGATGCCTCCGGTCTGCTGAGGTGGTACTCCGGGAGGTGACTGGATGCAGGAAAAAAAACAGGCAGGAGAGGATAAGGAGAGAGCTTGGGGTTGCAGGTGCCTGGATGACACCTGCACCCAGGTCTGTCCACACTTTTGGGTCATTCAGGGGAATGGGGTGCTGGGTGCTCCAAAATGAAGTTTTGCATATGCTATGCCAAGTCTTTAAGAACAACTCTGGGACTGCTGGTATGCCCATTTTTACAAATGAAGAGGAGCCCAGAGAGATGATAGCAAGGACCTGGCACTGAAGCTAAAGTTTGGAAAAACACAAGTTGAGCTGACCAGACTGGTGAGTCCCACAGCCAGGCTCACCTGCAGGAAGAGGCAATGCAGGGGCTGGGCTGGGCTGTGCCACCCGCACCCCCTCACCTTTGGGTGGTTCCTCGAAGGTCCAGTCTAGCTGCAGATCTACAGAAGCAGAAAGGACCCAGTCAGGCAAGAGGAAGCTTGGGAGCACAATGAGGCTGCTCTGAGCCTCCTTGCAGCCTCCAGCAGGGGCTCAGGGGCTGAGTCAGGGCCTGAAGAATGTCTAGAGGGAGGGAAGGAATTGGGAGGGCAGTTCTTGGGAGGACTTGAAATGCCTCTGGCAGAACTGAGGCCTAAGTGAGCCAACCCTGCCAGGCATAGGACCTGCCCAGACCCTCCCCACTCTGCCTGCCTGTATTTCTCCCACACCCTCCTCACCATGACCTCCAAGGATCTGCCCTCCTCTATCAGGTGGGGCCTCCGCTCCCTCTTCCCTCCTTCTCCTCTTCCTGCACCCTCTCCTACAGTTTTAGGCCTTGCCTAAGTCCAAGTCACTGTGGTACTCATGATTTTGGGAGGCTTCCAGAGAAAAGCTACTGACAAGCCCGTCTGTATGTACTTTTTTTTTTTCAAAAGATGAGCAAAAAATACTTAATTGATTTTTATGAGAAAAGGGTTGGTGTGTGTGTTATTCGCTTGCTGAATAATACATTTTATCTCTATTTTAGAATTTACTGAATTTGACAGGACAGAGAGAAATAAACACAGATCTCAGGATCCCACACCTTCTGCCAGCTCCCAGATTGTTCTGTTTCCCTCTGAAGCAATAGCTGTCACTGACTCCCCTTCTACTACAGAAGGCTCTCAGATTCCCCATTCTTACCTCAGCCTCTCTCACCAAGGGCCCCAGTGACCTCAAGCTACCAAATCAGCCTGTGTCATTTCCTCTTGAGATTCTTTTCCCCTTGTCTTCAGGGAAACTGCTGAGTGGGAAGGAACATCCCATTTTGGTTTGCTGCCTCCTCTTCACCTCTCAAACCTGTGGTTTTAGGGCTTGATCCTTGGGCCTCTGTCTCTCCATCTCTCTAAGGGATCTTGTCTTCCAGGCTTAAGAAATGCCATCAAAGGCCAGGAAAACAGTGCATAGGAATATACATACATACATATACTAAAAAAAATTTTCCATACATCAAAAAGGACAGTAGCAACAAATGCTGGTGAGGCTGTGGGGACAGAGGAACTCTCATGCACTGCTGGTGGGAATGTAAATTGGTCCAGACTCTGTAGAGAGCAGTCTGGAGAACTCTCACAAGGCTAGACATAGACCTTCCATATGACCCAGTATTTCCTCTCCTAGGGATGTACCCCAAGGACTCCATAATACCCAACCAAAAAGAAATGTGTACTCCTATGTTCATAGCAGCACAATTCATAATAGCTAAAACCTGGAAGCAAACTAGGTGCCCAACAACAGATGACTGGCTGAGAAAGTTGTGGTATATATAAACAATGGGATACTACACAGCTATTAAGAACAATGAACCCACCTTCTAAGACCCATCTTGGATGGAGCTAGAAGGAATTATGTTAAGTGAGCTAAGTCAGAAAGATAAAGATGAGTATGATCCCACTCATAAACAGAAGTCGAGAAAGAATATCAGAAAGGAAAACTAAAAGGATTTGACTAAATTTGGAGTAGGGCACCAAAGTAAAAACCCTGGGTTGAGGGTGAGGGCAGAAGTTTGGCTTCGTGGGGAATGGGGGGGGGGGGCACAGTCTTTTGGTGGTGGGAATAGTGTTTATGTACACTCCTATTAATTTGTAGTCATATAAATCACTATTTAATTAATATGAGAGGGGAAAATTGATTGAATGTTTCTAACTTTTTAAAGCACAGACTGAGTCTTTTTAATACATAGGCTTTAATACATACTCTTTGATATGTTGACTCTCTTAAAAGCTTAGACCAGGGAGAACAGAAGTAACTGGTGGCACAGCTATATACAAATAATGTCAAAGGACATAAATTATGGTGATGCTGTGTATGATACAGTAAATCCTAACAGGGACATTTCAAAGTTAACCCAATCGCCAAATAATGTGATTATAGCAATAACTATCTATTGTCTTCTTAAACCCTAAGACAGCAGGAACCTTCAGCTTCCTCTTTAGAGCCTATATTTCCCCCAGTCCTAGAACCTCTAGGGTGGGGCTCACTTTCCTGCATGGTTCTCTCAAGTCATACCAAATGATATTGTATCTGCTGATTCCAACCTAATCAACGCAATGAGTACTACCTCAGCATGCTTCACTTCAGACTGTATCAGAGACGTCAGGCATGGAATGTCAACCCTTCACCCTCATTACCTTTCCTTTCATAGTATTCTCAAATTCCATTCCAGGAGGTTCACTTCCTAACAAAATCCCAAAACCTATAGACCAGGTCCCTTAAGGTAGAACATATGTTCACATGTATCCATAAACTAGGGCAAAATATATACCTAAAAGCAAAAACAGACAATAGTCTGTAGTGAGTCAGTATAAAGTTCATAAGGAAATAGTGTCTACCTAGACTTAGATACCCTCCTCACCTACTTCCTATTACAGTTCTCTCACTCACTCCAAAGCTAACCTTATCAAAGCAAGGACTGCAAAAGCTGAATAAGGGCAAGAGACTGACATACTTTAACGATGACTCTGTAGTCACTATCAGGCCACCCCATCAGCTGAGGCCCTAATCGGGGAGTCCTGAGATTCCCAAACAGACATGATGGGCCTAGACCTCGAATAAATCCCTCTCTCCATTGTGACCGGTCATTTCTATCAGGAACAACAAAATAGACCCCTTTGTGGGCCCCCATAGGACCTTGCCCTCAACTTGGATCAACAATGGTAAGAATGTTCCATCCTCTGAAGGGAGAGTGGGTAATATACTCTACCTACCACCTAAGGAAGATGGGTCCTGAAATTGGGGCAACTTGGAATATTCCTACTTATGACTACAGAATGTGAGCTCAGATCTAGAGGGATGCAGAGGTCACATAGACTTCTAAACTGAATATGGGCCCCAGATTACATCAAATCGATGGGCTTTACAGTCAACAATATTTATACCCCTTTCCCATACTAGGGAGCTACTCTCTTCCTTTTTCTAGCCATGACATCATCTCCCCAGGCAAAAACTTGGATCCACATGCATATCAGATTTCAGGCTCAGGGGAAAAAAGAAAAAGAAAAGAAAAAAACTAGTATAGCCATAGGCCCTTTGGAATATAACTAAAATATGCCTACTAGCCTAGCTACCTACAAAATGGAGGACCCCCCAACTCTTCATCTGCACTATTCCAACCTTTAGGCCCATGATTGGTCAACAATTTGTTTGGCTTTGTATGTTAACTCTCTTTTCAACCATCAGGTTCCGATGCTAGCATGCCACCCACGAGACTTCCCTGGACAGACAACACCACCAATATGTCCCAGAGCTCTGCTTCCTCAGAGCCCTACCCTACTAGGGAAAGAGAGAGACAGGCTGGGAGTATGGATTTACCTGTCAATGCCCATGTTCAGTGGGGAAGCAATTACAGAAGCCACACCTTCAACCTTCTGCATCCCACAATGACTTTGGGTCCATACTCCCAGAGGGTTAAAGAATAGGAAAGCTATCAGGGGAGGGGATGGGATACAGAGTTCTGGTGTTCGGGATTGTGTAGAGTTATACCTCTCTTATCCTATGGTTTAGTCAATGTTTCCTTTTTATAAATAAAAAATTTAATAAAAAAATTTTCCTCAGGGATTCACAACCTTAGTCACATATTAGAATTACTAGGGCTGCTTTATTCTAAGATAGAAACAGTGAGGCAGAGAAAGAGAGAGTGAAAGAGACCACAGCACCTAAGCTTCCATCAGTGTGGTGGAGGCCAGGCATGAATCTAAACTACACACGTGGCAAAGCACTACATGATCAAGTGAGCTATTTTTCTGGCCCTTAGGCTGCCTTACATCAAAGTCTCTTTTTGAGGGCCAGGGAGAGAGCTCACTTTACCACATATGAGGATCCAGGTTTGAACCCACAGCCACACATGAGAGAAGAGTTCAGATGGGAGGTGGCTCTGTTGTAGAGCATGGGACTTCTATTTCAGAGGTTCTGAGTTCAAAATTTGGTATTGCATATGCCAGAATTTTCATTACATAAAAAATTTTAGTGACTTGGGCAGTAGTGCAGGTACCACGAAGCAAAAGGACCAACATAAGGATCCCAGTCGAGCCCCTGGCTCCTCACCTGCAGGGGAGTCGCTTCACAAGCAGTGAAGCAGGTCTGCAGGTGTCTATCTTTCTCTCCCTGTCTTCCCCATCTCTCTCAATTTCTCTCTGTCCTATCCAACAACAATGACAACAATAATAACAATAATAAAAAACAAGGACAATAAAAAGGGAATAAATAAATAAATATAAATTTTAAAGTCATACACCAGAGTGATCTTACTTAGACGTAGAACTTAAAAACAAAAGAAAAGGGAAGCATAGGGTGAACTCAGACTGAGTGTGGTACACTGTAACTGTCTTTGTTGATCTCACAGCAGCCTATGACACGGTCTGGCACCGTGGTCTCCTAGTCAAGATCTCAAGATGCCTGCCTCCATGGGTGGCCAACACTATATCGTTTCTTCTCCAAAACAGAAGATTCCGGGTGCATCTGGGTGACAAGTCTAGCAGATGGAGACTTGTCTCAAGTGGCCTCCCCCAGGGCTCTGTTCTGGCTCCTACGCTATTTAATATTTACATCAATGACCTCCCAGAAACTTCTTCAAGGAAGTTCATCTACGCCGATGACATCTGCTGTGCAACTCAGGCATCCAAGTTCGACATCCTCGAGGAAACACTCACAAAAGACATGTCTCTGATATCTGATTACTGTAAAAAACGGCGACTAATCCCTAGCACTGCAAAAACAGTATCATCTGTTTTCCATCTACACCATGCCTCGGCCTCGCGTGAGCTTAATGTGCAGCTTGGCGGTACGAGAATCCGGCATGAAGCCCAGCCAGTCTATCTTGGCGTTACTCTCGATCGCACTCTGTCATTTCACGAACATCTCATAAAAACTGCAGCAAAGGTGGGCGCGAGGAATAACATCATTGCAAGACTGGCCAGCTCCTCATGGGGCGCGAGCGCTTCCACACTACAATCATCATCTCTGGCATTATGCTATTCCACTGCAGAATACTGTGCCCCAGTATGGTTCCATAGCCCCCATGTCCACTTGGTCGATTCCAAATTATATTCCTCCATGAGGATAATTTCTGGAACCATCCGTTCCACCCCGGTTCCATGGCTGCCAGTTCTTAGCAACATGGCCCCGCCAGATATTCGTCGGGATGCGGCATCATCTAAGTTCATTTCCCACGTCTACGCTCGACCGGACCCGCCAATGTACGCGGATATCTTTGCCCACCTTGTCCAACGCTTGACATCTCGTCACCCAATCTGGTCCCCTATGCCTACACTGAACTTCTCTGTTCCAGACTCTTGGAAACAGAGTTGGCAGTCAGCTGAGGTAAAGAACAAACACCTCATCACAGACCGCTGCAAGCGTCAACCCGGCTTTGACCTAGCACGTTATGATTGGGCCCTCCTAAATCGCTATCGAACAGGCCATGGCCGGTGCGCCGCTATGTTCCATCGCTGGGGAGCCAGAGACGACCCGAACTGCCCCTGCGGCTACAGACAGACTATGACCCACATAGTCAACGACTGCCACCTCTCCAGATTCAAAGGAGGTCTCGAAACTTTACATCAGGCTCAACCTGACGCTGCTGACTGGCTACGGAAGAAGGGCAAACGCTAGAAGAAGAAGACTGTAGCCAAGCCAAAGACTCTCGAGTATGGGAGGGAGTAGAGAGGGCACTAGGGTCCTGGTATAGGATGGTGACTTGGTGGTAGGAGTGGTGGGCAGACACTGTATCCATGTGTCAGCAACTGCCCTGTAAACCATTATTTCTCCCAATAAAATGATCTGAACAAAAATTAAGTCATCCTTAAGTCCTTCCTCTCTTCGATGCCACACCCAATCTATCAGTAAACTTTCCCATCTCTGTCTGGAATGCTCCAGGCCCACTGCCACTGCTACAGCAGCTATTTCCAGTCTGGATAAGAGCCAGGCCTCCGGGCTACCCCCCACCCTCACGCCCTTCCCCCCAATCCCCATCTCTTCCCCTGTGGCAGCCAGAGTGAGCCTATTCAGCCATCGCTTGTCAGAGGGTGCCGCTTCTACACAGAGAATTCCTCAGTGTCCCAAAGGCCCTCCAGGACCTGGTCCCCTCCCATTCTGTGGCTCCAGAACATGCCAGCCCTGCCTCTGCCTAAGGGTCCAGCTGCCCCTCCCCTACTCCTGAGGGGCTAACTCATTCCCCTCACTCTGGTTCAGAAGCACTTTTCCTCTCTAGTCCTCACCACCACTGGCCTATTTTTCTTTTTTTTGACACCTGGGTTATCACTGAGACTCAGTGCCTACATGGGTTCATTGCTTCTGGTAATGATTACTTTTTTCCTTTTTTATTGCCACCATGGTTATTACTGGGACTCAGTGCCTAAAGGATGAATCCACCACTCCTGGTGGCCACTTTTCCTTATTATTATTATTTTTTCTTTGACAGGATACAGAGAAACTGTGATGGAAGGGAGAGATAGAGAGGGAGGGAAACAACAAAGAGTTTCATCACTTGTGATGCAGGGGCTCAAACCCAGGTCCTTGTTGAGAGGTAATGTGTGCTTCACCAGGCGCACCACTGCCCAACCCCTACTCCTTATTTTATTTGTCTTTTGTTTTGATAAGAGGATGATAGAGATAAAGAGGGATAAAAAGAGAGAACAGACACCTGCAGCACTGCTCCTCTGTTCATGAAGCTTCCTTCTGCAGGTGAGGACCAAGGGCTTGAACCTGGATCCTCACACATGGTAACATGTGTGCTCTACTGGGTGTGCCACTACCTGGGCCTTACTTGCCTCACTAAATACATAGCTTCTTCTATCTCCCCTTCTTAGCTTATTCTTCATTTTGTCTTATCTTCAGCACCTAGAATTGTGCTCTGCACACAATGAGTACTCAACAGATGGCTTAGGGACCACGTGAATGATCCCTGGGGAATCAGGGTCACTGTCCCTCTGAGTACAGAAGGCTACTCCCCACTTGGAGACCTACTCACAGCCAATCGGGGATACACCGAGAAGGACCTCCCCCGACACCACCATGTAAATTTTCATTCTGCCCTCTCTGCCCCAACAGGTCACTGAGGCTGCAGCCCATGCTGGCAGGCAGAGGGCTCTGGAAAGGGGTCTCACCTGGCATCTTCCGGTGAATCTGCTGGAACATCTTCCGGTACCAGTCCTTGGGGCTGTTGACACTCTGAAGTCAGAAAAGGCAAAAATCCAGTCTAAGAAGCTTTTCCTTACTAGGTCTTTTCTCTGGCTCCCAGTTGCAGGCTGCATCAGTAACTTTAGTGCCAGTGACTTCACTGGGGCTGGATTGTAGAACACTCAGTTGCGTATACACATTACCATGTACAAGAATCCAGGTTAAAGCCTGATTCCCACCTGCAGGGGGAAACTTTACAAGCTGTGAGGCAGTGCTTCGGGAGTCTTTCTCCCTCTCTATCTCTCTCTGTCCTACCAAATAAAAGAAAAAAGAAACTTCACTTAGCGCATTATATCCGAATAGTATGTATCGAAGGCTCTTTTATCAATTGTGATCCCTGAACTGTGAGTTTGGGGATAGTTTACATTCTCTTTTCTTTTTCTTTTTTCTTTTTCTTTTTTACAACCAGGGTGATGGCTGGAGTTTGGTGCCTACATGATTCAACCAACATCAGTGGTTACTTTTTTTCTTTCCTATAGATAGAGAGGGTGAGTGACAGACAGAGAGAGGAGGAAAGAGACAGAGAGAAGGTGAAACATGACAGCACTGCCTCACTGCTCTTGAAACTTCCCCTCTGCAGGAGCTCCCGTGCAGTGGCTCAGAGTTTAACCCCGAGTCCATGTGCATGGTTGCCGGGCTAGCATGAGCGTGCCTCTTCCCAGGAGCATACTCTGGGTTGGAGAGAACTTGACTGGAGCCAGCCTGGGCTGCTACTCTCTCAGCGACACAAGGGAGATAACTCAGGAACCAAACTCGTGGCGGCAGAGCAATGCAATGTCTTTATTGATCAGAGAGCCAAGCCTTTTAAAGGGCAAACCAGGAAGGGGCAAGTCGGAAATGGAAATGGCTAGGAAAGGGGTGGAGAAAGGCAAAAGGAGCTAGAAAAGGTAGGAACCTCCTTAGCAACTGTTGAGAGGGTTTTAACTGGTAGGATTAATAATACCCTACAGGCAGGGAGGGTACTGAGGGTAGAAAGTAGATAGATCAAAGGAATGGAATGGGTGGGGATCTTTTAGGCAAAACAGTGATTATGTAGATAGACCACAGTATCAGGAATGCAGGTGGAGCAGGGGGAGCTAGCTTAATGTTTTAAGGAATGCCAGGCTCCTAGAGGCATAAAAATGCAGGGTGCTTTGTGAGGCTCCTCACAATTTCCCAACATCTCCCCCTTTCTTTTTATCTAATGGCCATAGTATCAGGAATGCAGGGTGCTTTGTGAGACAGGGAGTCTGATAAGATGGGACACACCTTTGGGTTTACTCCTGTTCTTCCTTCCTTGCTCAGCCTCTCGGAAGAGAGAGAGACTGACAGGATAAACGCACTTCTGCCAGGCTCTACCACATCCTCACAATTTCCCGACACATGGTAATGTGTGCACTCTTCCAGGGGAGTCATCTGCCATCCTCCCCACCCCACTGTTTACTTTCTTTTCAATTGCCACCAGGGTTATCACCGGGGCTCAGTGCCAGCTCAATGAATCTACCACTTGTGATGGCCATTTTTAAATTTTTTATTTAGTTATTGGATAGACACAGTCAGAAACTGAGAAGGAAGGGGGTGATAGAGAGGGAGAGAGACAGAGACACCTGCAGCACTGCTTCATCACTCATGAAGCTTTCCCCCCTGCAGGTGGGGACTGAGGATTCGAACCTGGGTCCTTACACTCTGTAACATGTACACTCAACCAGGTGTGCCACCATCTGGCCCCTGTGATGGTCATTTTTTTCCTCTATTTTTTTTCTTTTCTTTTTTTCGATAGGACAGAAATAATTTGAGGGGGAGGAAGTGGCGGGGGAGAAAGAGAGATATTTCAGTACCTGCTTCACCGCTCATGAAGTTCCCCCCCCAGCCCCAGGTAGGGAACAGGGACTTGAACCTGGGTCCCTGTGCACAGTAACATGTGTGCCTAACCAGGTGTGCCCAGCCTTCTCTTTGCTTTTCTGTATTTCTACTGCTCCTGCAAACATGTCTACCTATGCAACAAAACCTAAATGCAATAATAAGGGGGGGTGTTACATCCTCTGTCTCACCTGAGACTCAAAACAACCCAAGAGGCCAAAAGGCCATGCTGCCAATTTCATTTTAAGGTGTGCAGTGAGGCAACAGAGGCAGGCCATGAACTCAGTATTGGCAAGTGTGTGTGTGTGTGGGGGGGGGCAGATTCCCACAGAGTCTTCTATCACCCCAACCTTCCATACCTGCCACAACCAGACAGTGAGTTAGGAAACTAAGAGAGGATTTCAGCCAGGGTTGGCTTTTACAGCAGCAGTTGAGAACCTGGGGGACATTCCAGATCCTCCAGGTTAAACTCCGCCCCCCCCCCACACACACACAGCCACATGTGTAACTCAGACACAAGAAAGTTTATAAAGAAGGGCCAGTCGGTGGCCCACCTAACTTGAGTATAACATTATCACCATATGCAAGAACCCTGATTCTAGACTCTGGTCCCCACCTGCAGAGAGAAGCTTCATAAGCAGTGAAGCAGTGCTATAGGTATCTCTTTCTCTCTCCCTCTCTCTGACCCTCCCCTCTCAATTTCTCTCTTCACATCAAACAAAATGAAAAAAAAAAAAAAGGAAAAATGGTCATATGGCCACCAGGAGCAGTGGATTCATCATGTAAGCACCGAGCCCCTGCAATAATCCTGTTTGTTGGGGGGAAAAAAGGCCTGTAATATCCCCCCTTTATTTGCCTCCAGGGTTATTGCTGGGGCTTGGTGGTATCCACTGCTCCTGGAAGCTATTTTTTTTCCTTTTGTTGTCCTTTTTGTTTAACGTTGTTGTAGTTATTATTATTATTGTTGATGATGTCATTGTTATTGGGTAGGACAGAGAGAAAATGAGAGAGGAGAGGAAGACAGAGGGGGAGAGAAAGATAGATAGATAGATAGACACCTGTAGACCTGCTTCACCACTAGTGAAGTGACCCCCCCCTGCAGGTGGGGAGCCAGGGGATCAAACCAGGATCCTTATACCAGTCCTTGTGCTTTGCGCCATGTGCACTTAACCCATTGCGCTACCGCCTGGCCCCCCCTTTTTATTATTTGGGATAAAAGGCTCTGAGATGAGTTGTTTAGATAGAGACAGAGACAAAGAAGTACAGAGAGAGAAAGGAGAGAGCTGGGCTTGAACCTGGATTGTGCACATGGCAAAGCAGCTGTCCAAGTGAGTTATTAACCTGAGTGACTATAACCTGAGGGAGCTTGTGACACCTGAAATCCACAGTGGCTGAAGGCCTGTTTTAATCTGGGACAGCCTTTGTGATGACCACTTAAACCCAACACAACTCACTGTGGGTCCCCAACCCCTCCTCCCGGATCCCAGCCCTGGACTCACAGATCGAGGGGCAATAGGCATGCCGCTCTCATCCACAGGCCCGATCCCTTCGTACTTGACCCAGCGCTTGTCCCGACGCTTGCTGTCCTTGGTCCACGTGGCTGACCAGTTCTCGGGGTGCTGGGAGGTGGGGGTCTTCGGGCTCGATGCTGGCCGGTTTCCAGGCCCAGGCCAGGTCTGATACCAGGCAGGGTCTGCAGGGAACGGGAGGGTAAGCATTAGCAGAAGGGCACAAGCCCACCTGAACTTGTTCCTGCCTTAGCACCTCAGAACACTGATCTTGCTCATGAGTTTCAACATCTTGTATGTTTGAGCTGATGACATATACTCTATAAACCTCCCCATCTCCAGCAGGGCCACAGGCCTCTGTTTTTTTTATTGTTCAAATAAGTAGAAATGAATCTGGTTTTGAGAAATCTGTGCCCATTTCCCACCCTACATGGCTCTCTCCAGGCTGTCCTGAGCATTTTCTGGACCAGGGCTGGGAATCATTACTCATAGGCAGAGGAGACTGAGGGCTGGATGTAGTAGAAAAGACACAAGGCTTGGAGTAAGCCAAACCTGAATTTTGAATTCAGACCTAAGTCTGCTACTTACTGACTGTGTGACCTGGCACTCATCAATCAACCTTTCTGTGCCCAGTATCACTTCTGTAAAATGAGGGTAGTTGTATACAAAAACAAACAAACAAACAAACAAAAAACCAGGGAAATTTAATGTGTATAACCAGTCACAGTCACTGGACTAGACACTCAGTCAAGAGTCCTTGACTGGGTAGAACCCCAAGGATGGGGGAATGAAGCTTTGGTATCTGCCTGCCTGCCTGCCTGCCTGCCTTCCTTCCTTTCTCTCTCTCTCTCTCCCTCTCTCTCTCCCTCTTTCTTTCTCTCTCTGTCCCTCTCTCTCTCTCCCCCTCTCTCCCTCTCTCCCTCTCTCTCTATAATACACAATAAAAGTTGGGAATGGCAGGTACCTCATCATATCATATACTTGTGATGTCCTGGGTTCACTTCCTGGCACTGCATTAACAAAAACGAGAGTAAGCTCTTGCTAAAGGACAAAAATGCATTCATCAGATGTGTGGCTTCTGTGTCCTCAGCCACTCCCTACCCCCATACTGATCTAAAATGGCAGCACTAGGGTTTTGGAGGCAGAAGAGCACAGATCTGAATCTCAGCTCAGCCTCTGCAACTTCACATCTGAGATTTGGGTTCCTCACAGGAAAGATGCCAGTGAAAATGCCTAACCTTGGACAGGGGAGACAGCATGAGTGTTATACAAAAAGACTTCCATGCCTGAGGCCCTACAGTCACAAGCTCAATCCCCACCACCACCATAAGCCAGAACTGAATGCTGTTATGGCTAAAAATAAAATAAAATAAATGATGATGATACCTAACCTTGCTAGAATCTGGAGGGATTAAATGAGCTATGGCTTTACAATGTCCATAAGGACTCACTAGTTATTATTTATTTTTGTCACTAGGGTTGCTTCTGAGGCTCAGTGCCTACACAACAAATCCACTGTTCCCATAGTAATTTAGTTATTCTTTCCTTCTTTGGTAAGACAGAGATAAAGTGAGAGGAAAGGGGGATAGAGAGTGAGACAGACAAAGACGCCTATAACACTGCTTCACCAATCATGAAGTAACCCCCCTGGGGGCTTGAACCTGGGTCCTTATGCATGGTAATGGGTGCACTCAACAGGGTACACCATCACCGGCTTCACTACTTATGTGTTAAATGAACAAATGGCTGACACAGCATCTACCTCAAGGGAATGAGCATACTCCCCAGAACATCCTGGGATCTCCAGGACCCAAAGGGCTCATAAGATCCCAGGGACTAAGAAGTTCTCAGGCTTCTCTCCAACTTCTAGCTGGACCAGGGGAGCAACCCTGAGTTCAGCCCCTCTCCTCCTGGAGCCAGTGTACACTCACACTTTGTCCACCCTCCCATCCCAGCCTCCTGGGCCCCTGGCCCCTCACACCTCCCAGCACTGGGCAGAAGGGAAGAGCATGTCAGCCTGCTCTCTCTGTCATATGGTTTTACTCTCAAGGGCTGGTGGGTCACCCAGTGAGGGGCAGCTGGCAGAGACCCCCAGCCCTCTCCGCCCACCAAGACAGATAGGAGAACCCACTCAGGGTTCCAGGAGTAGGTTTTCTGGAGTGGACCCACCTAGGTGCCGGGAAGTCTCTCTCCGCTGTGGGAAGTACCCATTGCACACGGTCCTGGGCGCCGGGTCATGAAACTGGAAATTAAGGGTGTTGGAGCCACCATTCCGGATCACAGGCACCTGTGGGGAGGGGCCAGGAGCAGCAGCTCAGGCCCAGAAGCTTCCACAGAAGGGTGGGAGGGGTGGCTAGCAGGCCCTTACCATGGGCTCCAGCCTGGCCCTTCCAAAGGTTCCCTCTCCAAGCCCTTCCCACCCCCTCCCCTCAGCCCTCCCACCCTGCCAGTTGCCCAAATAGTTTCTCTCACTGTCCCACTCACCTGGGAAGGTGACCCTGAATGGGTCCGGAGGTGGCGCGGGATGAAGTCATCCAGACTGAGCCCAGCAGGGAGGCTGCAGGCTGGGGCTTGCATGCTGCCTGCAAAGTGAGAGGACTCCAGGTGCACTGGTAGCTCCTCTTCTGGTCTTCTGGTGGGGAAGGAGGGGAAAGGGAAAAGGCCTGCTAGACTGGACTCACACTCCCTCAGAGGAGGGGAGGCTGTGGGAGGGGGTCAGGGCCAGGCAGTGGGTGCTCAAGGCCCCAGGACACAAGCCACTGCATCCCCAGTGCCTGCAGGCTGCCCTTGCTGCCCAGGCACAATGGGCCACTTGTTAGAGGCCTGGGGCAGAACTACAGGGAGGGGGCGGGGGAAGGCAGCAAGGAGGAGGGAAGGCTGGCCTGTGGGACAAAGCCTGGGCACCCAGGCCTGCTGACCAGCTCCTCTGGGGCTCTCAGAGCAGGCACAGCCAGCTCCCCCAGAAGGCAGCCCAGGGGAACTAGGGCAGCTGGCAGCCAGGGCTGGGCACACAGGACTTGGTTTCAGTTCCCCTCCAGCCCCCCACCCCCATTTGTGTGAGGTCTGCTGGCCAGTGGTGACGGTGGGTACAAGGGGCTACTCATGCTGGGGGAAAGGTGGGGGGGTTACTCAGGCTGGGGGAGAGGTCTGAGGGGGTTATTCAGGCTGGGGAAAAGGTCTGGACTACCCCAAGGCCACCCACCCCAATGCCCAGTGCAGCAAAATTTTCAGGGATGGGGGATGGGGACCACTTGCAGGCAGCAAAAGCCAAGGAGAGGGAGATCAGCTGCCTCTTGCTGTCACTGGAGCCTGGAAGCTCAGACTGCTCTCTAAGCAGGTCCAGAGGGATTGTATTGAGTGCTCCTCCCTCCCATTCCCAGGCCTCCACGCTACTTTCTGAACAAGCATCTTGCAAGGGAGTACTGTCTCTAACTCACCAGAACTTCTTAGCCTGTGCGAAGTTGTCAGGGAAAGGGGCCTGGGATGGAGTGGTCGGCCTGCTCAAGAGGGCTTTTCTCCCTGAGCTGTCCCTCCCGCACCCATGCCTGGGCCAGAAAATGGGCCCGCCTCCACCACCCTGGGGTTGAGGGTGGGGTGAGGTGGCTGTTGTACTATTCTGGGGAGTCTGCTCTGCTGGGCTTGAGGGTTTGCAGGCCAGTGCTGGGAGGTGCTGGGTATGGTGGTCACAGGGGGTCTGCCCCAGGGGTCACGTGAGCAGCCTGCAGTTTGTGGGTACAGAGGGGTGCAGTGGGCAGTCATATGAGCAGCACAGGAATCATAGGGACCTCAGTGGGTCAAGGCCCAAGGGGGGGGATTTCCTACAACCACTTCCTGCTCAGGCTTTGGAGGGCTGGGGGCACAGACACGGACCGAGGGCGGGGAGCCAGTTCCTTGGCTCTCCTCTGAGTGGGAGGGTTCCTTCTACCGGTCCAATGGCCTACTGGTGGACAGGACGTGTTTCTGCTGGGAATGGAGGACTAGGGCTGGAGGAGGGCTGCTCATCAGCTGGATCCAATTAGGGCTCCTACCACAAGCAAAACATGCAGCCACACCCCACCCAGTTGCAGCTGTCCTCCATCTCCTGGCTGGGGAAACCGAGGCAGGGAGAGCAAAGGCCTGGAGCCCAGCGGACTGCCTGAGGCCAAGCTGCAGGGTCAGCATCCAAGCTACAACATTAGCTGATCCTTGGCCTCCTTCCCAAGCCAGGGAAGAACTGCCCTCCAGCTGGCCTCGGGTTCCTGACCCCCAGGTCCCGAACCAGGGGTGTGCAGGGTGGGGGGCTGTGCGGTCGAGTCCTGGCCGGGGAGAGGCGCTAAGGCGGGTTCTCACGGGACTGAGCATCCGCAAGCGAGAGCCCCCCCAGCAGGCGCCCCCTCCGCCCCGCAGCCCGCTCCGCCGCTCCTCCCCCTGCGGCAGGGCTCCTCCCCTCCCGCGAGCTCGGCCCAGACCTCGGGGCTGCGACCCCCGCGCCGGCCCGGCCCCGGCCCAAGTCCACGTGGACGAGGGCAGATTGCTGGGATTCGCTTTGCTTGGACTCGGGGGTGGGGTGCAGTCCAGGGGCCCTGGAGGAGCAGCCGTCCGCGCGCGCGCCCCGGGCCCGCTCTCCCCAGCACCTACCTTCCCGCAAAAGCAGGTGGCGGCGACGCAGGGCGCCCGGTGGCGCGGGGGCATCTCAGCCTGGCTCGGCCCGGCGGCGGCGGCGGCCCGTGGGGAGGAGCAGGGGCCGCGCGTCCGCCCTCGTGACCGTCAGGCCCGGCGGTGGGCGCGGGGTGGGGCCGGGCCGGGCAGCGTGCGCTCCGTCGGGGACGCGGGGAACCGGGCGAGGGCGGCTCCGGGAGGGCGGCCGAGAGTCCCCGGGGAGCGCGTTTCGGCCTCCCCGCCGGCGTCGGGGGGTGGGAACGACACTCAGAGTTTCCAGCGACATTTCCAACGTGTGGGGAGGGAGCCGCGGAACCAGCCGGGGGCGGGCACTGATAGGAGCCAGCGGCCTGTGGAGGCCGGAGACAGACGCGGCGCGGCCCAGACAGGCTGGGGCCGAGATAAGGCCCCCGCCTCCCGTCCCTGAGCACAGCGGCCGGTCGCCCCGCTGGGGGTGGGGGTGGGGGCTGCACAGACGTGCGCGTGCGCGGGGCCCCGACGGCGTTCACGCACGTGCAGGCGCTGAGGACGCAGGTCGACCCGCAGGAAGTCGGGGCCGTGCCCCTGAGAGGATACGGGTGGGGTCCCTGTGCCGGGCGGGGTTAGCAGGCTCTCTCTGTTCTCACACACTGCGTTTGTTTGGGTCTTATTCCTCTTCCGCTGTTCCCGCCTCCTGGACACCAGTCCCCAGGGTCCCGACCCCTCCATCTGCACCCCTCCCGCCTCTGACCCCACAGGCTCGTCACCGACTGTGAGCACAAGCGAGGGTCGGTGGCCAGAGCATCGGACTTGCAGGCATGAAGCCCAGACTTCATCCCCAGCATCACATGTGCCAGGATGATGATCTGGTTCTCTGTCACTATAGTTTTTTATAAATCGTTTTTGTTTTTTTTTTATCTTAATGAGAGAAATACAGAAAGGGTGAGCACTGCGCTGCTCAGCTCTTTTATGGTCGTGCTGGGGATTGAATCTGGGACTTCAGAGCCTTTGGCATGAAACTCTTGCATAACCATTATGCTGTCTCCCCAACCCTTAAATATTCTTAAAAAGAAAGTGAGCACACATTATTAAGTACAAGGACTTGTCCCCACCTTCAGGGCGACACTTCACTTGTGGTGAAGCAGGTTTGCAGGTGTCTCTGCCTCTCTATCATCTTCTCCCCCTCTCAATTTCTCTTCTGTTTTTATCAAATAAAAAAGGAGGAAAACTGGAGGGAGGGAAGGAAGGAAAGAGAGAGAAAAATGGCCAGAGAGAACGGTGGATTTGTAGTGCCAGCAGGGAGCCCCAGCAGTACCCCTGGTGGCAAAAAAAGCAAGCTCAGGGCTGTGATTACATTGCAGACAAGCTCTGCACCCCCAGGTTCAGCCCCCAGCACCATCACAAGGCAGAGCTGAGCAGTGCTCTGGCTAAAACAAAAGGGAAAGCAAGGGTGCTCCATGGGTGTTGACTGTTAATGACAAGCTCCAGAGAATTGCTGTGCCATTGCCTCAGCTCTGGAACCTCAGAGTCCAACCTACCAAATAAAATAGCTATTGTGCAATTTCAGAGCTATGTTGGGAGTCATCAATGCTGAAGCATGAAAACAAACACAGCATACCAAAAGCCCCCATAGCTCCCAATGGTTTTCCAAAGCACTGCTCAACTCAAAAACCAGCATGGGAAAGGAGGAAAGATGAAACGTTATTTAATGCCCACACCCACTGATGCTATTTGCTCTGTTTTCTCAATTCACTTGTAAGAAGTCCCTGATGTGGCAAGCCAGTTGGAACAATATCATTTGTGCAAAGCAGGAGGTTTGGTGCAGGAAGTTTAAGATAGAAGTGCTAGTTGGAAAATAAGAAAACACAAAGCAGAACTTGGACTGGGTTTGGTGTGTTGCACCCAAGTAAAAGACTCCGGGGTAGGAGGGAGGGTTCAGGTCCTGGTACATGGTGGCAGAGGAGGACCTGGGGGCTGGGGGTTGAATTGTTTTGTGGAAAACAGAGAAATGTTTTTGTACACATGTACAAACTACTGTATTTTACTGTTAGCTATAAACCATTAATTCCTTCAATAAAGAAAAAAAGATAGGGATATTGCCCAGCTTCCAGAGTCAGCCAAGATTTCCAAGGAGGAGCTTTTAAATGATTTTGGAGGCTCCAAGTCTGCCAATCATGATGCCTCTTTGTAACCAGGATCTGAGCAAGATCACCTCTGAGGTTGTGTCCAAGGGCCTGTGATTAACATGTGACAGTGCATCGTCCCCTCCCCCTAAAGTTTGGATACATAGTCCTTGGATATCACCCCTGGTACCATTGTCTTCCCTTCCTCAGCACCAAACCCTGTGCCCATTTCCCTGGTCACCAGTTTTTCCCACCTGGCAGCATCCTCGAGGCTACAAAAAGCCACATTTCTTTCATTTTCTTCCTTGTTCTCCAAAGATGGTGC
The DNA here is from genome assembly GCF_950295315.1 of Erinaceus europaeus. NCBI lineage: Eukaryota > Metazoa > Chordata > Mammalia > Eulipotyphla > Erinaceidae > Erinaceus > Erinaceus europaeus. Next base: position 31,207,362 of record NC_080180.1, on the reverse strand, counting down.
AGCTGAAGTTCTTCCCACTCCAGGAATCCTGGTCATACCCTCACACCAGCAGCGAACTTTAGTATTCTCTAGGGCTTTGACCTGGACTCCAAGATAAATATTTAATGTATAGGGTGCAGCTGAGCTGACAAAGGTTCCAACATCCTGTTCCTCACAAAAGGAGGGGGCAGTACTGGGCAAGGAACTAGACACTGACTCCTAGTTCCGCCTCTATGGGAACAGGGAGCCCAACGCACAGCTCCATCAGAGGCAGAAGGCGCCCAGGAAACTGAAGCCTTTCTCCTAAGCTGTGCTGACTTCAGCCTTTCCATTTATGTTCAGACTCTGCAGAGCCTCTCCTCCATTCTCTCAGGCTCTCTTGGGCACCACTGGGACTTGCTCTCTCTCTCTTAGAACTTTAGGAGATGTATTTGAACCAAACATCTAACAGGATCCTTCCATCAAGCTCTTTGGTGCCCATGTAGCCTCACAGAAGACGGGGGACTGGTGGGAACATGGCACACAAGAAACCTTGACCAGCCCCTTCTTTTTCCTGCCTGCCTGATTAGGGAGGAGAATCCCTCCTCTTTGCAAAGTGGGAGGCTGAAGGGGCGGAGTGGAGGCAGAGGAGTCCAGAGATTCAGCCAAGAGCCAAGAGTTTGGTTTCTCCACTCTTACCTCGTCTGCTGTGCTGACCTGGCCCTCAGAGAGCTGGCAGTGCTCAAGGGCAGGCTGAGCCCAGTCCAGGCTGCCTGAGGTGACCTGGCTGTTGTCAACAACAGTGCAAATTCCTTTCATCCCCATGCACGGCATCCTTAGATCCCTTTGTCACCTACCAAGGACCTCCCAGCTCCTGTCTTCCACAGCTCAGCTGGCCTTTCATCAGGGGACTGCCTGTGCCTTCTCAGAGCCACCTGAGCCATAATAAACACAGTTGCGTAACTGCTGTTTTCCCAGATATCCGATCCTGTCAGCACTGCCCCACCCCCACCTCACCCCTGTGGGGGGCACCCTTTGTTCTAGGGATTATCCCTCAAGAGCACCCTCGTCAACAGAGGCCTGTCCATGCTCACACACTCAGGGAGGAGACTACCATAGACTTTTCACAGGGAGGAGACAGTGGCTGTTCATATAAAAATGCAGGTCACTCTGAAACTGAACTCTGTTCCCAAGAGGAAAGAGGAATGGAAACCACTCAGGGAGCTTTTAATAAGTGGGTGAAGAACTCAGATTTCTTTCTCAAGTGGGAAAAAGAGAACAAGGAATCCACAAAACATAACCCCGGTGATGACAAAATAGCTCACTTGAATAGTGCTCTTTGCCATGTTCACAACCCAGGTTCCAGCCCAGCCCCCACAGCACTGAAGGAAGTGTGCTGTGGTCTTTCACTGCCTTTTTGCTGCCTCTCAGCTTCTCTATCTGTATAACTACGTAAAATAAAAATAATAATACCCCCATCCTATGATTTTGTTAATGTCTCATTTCTTAAATAAATAAATTTAAAAAATTTTTTTAAATAACTAAGGTGTATATATATTTTATCAATATGCAACTAACAAAATAATAATAATAAAATTAAAAATCCTGAACTCACTTGAGGAGTGTCTGTTTAGGTTTTTTTGTTTGTTTTTGCTGTTTGTTTTGCCATCAGGGTAATCACTGGGGCAGGACTCCACTACTCCCAGTGGCCTAGGAACATACCTGAAATAGACATCCTAGCTTTTTTCCACCCCTGTATCCCTATTTTCAACTGCTCATTCCTATTTTGTCTATTTATTAAACATTTTGTTCTGCCTTTCAGCCACCAAGTTGCAGATGCTACTATGATTCCATTCTGACCTCCCTAGGAAGATGATCTTGCCAACATGTCTCAGAACCTCACCTCTCCACTAGGGAAACCTCAGGGAAACCACTAGGGAAAGATAGAATGGTCTAGGGGTATGGATTAACTGACCAATGTCCATGTCCAGTGGAAAAACAATTACAGGACTAGAACTCCTTCCTTCTGGACCCCAATTCCACCCAAACTCAAAACATTTGTCACCAGGAATTTTTGTTTTAATACCATCACTGAAAGGGAAATGAATCAGGAAAACACTAGAGGAAGTCTAATACTGTTTCACTAATCTGAGAGAGAAGAGGAAAAAGGAAGGATACTCAGAAGTAGTGATATGTGTAGGTATAAGTTAGAAAGGAAGTGAAGGGGGGCCAGGTGGTGGCACACCCAGTTAAGCACACATATTACCAAGAGCAAGGACAGGGTTCAAGTCCCCATTCCCCACCTGCAGAGGGTCCACTTCACAAGTGATGAGGCAAATCTGCAGGTATCTTTCTCTCACTCTCTGTATCTCCCTGTCCTCTCAATTTCTGTTATTTAGAAAGAAAGAAAAAATAATAAAAGGACAAATGGCTGCCAGGAACAGTGAATTTGTAGTGCCAGAACCAAGACCCAGTGATAACTCTGGAGGGGAAAGAGAGAGAGAGAAAGAGAGAGAGAGATGGAGAGAGAGAGAGAGAAAGCTGCTTCACTGCTTGTGAGGAGCAGGGGCTTGAACCCAGGACTTTGATCAAATCCTTGCACATAGTACTATGTGCACTTAATCAGGCACGCCATCACTTGGCCACCCTTTCTATCCTCCACTCCCTCTCAATTTCTGTCTCATAGAATTAAAAAAAAAAAAAGGTTACCAGAAATGGTGGATTCATAGTGCCAGCACCTGCCCCCTTGTATATTCTTTAGTCCAGCTTTGAAGAGGTTTTCAATTTGAGCTCTAAGAAGTGTTTTCTCTCTGCCAGAGGGACTGAGCAGATACAAACAAAACAAACAAACAAACAACAAGAAAGCACAGCCCTGTTCAAAGAGTCGTGTCTTCTCTAGAGGGTTAGATTCCAAGGCCACAATAGTGAGGGCCTGAGACCCAGGCACATCAGACACACAGGGACAGGTCTGGACTATGTTTCATCCCTTGTGCTCCATCCATGTCTCCTGGGTCCTCTTATGATTCCAGCTCCAACTAATGTTGCCCGCCAGGTTCTCCTAATGCCAGGCACTCATGAGAACAGGAACAGAAGCACAAAGAGCAAGTGGCAGGGGCTGGGCAGTGGGACACCTGGTTGATTCACATGTTATCATGCAGAAGGACATGGGTTCAAGCCCCCATTCCCCACTTGCAGGAGGGAAGCTTCATGAGCAATGAAGCAGGTCTGCAGACATCTTTCTCTCTATCTCAATTTCTCTGTCCTTTCAAATAAAATAAAAAGGGAAGGGGTGGGGAAAGGAAAAGATGGCTACTGGGAGTGTGAATTTGTAGTGCCAGCACTAAGTTCCAGCGATAACCCCGGTGACAATAATAAAAAAAAAAAGAGCAAGTGGCCCACTGTGGGACTTAAAGACCTTCACAAGCTGTCAGAGGCACAACCTGGTTCATCTGGAATCCAACTGTGGTCCCTGTAAAGTAGGGGAATCCCTGTGAGGAAACGATACCTAATAAAGGTCAAGTATGGTCAGTGTTTAGAGCAGGTAGCCAATGCATGTGACTGAGAATGAAGCTTCAGGCCTACCTCGCCCACGTCTTTCCACAGTGCACACAGGAGGCAACTGGCATCTTCAGGGTTCTCAAGAGTCAACCACATCCAGACCCTGGAGGCTGAGAGAGAACTCGGTCTCTTTCGTTCATTTTACCTTGACTGTCTTCAAGAAAGCCTTCACACAAACAAATTCACTATACTTTCCCCTTCTCTCACAGAAGAGGGATCTTGGAGAAGAACCCAGCTAGATGAACCTTTTAATTCTCAGGGAAAAAGAAAGAGCAAGTGGCTGTCAGCTCTTCAGAAAGCTGATTTGTAAGGGAAGGGAAAGTAAGCAATGACCTCAGAAGGAAAACCCAGCCAAGTCCATTCGGCCACAAAGAAGGGCACAGAGCAGGCTCTGGAAAACTATGTCCATGTCAACCTCCTGTCCTAGTGCAGGTGACTGGTGACAGGGCAGATAAGGGCTAACTCTCTGGCCAGGACACTGAGTGTGCTCCCGCCTCCAAGAACCGCCTTGTCTTCCTGCCTCCTTGGGTTCATTGATGAGCTTTCTCCTTGACTGCAGCAACATTAAAACAATTGCCTAGTTAACACTGGCTACTGACTACTATGTCAAAGTCCATATATATATTACACCAGAGCACTGCTTAGCTCTGGGGTATTGAATCTGGGACTTTGGAGCCTTAGGTCTCTTTGCATAACCACTATACTGGGTCTTCCACCCAAAGTCAAATACTTTCCATAACTTGAAAGGTGCAATTAAAAACAACAACAACAACAACAACAACAAAAAACACTTGGAAGTCAGGCGGTAGTGCAGCGGGTTAAGCGCATATGGTGCAAAGCGCAAAACCAGTGTAAGGATCCTAGTTCAAGCTCCTGGCTCCCCACGTGCAGGGGAGTCGCTTCACAGGCGGTTGCGACACCTGCGGAAGAGCACTTGTCTCTCTCGACCCAGGTCCCGGAATCGAGGCCACCTGAGGTTTTCCACTCTCTGCAGTCATGAGTCTTAAGAGGCCTCCCACCTGGGCAGAGACTCAAGTTGGCAAAAGGCCCCTTAAGCAGGGTGGGTGGGGGAATAGCCCAAGGAAGAGCAGGTGTCTATCTTTTTGCAGGTGTCTTTCTCTCCCCATCTCCCCCTCCTCTCTCCATTTCTGTCTATCCAACAACGATGACAACAATAATAACTACAACAACAATAAAAACAACAAGGGCAACAAAAGGGAATAAATAAATATTTAAAAAACACTCAATTACACAAAGTGGGGATTAGATTGAGATATAGTGACAGAAATATGCATTTACAGTTGATTTCTTCATTTCTAGGGTACATTTTTTTCTCTCAGTATGAAGATAATGGCAAATATTACCTCATTCTTCTTTTTTCATGTTTAGCTGAGATATAAAGACAATGCTAAAGTCAGGATGCCAATGGATAACAAAGATCTGAAAATACACATTTAGCTACCATGCACAAGGACCTGGATTCAAGGCCCCAGTCCCCACCTGCAGGGAGGAAGTTTTTACCAGCAGTGAACAGTGGTGTAGGTGTCTCTTTCCTTCCCTCTCAATTTTTCTGTCTCTATACAAAAGCCATAATGAGTAGTGGATTCACCATACAGGCCCTAAGTCTCCCAGTGATAATCCTAATGAGGAAAAAACAAAAAGCAAAAACCACACACTTAAGCTTATTTGTAATTAGAAATCTGGCCTCACTTTCTAGTAGTTTTGTTTGTTTTTCTTTTGTCCCTGTCCAGGCCAGCTTTTTTTTCAGATATAGAAAAAGGGAAAGAAACTAAAACACAGAAGCTTCTTTTTGTGCAGTGAAAACGGCTCAGACCTTGGTTATGCATATTACAAAGCAGGCACACTAGCCAAATGAGCTATCTCATCGCCCCTGCATGGTGGTCTTTTGATGTGGTTGTACTTTCAGTCAAGTTGTCTTAGGTCTGGATCTAGACTTTGGGTCTCTAAAACACTAACCCTTAGAATTATTTTTCTGGTATATTTTCCTCACAAATGGCCCTGAGCACTTTGACTCTCTTCCCAATCTCCCACTTGCTCACAAGAGACTATTTTTCCTTGTGAATCCATGATAGTTGTACTTTTTGGAAGAATCAAAAGGCTGGTTGGTTACTTCTGTTTCTTGGTAGCCTAACTCCACATTCAACTTCTCTCTGGCTTGTCTTTTCCCAAGTTGGAATCCATCCGTGTCTATTATTAGGATCATATGCAGTGTAGGTTGCTATAATAAAATTATTTTTATCTTTTGCAAAGACTGTATTCTGGGATGTCTCTCTTTCCTTTCTTCAAGGAGATACCTCTGTCAGAGAAATCATAGAAGACACTGTGACTTGATCCTGAGATAGTGATGGGCAAAATGCTGGAAGGAGGAGGAAGCAGGAGAAATGCAGCCACCAAAAGCTAGTTTAAAACTAAAGGGCTGAAGAGATGAAAGACAGACTTTTCCTTAAAATTGGGATAGGATCTTTTTCCTTGAGGAAGGAATTCCTTGGTGTTAACAAAGACCAACCTAGACACCCAATGCAAGGCTCTCCTTTGATCTTTGGAATTAAATGGGTAGACACAAAATATAAGTACCTCCACAAGGAAATAAAAGAAATAAAGACACTGGGAGCCAATAAAGTTAACATTTAATTTTAAGACAGTTTTGCTCACTTTATCTTAAAGATGGCTTCCAATTTACAGTAATTTAGCAAATTTCTTGTTCACAAAGAGGTCTCTGCCAACAAATTAACATTTCCATCATTTTAACATGACTGAAAGCAACAGAAAGCAAATAGTCACTAAACAGAAGCAAAGTCTATCACTAAGAAACTTTTAAATTTTTATTAGATAGGACAGAGAGAAATTGAGAGGATGGGGAGATAGAGGTAGAGAAAGACAGACTCCTACAGACCTGCTTCCTTCCTGCAGGTGGGAAGCGGGGTGGTTGGAGGGGGGCTTGAACCCAGGTCCTTGCACTTGGTAATATGTGCATTTAACCAGGTGTGCTACTGCCAGCCCCCACTTAAGGACAACACATCTGCCAGTCTCTTCTGTCTGACCTCCTTATTTAGGAAGCACAATTAGGATCCTTCTTGGAATATGCCCACTGACATTTCAAATACAAAAAAGACTCACTGGTCATAGTACACTGAGAAAGGAAAGGCAAGGCATTCATGATGGTTCATCAAGCCCCCACTCTCCACCCCCCCCCACATCTTTATTGTCCCACATTAAAAAATCTATGGTAAGTGTTACAGCTCTTTTAGAATTTGTCTAGCAGGTCTTCCGGTTCCTACCGGAAGGCCCCCCCCCCAAAAAAAAAAAAAAATCTATGGTAGTCCCTCTCCTTTTAACATGCATTTTAACACACAGAAAAATTGTTTGGAGATAGTTATAGCAAGGAGGCAAACCTGCAAGAACTTACAGGAAGGCAGTATGCATGGCCATTTTAGAGCTGCTCAGAGGGATGGTCCACTTCCATGTCCACTCTTCTTGGTCTTAAGCCACCTAGACTTGTCATGAGGGTGTGGAAGAGAAGATGCATAACCCTCCCTGTTCCAGATAAAGGTGTTATTTAGCAAATCTTGCTGGGGCGTGAGGGCAAGGCCTCCCAGGAGGAAATATCCTCTCCAGTATCATCTTTCTCTTTATGACTGCATAGTTGAAGGCAGCCAACCCTGACCTCCCAATTCACTTTGGCTGGCTAGAGAGAGGCAGGTCAAAGCACATGTCACAAAAGTAATATAGGTTCCCCCTTTAAACAGTCCTTCAATGGTACAAAACTCTATAGTCAATAGAATTGACTCAACTACTTAGAACAAACCAACCTTGTTTGTTAATTACACAAGTTACTTTCTTCCTCTATGTACACCTCCTCTATGGCTTTCCTACATGTGTTTGGCCATAGCCTTACTGATGAGGGACTGTGACAATACAATACTTCAGAACTGTCCTCCATAGTAATTTATACTTTCCCCCAGCTATTACTAGGGCACTTTAGGCTATCCTGTATTTCCTCTTATAGCAGATTTCTAAAAATATTTGGATTGGTGCCAGACAAACTGGAGTCCGTGATGGAATCTGGTGAAACGGTTTAGGAAATTGGAGATCTAACCACACAACTGCAATTCTGGCCTAACCCTCCCTCTGAAATCTTTCTGCCTTGAAACTACTTTGAAAAATACTGGTGTTCCATGGTTACTATAACAACTACAATAAACATTAGGGATTCTAGAATGATATGCCAAGTGTTTATGGGTTCAGAAATATATTTCAATACAAAAAACTGGAGAGATAAGTGATAATATAAACTATGAGTCAATTTAGGACAAATCACTTGGACTTGTCACCCAGATTCATCAGAATGAACTTAATTCTCAAGAGCTTGAGTTTTATATTTATAGATATGGTACAGTAAAAAATTCTAGAGATCAGCTACAATATTTACATAAAACAAGGGAGGGAAGAGATGACAGATGCCAATCTTGATTCACGCCTACACTGAACTTCTCTGTTCCAGACTCTTGGAAACAGAGTTGGCAGTCAGCTGAGGTAAAGAACAAACACCTCATCACAGACCCCTGCAAGCGTCAACCCGGCTCTGACCTAGCACGTTATGATTGGGCCCTCCTCAATCGCTATCGAACAGGCCATGGCCGGTGCGCCGCTATGTTCCATCGCTGGGGAGCCAGAGACGACCCGAACTGCCCCTGCGGCTACAGACTATGACCCACATAGTCAACGACTGCCACCTCTCCAGATTCAAAGGAGGTCTCGAAACTTTACATCAGGCTCAACCTGACGCTGTTGACTGGCTACGGAAGAAGGGCAAACGCTAGAAGAAGAAGAAGTGCCTGCACTATTAATCCACTGTTGCTGGTGGCCATCTTTTTTCCATTGTTGTTGCTGTTGTTGTTGTTGGATAGGACAGAGAGAAATTGAGAGAAGAGAGGAAGTCGGGGAGAGAAAGACCTACAGACCTGCTTCACTGCTTATGAAGTGACCCCCCTTGCCAGGGGCTCGAACCAGGATCCTTGCTCAGGTCCCTGTGCTTCATATTATGTGCACTTAACCTGGTGTGCTACCACCTGGCTCCCTCTTCTCTTTTATCCGCTATCTGAAAGGGAAAAGGGGAGGAATTTTTTGGGCATTAAGCCCAGTAAAGTCTTGTTGACCATTAAGGGCAAAGTTTCTACTTGTGAATCATTTATGTAGAGTAATAGCTATAATGAAAAGGAGATAGGGACAACAGACCCTCATCTCTCAACCCTGTTGTGTGAACTGATTTAGTTGAAATTTCCAGATAGCATTCTGCACTAATACTAGGACTGGGGTGGGTCAGTAAGAAGATGTCTGAAGTGTCTTTATACTTTATCAAGTATAAAGAAATGATAATTAAGAAATCACTCAAAACATTTCCCCACACCTCCCACAGGTCTCACTCACACCACCCAGTAAGAGATCTTTTAGTACCCTCCCCAATACCTTTCCTACCTTTTTATTAACAAAGTCACTATCAATGTCACCCATTTAAATCCCCAGCATACTTTGATTTCTGTGATAAATTAGGGACTGTTAGTAAAGAATAGAGGAAAAGTGATCTGGGAGGTGGTGCAATAGATAAAGCACTGACTCCCAAGCATGAAGTCTGGAGTTCAACCTCGGCAGCACATGTACCGGTGTGATGTCTGGTTCTCTCTCTCTCTCCTATCATTCTCATAAATAAATAAAATATTTAACATTTAATTTATTTAATAAATAAATAAATAAATAAAATATTTTTTAAAAATAAGAGGAAAACAGGGGTGTTAAACCATCATTCTTCCAGAAGCAGACACTGCTCTCAGGATCAGGCCCTTCCTCCTTAAATCATTTTTCTAAAGAAATTATGTTATCCTGAAAACTGTTTCTTTTATGAGATAGTTCGCTCAGTGTTGACTCCCACATCCCCAAAACAACATAAAAGACCTCCATAGAAATATGTATTTCCACACTTAGTGCAGGGTTGCCCCAGCATGCACATTTATTGCCAAGCTGACCAACAATACTGGGACAAAGCACTTGTCATCAGTTTAAATAATAAATGGGAACCCAAGGATCCCTGGTTGACACTAGAAAAATTAAGATTATTCAAACAATTTGTGTGAATATTTGTGTCAGGATTTCAAAATATGATAGAAACCGATATTCAGTTCAACCTAGTGAGTGTCAAATGATGTAGAAACACTGTAATAACTGATACAGAAAAGAGGAAATTCTTCCTCTTCCAATGTCTGTTAGTACATCCTGGTCAGTTTCCATTAGCCCAGCTGATTTAAAAAATGTTGACATATGGGGAGGGGGGAAGGGAATGGGAAGGATAGAATAGCTGCTGTAATAACAGGGGAGGCATAAACCCTTCTTAATGTGGATATTGCTTCAAAGAGCATTTATAACAAAGCAATGAAGCTTCCTTTGCAGATGGGGTCTATCACCTGGGGTTCAGAAAATGAAAGCAAAACTATCTGACTACATTGAAGTTTTATGAAAATCATTTTCTCCCCTAAAGTTCAAAGGGAGGTTTAAACTAAGCATATCCATACTTGCTTAGATGAATTTTAATTCTAAGAAAATTGTTCATTACTTTTTATTTTGCTTTATCAGAGTATATTTAAAGCAACTAAGAATTCATGAGAAAGTAGACTATTATGAAAAACATTCCTCTTGACCCTTAAAGCCATCAGATTTTGGTTATTAACTTAGAAGTTCTACTATAATCCAGTTTTCCATAGGAAGGAAAAATTTTAGTCACTAAGAGATATATTTCAACAGTGTACCCTGTAGAAAGTGAGTATAGGGGGAAGGGGAGAATAAGATCTTCTTGCCCTAGGAAAGTTATCGGTCTGAAACAAAAGCTTCTAAAAACAAGAAAAAAGACTAGCTGGTTCAAGTCAGAAATCCATGGTGGAGGTTTCCAAGGCCCTTTTATTATGGGAAAATCCCTTTTATAGCACAACACTTCACACATGTATCAACGACAATCAAGATTAGTTCCTAAAAACTAAGAGAAGGGAAAAAACAAAACAGATGTACTTTTCATATATATTGAACATAAATTAAAGGAATTTATAAAATCGTTGCCTTTCTTACAGAATAAATGCAGTATATTTTGAATGCACCTCCAGGTTTACAGTGTTTTTGTTTTCCAATAATAAATAAATAAATCCATCTGTGCCATGGCAGGACTGAGCCATTACTGGCCTTTCTTCCCATGTTCACTCTTATATGCTGAGCTGGAGTGTACAGAGGTGACTGATTTCATTGACCCATCAGCAAATTGGTTATCTTTTCGGGGTGGCATTCGTTCATTGATTCGGTCCAGACCTCGGGCTTCTTCAAAACTCCGGATCCTGTGTTGACGTGAAAACCCTCTGATGGCTACAGAAAAACAGGCAAAGGAGCAATTAGAGAGTAAAATAGTGGGATTTAAGTTCCTCCTAAAGGAAAAACATAGATGGGTGGCTATGGAGCACATGTCTGGTGACAGTAATATACAATATTTGATCTGGACTGGTCTTCTCTGAAGTTACTGCTTTTTTTTTTTTTTTTTTTTTTAAGGCCCAAAGGGCTGCTAAAGCTGTGAAAGTGTCACAGAAGCTCAATAACTAATCAGAGCAGAAGAATATCTGACAAAAGTTTACAAGTTCTTAGTACCAATACATTTGAGAGTTGTTGTTTTTTTTTAATGGACCAGAAAAGTGCTCAATTTAAGAGAAAAAAAGACAACACTAGGATAACAAGGGAAGTTAAACAAGCATCTCTTTAGCACAAACACCACACTGACTACCAAAAATACAAAACAAAAGGACATATTTTAAAAAATGGACAAACAGAAGCTGAGTTTAATTTAAAATCCATCAGGGGGCAGATGGTAGCACACCTGGTTAAGTGTACAAATTACCATGAGGTGGTAAAGCAAGTACTGCAGGTGTCCCTCTGTCTCTCTCCCTATCTCCCCCTCCCTCAATTTTTCTCTGTCCTATCAAATAAAGGAAAAAGAAAAAAAAATCGGTTGCTGGGAGCAGAGGATTCATTATGTAGGCACTGAACCCAGTGATAACTGTGGTAGTAATAATAATAATAATAACAAAATAGAATCCATTAAAAGGGGCTGGGTGGTGGCACACCTGATTGAGCACAAACATTATAGTGCACAAGGACTGTGCCCCTGGCTCCCACCTGCAGGAGGGATGCTTCAGGAGTAGTATGACAGTGCTACAGGTGTCTCTCTCCCCTTCCCTCTCAACTTTTGTTTCTACACAAAATAATTAAAATATATTTTTTTAAGTAATGAAAACACTGATTATTCTTTTCTTTAATTGAACTTTTGAATTGCCAAGAAAAGATATTTCTATTTTGAACGACCTTATCAAACAAATTAGTTTTATAATACACATTCATCAAATCCTGTGACTTCCCTCCTGATTCAAAGATAATGCTACTTAAAATTTGTTGTCAAAGAAACAAAGATAATTTGGCTTGACTGCCTTAGAGCAATCTCAAAAATAAACTAAATTCCTGTTTGCTTTTGATCTTGACATTCTTTAGGTTCATTAGATGAAGAGATTGACCTCTAAATCTGAAGGGGTAAAAGACAAGGCCCTTGCCCAATAACTTCAGTCATTATGCTAAAACTGACAGAAAGGACTTGAACTGTGGAGAGGGTTGTTTAAATTAATACAAATATAGGACAAAAGGGGGAAACACTTGCTTTGTGAACATGCCTAAAACTGTTCACTCCTTTTCTCACCATTCTAGGTTTGGTGACACAGTAATCAGCTTTCAAATGTTGACAAAGTTTTTAAAACTAATAGACAGACACATGATCACATCTATCATAGGAATATGGCCATACCTTCCCGGGCCTCTACCGCTTCTACTGTGGCTGAAAGTGGCAGGAGCAGTAGCATGCAAAAATGAAGACAGACAAAGAGTGAGTAAACCAACAGGATTGCTGCCAGCACAGACATCCCAAGAGCCCACTTTTTAGCCTATTCTCACACATAAAAAGTCAACTAGATAAGAGAAGTGAGAGAATTATTATGAAAAACTAAAGTGGGAAGAAACAGTCAGGGAGAATTTAATATTTTAGGAGGCAAAGGAACCTTTCAGCTAATGGCATCTATAGGTAAGACAATGGAATGAAATTGTAAGAAACCAAGAATTAGGGGTTAGGCAGTGGTGTACCTGGTTAAGTGCACACATTATAGTGTACAAGGACCCGGTTCAAGTCCCTGATCCCCATCTGCAGGGGGAAAGCCTCACAAGTGGTGAAACAGGACTGCAGGACACTCTCTCTTGCCCTCTCTACCTCCTCTTCCCCTTTCAATTTCTATCTAGTAATAAATAAACAAAAATTAACCAAGAATTATGTTGTTTTCCTCATTTTATTTATTTTTAATGTGGTGCAGGGGAATGAACTGAGGACTTCATGCATGAGTGATATACCTACAGCCTCCCTGGCCCTCCTATTTTGTCCCCAGGGTTTTCACTGAGGCTCTGAGCCTGCACAAATCCACTGCCCCTAGTGGACTTTTTTTTTTTTTTTTTTTAATGTTACCACCTAGTATTAGAAATATACAAGGCTGGGCGGAGGGTAGATAGCATAATGCTTATGCAAACAGACTGTCATGCCTGAGGCTCTAAAGTTCCAGGTTCAATCCCCCACACCACCATAAGCCAGAGCTGAACAGTGCTCTGGTTAAAAATAATAAATAAATAAATAAATAAATAAATAATAAAAAAGAAATATACAAGGCTGGTATTTCCAACCAATATGACTTCCATTCACTGAGCAAGACAGCAGGCCCATTAGTAAGGTCCTCTTCTCTTTCAGTGATGGAAAAGAAAGCAATTTTTTTTTAAATTATGTATTCCCTTTTGTTGTCCTTGTTGTTTTATTGTTGTCATCGTTGTTGGACAGGACAGAGAAATGGAGAGAGGAGGGGAAGACAGAGAGGGGGAGAGAAAGACACCTGCAGACCTGCTTCATCGCCTGTGAAGTGACTCCCCTGCAGGTGGGGAGCCGGGGGCTAGAACCGGGATCCTTACACAGGTCCCTGTGCTTTGCGCTACCTGCTTAACCCACTGCGCTACTGCCCAACTCCCAATTATTATCATTTTTAAAGAAAGCAAGAATAATGAACAGTATTAGCTTGTTCCTGAGGTTTTATTTATTGAGAAGAGAAATTGGAAGAACTGAAAATTAACTACCTAGTGTGGAATAAGAAAAATGGAAATCTGGAATCAACTTAGCAAGAGCTTACATTTGTCAGCCACACATAGGCATGTGTTAAAGTCACAGCTTCTCTAATCTCAAACCTAATAGACACAAGAAATCTATAGTATATAGTATTATCACTTTACGAGAACCTGGATCTTAACCCATAAAATTTCTATCCAATTTGATGAAAAGATCATCTGTAGGATGTTGATAATGTCTGGGAGAGTTATTAGTATACATGTTAACTCTATGAATTTGTGTGAAAAATACTTAATAGGAAATTTAAAGCCAAAACAAAACAATGGAATCAATGGATTATAAGTGTTTTTCCAACTGTACTTTCAAACAGTACCTCACAGATGCAGCTGTTAGGAAGTAGAAGAAAGTATTACCCACAATTGAATATAGTGTTAATTTAATTAAGTAATGTTTTAAAACTATGTAGTAAAATGTGTACTAACATTACATTATTGGGGGCCCTCTGAGAATTGCTTTATGCATTGTGTATTAAGGTGTTACCATGAACTGAGGAACACTTTACAATGAATTGCCACACAAAACTAGAGACACTTTTTCTTTACTAAAATATAATACTGATTTAAAATACATAATTAAATACTTTTAATAGATTTAGAATAATTCAGTCATTACCATAATTTATAGACTATTTCATCATTTTCAAAAGAAATTTCCTTCACTCATTCCTTCTCCTTGAGTCAAACTCTATCTTCTATTTTTTTTTTTTTGCCTCCAGGGTTATTGCTGGGGCTCAGTGGCTGCACCAAGAATCCACTGCTCCTGGAGGCCATCCTTCTCCCCCTTTTATTGCCCCTGTTGTTGTAGCCTTGTTGTGGTCATTATTGTTGTCGTTGATGTCATTCGTTGTTGGATAGGACAGAGAGAAATGGAGAGAGGAGGGGAAGACAGAGGGGGAGAGAAAGATAGACACCTGTAGACCTGCTTCACTGCCTGTGAAGTGACTCCCCTGCAGGTGGGGAGCCGGGGCTTGAACTGGCTAGTCCCTGCGCTTTGCGCCATGTGCGCCCAACCCATTGCGCTACCGCCTGACCCCCGTATCTTCTATTTTTATAAAATCTGCTTGTCCTAGATATTTCAAATAATAGAAGTATACAGTACAGCATGTGATTTTAGTAAATGATTTCTTTCATTTAGCATGTTTTCAAGATTTATACTTGTCTTAACATGTATCATGTACTTCATTACTTTCTGTGACTGAGTAATAAGTCCTTTATATAAACATATCACATTTTGTCCATTCATCAATTAATGGACAGCTGAGTTATTTCCACACTGTGGTTACGGTGAAGAATGTACATGGACACTGATGTATAAGGTTTTGTATGGGTAAAAGTTTTCATTTCTCTGGGTCACATATGAGGAGTGGAACTGCTGGGTTATATAAGAGAGGTTTCTGAAGTGATTCATCATCTTCCATCCTCATCAGCAGTGCATGAAGATTCCTGTTGACCCATATTCTTAACAACATTCCTTATTATGTAGCATTTTGATTACATCATCCTACAGGGTATATGGTGGCATCCTGTAGTTCTGATCTGTATTTTTTAGGTGTATTTTTATATACTTTTTGGTCTCTTATATGTCTTCTTTGGAAAAAATATCCATTGAAATTTTTTTACACATTTTCTAATTGTCTTTTGGTTATTCAGTTATGAGAGTTCTTTGTATTTTCTAGATATCACTCCTATGTCTGATATATGACTTGTAAGTATTTTCATCCATTCTGTTGGCTGTCTTTTCACTTAATGGTTTCAAAAGTGGTACAAAGTTTTAAATTTTAATGTAATCCAATTTATGCCTAATAGTCTTTTACCTTTGTCTTTGTGAATCTTGTTCCATTCAGTTTTACTAGTTATCTTCTTTTTTAAAATATTTATTTATTCCCTTTTGTTGCCCTTGTTGTTTTATTGTTGTAGTTATTATTGTTGTTGATATTGATGTTGCTGTTGTTGGATAGGACAGAGAGATATGGAGAGAGGAGGGCAAGACAGAGAGGGAGAGAGAAAGATAAGACACCTGCAGACCTGCTTTACTGCCTATGAAGCAACTCCCTTGCAGGTGGGAAGCCGAGGTCTCCAACTGGGATCTTTAAGCCGGTCCTTGCGCTTTGCTACCTCCCGACTCCCACTAGTTATCTTCTTTAGTAGGAAGCTTAGAGTCAAATTATGGCTGACTACTGACTTTATTTTTGTTTTTCTTTGATCTCCAATATTCAGGCAGTTTTATTTTACTTTCACTCAGCTATATGTATACTGAAACTTACGCAAATCTTTCTGGAAACAAGGTGAAGCATAAATAAATGCAAGGTAACATGGAATATTGTTGGCTGAAAGTTCTCTCAGTATAGTTATATGAATAATAAAAGGCCTTTTTTTATGTCGTGTTTCAGTTTGTCGGTGAATTTGAGGAACTGAGACTCAGTTATATAAATTCGAATATAAATTTGGTTCCTATCAATCAACACAAGAGCTAAGAAGCTCTAAGGAGATAATTTCAACTCAAATTTTTTTCTTACACATTCCAAAACTGTTGTCAATTCTGGGAATACCAATAAATAATCCTATATTGATTAAAACATTCATTTCCTAACTAGGCACGAAGCAAAACTGGATATATCTGGAACTAAGAACAAAAGGCATTACAATATATTCAATATATAAAAAAGCTAAATCCCCATATAACAATTATAAAATTCTCTTTTTTTGCTTATCCCAGATTTGCATATTTGTTCTTTCATGGTCTAAAAAACACTGAGTTAGATCAAATCAGCAACTTTGTGGATAAGTAAACTCTCAAAAAAATTCAAACAAGGGAACACATAATAAGACCTTCCCTTTTTTCTTTGCCCATGTTACTCCTTATCAACTCTAAGTTGCCTTGTCAGAGCTGCTCTCAAAATAGAACAGTATTTTGCTTACAAGAAACTTCATTTAGGGGAGAAAAACAATCTCAAATAGTTTACTAACCCTTTTTATGAAACTACAGAAATTCAGAAAAATTGTATACATCCAAGAAAAAAATGTTAATTCTTCCTTCTAAATAGCTAAGTGTTAAATTTCTAACATTCAACTTGGAAGAAGAGAAATTCAGTCTTAGGGGCCAGGTGATGATGGACCTGGTTGAGCGCACATGCTACAGTGCGCAAAGACCTGGGTTCGAACCCCCCACTCTTTCACCTGCAGGGGGAAAGCTCTGCAAGTGGTGAAGCAGTGTTACAGGTGTCTTTCTGTCTCTCTACCACTCACTCCCTTCCCTCTCAATTCTTTTTTTTTTTTTTTTTAAAGAATTTATCTATTCATGAGAAAGACAGGAGGAGAGAAAGAACCAGACATCACTCTGATACATGTGCTGCCGGGGATCAAACTCGGGATCTCATGGCTGAGAATTCAATGTTTTGTTTTTTTTTTCCTCCAGGGTTATTGCTGGGCTCGGTGCCTGCACCATGAATCCACCGCTCCTGGAGGCCTTTTTCCCCCCTTTTTGTTGCCCTAGTTGTTGCAGCCTCGTTGCAGCTATTATTGCCATTGTTGACGTTGCTTTGTTGTTGGATAGGACAGAGAGAAATGGAGAGAGGAGGGGAAGACAGAGAGAGAGGGGAGAGAAAGAGAGACACCTGCAGACCTGCTGCAGGTGGGGAGCCGGGGGCTCGAACCGGGATCCTTACGCTGGTCCCTGCGCTTTGCGCCACGTGCGCTTAACCCACTGCGCCACCGCCTGACTCCCTGAGAATTCAATGTTTTATCCACTGTGCCACCTCCTGAACCAACCCTCATAATTCCTGATAAAGATAGTACAAAAAAAAAAAAAAAGAAAAAAAAGAAAGAAAAAGAGGAATTCAATCCCATGAGAAAGAAAAAGGAAAAGTGTACCTGTTCCTATTAATCAACAACAGTGGCATTTCAACAAAAAGCAAAGAATTCTTTTGTGGAGGAGAAAGCATAATGGTTATGCAAAAAGCTTCTATGCCTGAGGCTCTGAGGTTTTAGCACAAGTCAGAGCTAAGCAGTGTTCTGGTCTTTCCCTGTATCCTCTATCTGTCTCCCATTAAAATAACAAATACATGTTTTTAAAAAAACAATGGAATCCTATAAGTGGCAAGATAAAAGGGAAAAGAAAATTTAAAAATTAACTAATTTAAAAAAAAAGGAAAGAAAAATTGAAGTAGGGGCCAGGCAGTAGCACACCAGGTACAGCACACACACCACCATGTAGGAGGCCCTCAGTCCCCACTGGTGGAATAGTGCTGCAGCTGTCTCTCTTGTCTCCTCTTTCTTCTCTGCCATCCTTCTCTATTTCTCTCTGTCTCTATCAAACAATAATAAAAATAAATAAAGGAAGAAAATGGCCACTGGAAAAGGTGGATTCGTAACTGAACCCTGGTAGCTAAAGGAAAAAATTAATTCAATTAGAAATAATTCAATAAAAAGGAGGAACAAAAAATCAGTGAAATTTGTTAACATTTCTACTGCATTTAACATGCTTAGAATTATTTACTAAATGATCTGATCTCAGATCTCTCCCTCTTGTTTGAATATATATATATATTTATTCTAACAAAAATAAATCTTTTTGTTTTAGGCCTTCAAAAACCCCTCTTCTGAAAAGTCAGTACCCAAGTAAGTTTTAAAACTGACATTATGGGGAGTCGGGCTGTAGCGCAGTGGGTTAAGTGCAGGTGGCGCAAAGCACAAGGACCGGCATAAGGATCCCGGTTCGAACCCTGGCTCCCCACCTGCAGGGGAGTCGCTTCACAGGCGGTGAAGCAGGTCTGCAGGTGTCTATCTTTCTCTCCTCCTCTCTGTCTTCCCCTCCTCTCTCCATTTCTCTCTGTCCTATCCAACAACGACAACAACAATAATAACTACAACAATAAAACAACAAGGGCAACAAAAGGGAATAAATAAATAAAATATTAAAAAAAATTAAAAAAGAAAACCTGACATTATGATTGAAGTGGTGACTGTGTTATTAAGAC
This sequence comes from Erinaceus europaeus, assembly GCF_950295315.1. Lineage (NCBI taxonomy): Eukaryota > Metazoa > Chordata > Mammalia > Eulipotyphla > Erinaceidae > Erinaceus > Erinaceus europaeus. The sequence goes on along the minus strand of NC_080180.1, from coordinate 31,188,568 downwards.
TGGCAGGCAAACTCCCTCACTTAGAAACTGACTCCCTGACTTAGAAACTCCAACCAAAGTAAAAAAAAAGGATATAAAACACATAGAAGTAGGACATATCATGTATTCAAATCTGACGTTTACAACCCAATGCATTCTTATATATGCACACACTTATGCATAGAGGTACAGAAAATTCCCATTACTTTGAAAGTACACTGTGCCCATTCTGGGTAAGGATTCTTCCACAAGAATCTGTTCTGACATTTATTTATTTATTTAATTTATTTATTTATGCCTCCAGGGTTATTGCTGGGGCTCAGTGCCTGCACCATGAATCCACTGCTCCTGGAGACCATTTTTCCCCCCTTTGTTGCCCTTGTTGTTGTAGCCTTGTTATGGTTATTATTGTTGTTGTTGATGTCGTTCGTTTGTCGTTGGATAGGACAGAGAGAAATGGAGAGAGAAGGGGAAGACAGAGAGGGGGAGAGAAAGATAGACACCTGCAGACCTGCTTCACCGCCTGTGAAGCGACTCCTCTGCAGGTAGGGAACCAGGGGCTCGAACTGGGATCCCTACGCTGGTCCTTGTGCTTTGCGCCACGTGCGCCCAACCCACTGTGCTACCACCTGACCCCCCTGACTTCTATTTATTATTGATTTCAATATCACATAAATCTGATAGCTGATGTTCTTGTGTCTCTGGGTTTTAACCATGTTATGACATGTATTCATGTTTTGTTGCTCATCACAGGTGTGGGGACTGAGCCTGGGACTTTGGAACCTCAAGTATGAAAGTCTCTTTACATAGCTATTATGCTGTGTCCCCCAACCCATGATGTTTTTTTTTCCAGTTGTTGAATAATATAATTTACTCATCTTAATTCTACTACTGGCGCATACACACACTGGTGTTGTTTTGCATTTGGAGTTATTCAAATACAGCTAAGATTAACATTTTTATGAGCATCCTTTGGTGGATACACAACACTAATATTTAGAAAATATATCAGGTGTGGTCCGGGAGGTGGCATAATGGATAAAGCATTGGACTCTCAAGCATGAGGTTCTGAGTTCAATCCCCAGCAGCACATGTAACAGAGTGATGTCTGGTACTTTCTCTCCTCCTATATTTCTCAATAAGTAAATAAATAAAATATTAAAAAAAAGAAAATATATCAGGTGTGGAATTTTGGGGCTACAGGGTAGGTATATATTTTGCTTTACTGATCAACAATTTTCTGAAATGTTTAAACCAACTTATGAGGCTAATAGCAATATATCTAGTTATAGCTCCTTATAAACTCAACACTTAGTGTTATCACACCGTTTAATCTGAGGTATATATTGAGGTATCTCACTGTGGTTTTAATATCTACTTCCCAGATGAAAATTTCTATCAAGAATTTTCTACATACACATATTGCTCATTTTGACACCTTTTGTGAAGTATCTGCTGAAATCTTTTGATCATAAAAAAGTTGGTTGGCCTATGGAAAGCAGTCTGGAGAATTCTCAGAAGACTAGAAGTGGACCTACCCTGTGACCCTGTAATTCCTCTCCTGGGCATATATCTAAAAAACCAAACATGCCCATCCAAAAAGACTTGTGTACACCTATGTTCACAGCAGCACAATTTGTAATTGTGCTGAAGCCAAAACCTGGAAGCCAAAACCTGGAAGCAACCCAGGTGTCCCAACAACAGATGAGTGGCTGAGTAAGTTGTGGTCTATATACATAATGGAATACTACTCAGCTATTAAAAATGGTGACTTCACCTTCATCACTCCATCTCAGATGGAGCTTGAAGGACTCATGTCAAGTGAGAGAAGTGAGAAACAAAAGGAAGAATATGGGATGATCTCACTCACAGGCAGAAGCTAAAAAACAAGATCAGAAGGGAAAACACTAAGCAGAACTTGGACTGGGTTTGGTGTATTGCACCAAAGTAAAAGACTCTGGGGTGGGGGAGAGGGTTCTGGTCCTGTAAGACGAAGGGAGGAGGACCTAGAGGGGGTTGAACTGTTACGTGGGAAACATGGAAATGTTATGCATGTGTAACTATTGTATTTTACTGTCAATTGTAAACCATTAATTCCCCAATAAAGAAATTTTTTAAAAAGTCGGTGGTTATATTATTAAGTCTTTATATATTCTGAATCTAAGTCCTTTATCAGATAAATGCATTATAAAAACTTGTTTTCCAGTTTATGACTTATCTCTTTTCTAATAATGAATTTTTATAATTAGAAATTCTTAATTTTATTTATTTGACCATAGTGCTGCTCAGTTCTCATTATAGGTAGAGCCATGGATTGAATCTTGGGCCTTTGCACTCAAGTCTTGTGCACTACAAAAGTATGTCTCCTCAGCCCAAAAGTATCAACTTTAATGAAAAAAAAAATTTCTCCTGTTCATGTTAGTGTTTCTGTGTTCCCCCCTAAGGACTCTTATCTACTCCAACATTTACTCGCCTTAATTTACTCTGAGATTTTTACAGTTTTACCTTTTACATTCAAAGTAGGGTTCATTTTTAATTATGTATATGTAAAGAAATGAGTCAAGATTTGTTTCCTCCCAACACCCTTTATTGAAAGATGCCCTGATTTTTTAAATTTTATGTTGACTGTGAGGTAATGGGAGCTCACCTTCCATGAAAGAAGTTATTTCATATACTCACCTGTCTCAATAGTCTGCTTTCCTCCTGAGAGGACACCCAAAGGGAGTGTACCTGTAGGAGTCAGGCCCTTAAGAGTCAGCACACTCTCACTCTCTTCCCTGCAAAGGAAGATCAAAGCCCTGGATTAATACCAGGGTATCTACCACTCAGCAAACAATTCAAAGATACTTTGGAAGGATGTAAAGAAATGATACATAGAGATTTAGGGTGGGTTCTCCTCCTTTCTCCCCTCCCCCCAACTCAAGAAATGGATGTTTTTGTAAACATTTTTATTTTAAATTATCAAACAGGTCTTGCTAGGTGCTGTTCTATTGTTTCCCATACATCATCCCATCTAATCCTCCATTAAGCATGTAAGGCAGATGCTGCTATTAGCACTGTTTACCTACAAGGAGAATGAAGCACAAGAAAGATCACATAGCTAAGAAGAGACAGATCCACGATGGAAATGCAGGCAATCTGGCTCTAGAATCATCCTACCTCTGAGCTACTGCGAAGTGAATATTTGCCAGAACTGTCTTTAATCACATTAACATGTATGTCTGATTAAAATCTATACTCAGCCTGAAATCCTGTAATTCTAATACCAAATTCCAATTGTAAGAAAACTATTTTGAAGTCAGCTTCTAATCTACTCACAAAACGTTTTCATCCCACATTGTAAAGACAGACTTATCCTTACCGAAGAACTGAAAAAACCCGTGCCATCTTCCCAATGGCTCTGATTTTATTCTTGATGACCTCCTTTCGAACTGAAGTGCCTCCTTAGAGAATACAAAGAATAAATGAGTTAAAGGAATGTGTTAACAGATCAGTTTTTTTAAATGCAGGATTGAACTTTTCTATGCTAAAGAGACTACTTTTTTAAAAGAGGAAATCAAAGTTGAAGGTTATTTAAACAAACAAAAATCCCAGGATTTTCTAACAAGCAAGAAAGAGAGAGAGGAAAAAAAAAAAAGCAACAGAGAAAAACATGAAAAAATGGAGAAGCCACAATAAAGACAGACTGGGAAGAACTATGTGAGGTAGAACTTGTGCAGCTCTGGAATGTCTAACACAAACAACAAAACACACATACATACATACATACACAAAATTGACAGCTGGTATAGCAAATAATCTCTTTTGAGAATTCTGTAGACCACCATAGGATGCAGGGTTTGGCCTGCCAAATGGCAAGTGATGATTCAAGCAGTTTTTTCTTCTAGTTCTATACAGAATTAGATTATTGTAGTGTCCTTCTAATGCTATTCTGTAATCTTCATGTACTCACAAACTTGTGAGTTACTTCCTACTATGGACAATAGTGCAGGATGAATTATGATGATAGGTCAGGTATTTTATAAAACACCGGAAAAGTTGGAGTAAGACTGATTAAACAGCCCACAATTGAAAAGCCAAGGTCCAGGAATGCACCAGGTGACCACATTGGAAAGTCAGAAAAAGCAATGTGGCTTCTCCTTCCTCACCCTCCAGCACTCAATACTCAGCAAGATTATGTGGCAAGTCTTAAGAAAATATAGTCATTAGAACAGAAAGGGAGGATGGAGAGGCTGTCTAGAGTTACTCATCTACTAACTAAAGAAGTCTAACTAATAGACTGGTAGGACAGACAGCAAGTGATTAAGATTTTAGAACATTTCAGTCAGATACCTTTCTGATAGCTTGGAATGTAGTAATCTTCAGGGAGAAGAAACACCAAGAAACAAGGAGATGAAGATAGAAACATGAGAAGAAAAATGTAAGTTTAAATGGAAGAGAAAAAAAATCAAAGTGAAATGCAATGAGTGGAGCAGGCTATTATCTTTATCATTTCAGAAGAGAGACCTCTGGTATATCAAGAGAGAAAATTGCACAACTGGGGAGTTGGGCGGTAGCGCAGCGGGTTAAGCACATGTGGCGCAAAGTGCAAGCCCCCAGCTCCCCATCTGCAGGGGAGTCGCTTCACAGGCGGTGAAGCAGGTCTGCAGGTGTCTACCTTTCTCTGCTCCTCTCTGTCTTCCCCGTCTCTCTCCATTTCTCTCTGTACTATCCAACAACAACAACATCAACAATAGTAATAACTACAACAACAATAAAAACAACCAGGGCAACAAAAAGGAAATAAATAAATATATATATATATATAAAAAGAAAATTGCACAACCGTCTTGTCAGTAGCTTCTCCATTTCTTAAAAGTTTCTAGCTTTACATTAATGAATAACTATCCAATGAGTTCTAGCCTCAAAGACCATGAAAATTAAAATCAGACAAGAAGACATTATTTGGGGAGCAAATAATGCTGAAGACAAAGAATAAAAACAAAGCACAAAATGGACAACTTACATATTTCTTAATGAGAACAATTTTTAATCTTTATTTTATGTATCATTGGACAGAGAGGCTGAGAGGGGAGTGGGGGACAGAGACACCTGCAGCATTGCTTCACCAATCATAAAGCATTACCCCTGCAGGTGGGGACCAGGGACTTGAACCTGGGTCCTTTCGCACCATATTGTATGCACTTAACCAGGTGTGCCACTGCCTGTCCCCTTGTTTTTTATTTAATGGATTCACTATCTTTCTTATATTTTAGGGGAGGTGATAGTTGTTCCTAAGTTTTGTGTTTTTTCCCCAAAATGGAAGTTACAATAAATTGATCAGAAGCCAATAAAAAAAGGAAAGAGAGAAAGGAGACTTAAAGGGGCCAGCTGGTGAAGCACCTGGTTGAGTACACACACTACAATGTGCAAGAACCTGGATTCAAGCCTCCGGTCCCCATTTGTGGAGTGGTGAAACAGTGCTGCATGTGTCTCTTGTCTCTCTCCAAAATAAATAATTTAATAATAATAAATGTAAATAAAACAGAATTTAAAAAGAAAAAAGGAGACTTGAACAAAGGAAATAATATAGTTTTCCACTGAAGAACATTTACATTGCTGTGAATTTTTGCCATTATAGATGATAAATAAATATTCCCATGTATATGATTTTAGATATATTCTTATAGTAAATCAAGAGTCCTTTCTTTTATTCCCTTTTAAAAAGTTTTTTATTAGGGATGTGATGATTGACAAGCCAGTAGTCATACAGGTGTAGTTTCTCATCTTTCCATGAGAGGTAGTTACATAGGTGATCTTTTTTTTTAATTTTATTTATTTATTCCCTTTTGTTGCCCTTGTTGTTTTATTGTTGTAGTTATTATTGTCGTCATTGTTGGATAGGACAGAGAGAAACGGAGAGAGGAGGGGAAGACAGAGAGGGGGAGAGAAAGATAGACACCTGCAGACCTGCTTCACCGCCTGTGAAGCGACTCCCCTGCAGGTGGGGAGCCGGGGTTCGAACCAGGATCCTTATGCTGGCCCTTGTGCTTTGCACCACCTGCGCTTAACCCGCTGCGCTACAGCCCGACTCCCCTTTCTTTTTTTTAAATATTTATTTATTTATTCCCACTGTTGTCTTATTGTTGTAGTTACTTTCGTTGTTATTGAGTTGTTAGATAGGACAGAGTTGTTAGATAGGTAGGGAGCCGGGGGCTCGAACCAGGATCCTCACGCCAGTTGCACTTTGTGCCACCTGTGCTTAACCCACTGCACTACTGCCTGACTCCCTAGGTGTTCTTTCTTAATAAAGAATTCCACAGTAATTTCCATTTCACTTAGATTTCAGTATAAATTCCACTAGATTTATTTATTTTGCATTTTATCTTCCCACAACTTCATTTTATTTTCAGCTATACTAATTCCTCAAGAATTGGAACCTTGTAGTGATCTGCAATTCCATATGTGAAGGTGCTCACAAACTAAGTTCAGTGAAATCTGAAGCATAATAATGTGGAGGATTCTCCTTTATCTTCCCAAAGTAAACTAGATTTTCTCCACTATGTAGATAGTTTACCCTAATAGTTGAGTGATCACAGAGTTGGGATGGATGAGAAGACAGTCAGGAATTTGTTCTCAGGTGCTACATCTTTGCAGAATCTTCTGTTTTCTCAGATGCTTTTGGGCCTCTTTATTTTTTTCTAGGCTTTTTTTTTTTTTCTTAATCCAACTTTCTGTCCATGTGGAAAGCATTAGCTCCATGGTGTTATTTATTTATTTATTTACCAGAGCGCTAATCAGCTAAGGCTTACGGTGGTGCAAGGGATTGGAACTGGGACTTCAAAGCCTCAGGCATAACCATTATACTATCTATGCCCACCCTGGACTTACCTTTAAAAACTCAAACCACCCACAAATATTGGAGAAAATACATTTAGCTACATATACAATAAAATGTTACTGCATAGATCTCTCATAGGCCCAAAAGAAGAAAAACAAACAAGCAAACATGCACATAATTCAGTAGAAAACTGAAAAAGATTGAAAACAAAAAGATGTGAATTGATAATTTACAAAAGGGAAATAAACAGTTACTACTCATGAAAAATGTTTATTAGTCATAATAAAAACATAAATGTAAAACAGTAGACGACATTGTGAGCTTCAAAGCATACACATGGCTAAACAACAAAGCCTTTCCAAAGGTTATCTATATCTGATATAAAACTATAAATACTGATACAGGTGTTTAATTTCTAGAAATTTATAGTGTGGAAATAATCATGAAAATTTTATTAAATTACCTTTCTTCTCCTGTCTTTCAATGTAAAAACGAATTCAATTTTTATGAGAGAGACCAGAGCAATGCTTAGCTCTGGCATATGATGGTGCTAGAGATTGAACCTGGGGTCTCTGGGGCCTGAGGATGCAAAGCTCCAGTGCTACTACTGTGTTTCTCCCCAGCTTTTTCCTAATTTGTATCACTCTCTGATTTTACTGTTTGGCTTTCCTCACTGGAATATAAACTCATTGGAAGCAGTAGCTGAATAGTAATTGGCAAACATCGAGTATGTATGTAATAAGTATGGTTGTTGATGAAACAGGTAATAAATTACCTATCAAAATTTCAGATCAGCAGGGGGCAGAGAGCATGTTTATGCAAAGAGACTCTCATGTCTGAGGCTCCAAAGTCCCAGGTTCAAGCCCTTGCAACACCATAAGCTAGAGCTGGGTAGTGCTTTGGTAAAGAAAAAAAAATCAAATCAGTGAGGTATCAGAATGAAAATGTTGGGGGAAAATGCAATCTCTAGTAGAAGGAGACTGGCTAAAACGAAGAATGCCACGTGAACAATCATGTAACCATTAAAAATAAATGAAAAAAAAAACCACCAGTAGATGTTCATGATACTATTATATGATCTCATTTTTCTTAAAGGGAAAATATATGCAAAGACAAAGCACAGCTAACACAGTACACATCAAAACCTTAACAGCAGGGCAGGGAGATGTGCAGTATCAGGGAGCTGTGATCTCCTCTCCTCCAAAGCCCCCAGGTTGAATCCATACACCAGAGTTGAGCACTGCTCTGGTCTCTTTCATAAAAGAAATTTTTTTTTTAAACTTAAGTTAACAGTGACCATCTATGAAATGGTAGAATTATAACATTTAAATTTTACATATTTTCAAATTTTATTTTTCTACAAAGAACACAATTTTTATTTAGTTACACAAAAAACTTATCCAAAAAAACCAAACACAAAGTTTCTTCATTTCTAGTTCAAACAAAAAAAGGGTAATTTTACCTTCAAGTTCATCATCAGATATCAATTCATCATCAGAACATATATTGAGAATGTTAACCAGCATTTCTGTGACTATAAGACAAAATAACCCAAAATGTATATAATTAGTAATGTGGATGTTTAAATTACATGCTGAAAAAAACAACAGACAACCATGCTAGTAAGAGTAGCTATGTAAAGTAGTATGAAAAGTAGATCTTCACTTGGAGTAGGGCACCAAAGTAAAAACCCTGGGTTGAGGGTGAGAGTAGATATTCAGCTTCCCGGGGGAGGGGGCAGTCTTTTGGTGGTGGGAATGGTGTTTATGTACACTCCTATCAATTTGTAGTCATATAAATCACTATTTAATTAGTATGAGAGGGGAAAAATTGATTGAATGTTTCAAACTTTTTAAAGCACAGACTGAGTCTTTTTAATACATAGGCTGAGTCTTTGATATGCTGACTCTCTTAAAAGCTTAGACCAGGGAGAAGAGAAGCAACTGGTGGCACAGCTATATACAAATAATGTCAAAGGACATAAATTATGGTGATGCTATGTATGATACAGCAAATCCTAACAAAGGGATATTTCAAAGTTAACCCAATCGCCAAATAATGTGATTACAGTAATAACTATCTATTGTCTTTTTAAACCCTAAGTCAGCAGGATCCTCCCGCTTCCTCTTTAGAGCCTATATTTCTCCCAGTCCTGGAACCTCCAGGGTGGGGCTCACTTTCCTGCATGGTTCTCTCAAGTCATACCAAATGATATTGCATCTGCCGATCCCAACCTAATCAACGCACTACCTCAGCATGCTTCACTTCAGACTGCATCCAGAGATGTCAGGCATGGAATGTCAACCTTTCACCCTCATTACTGGGGTGAGACCTTTCCTTTCATAGTATTCTCAAATTCCATTCCAGGAGGTTCACTTCCTAACAAAATCCCAAAACCTAGATATAGACCAGGTCCCTTAAGATAGAACATATGTTCACATGTATCCATAAACTAGGGCAAAATATATACCTAAAAGCAAAAACAGACAATAGTCTGTAGTGAGTCAGTATAAAGTTCATAAGGAAATAGTGTCTACCTAGACTTAGATACCCTCCTCACCTACTTCCTATTACAGTTCTCTCACTCACTCCAAAGCTAACCTTATCAAAGCAAGGACTGCAAAAGCTGAATAAGGGCAAGAGACTGACATACTTTAACGATGACTCTGTAGTCACTATCAGGCCACCCCATCAGCTGGGGCCCTAACTGGGGAGTCCTGAGATTCCCAAACAGACATGATGGGCCTAGACCTCGAATAAATCCCTCTCTCCATTGTGACCAGTCATTTCTATCAGGAACAACAAAATAGACCCCTTTGTGGGCCCCCATAGGACCTTGCCCTCAACTTGGATCAACAATGGTAAAAAATGTTCCATGATAATATACTCTATGCTACACCTGAGGAAGATAGGTCGATATTGGGGCATCTTGGAATATTCCTACTTATGACTACAGAATGTGAGCTCAGATCTAGAGGGATGCAGAGGTCACATAGACTCCTAAGCTAAATATGGGTCCCAGATCACATCAAATCGATGGGGTTTACAGTCAACAATATTTATACCCCTTTCCCATATTTGGGAGCTACTCTCTTCCCTGATCCAGCTTTCTGGTCCTTTTTCCAGCCATGACATCACCTCCCCAGACAATAATTAGTATCCACCTGCATATCAGATTTCAGGCTCAGGCAAAAACAACAACAACAACAACAACAACAACAACAACAACAACAACAACAAAAAACACCACAGGCCCTTTGGAATATAACTAAAATATGCCTACTAGCTATCTACAAAATGGAGGACCCCCCAACTCTTCATCTGCACTATTCCAACCTTTAGGCCCATGATTGGTCAACAATTTGTTTGGCTTTGTATGTTAACTCTCTTTTTCAACCATCAGGTTCCAGATGCTAACAGGATGCCGACCAGACTTCCCTTGACAGACACCACCACCAGTGTGTCCTGGAGCTCTGCTTCCCCAGAGCCCTTCCTCACTAGAGAAAGAGAAAGACAGGCTGGGAGTATGGATCAACCTGTCAACGCCCATGTTCAGCGGGGAAGCAATTACAGAAGCCAGACCTTCCTCCTTCTGCATCCCACAACGACCTTGGGTCCATACTCCCAGAGGGTTAAAGAATAGGAAAACTATCAGGGGAGGGGATAGGATACAGAGTTCTGGTGGTGTAAATTGTGTGAAGTTGTACCCCTCTTATCCTATGGTTTTTTTCAATGTTTCCTTTTTATAAATAAAAAAATAATTAAAAAAAAGTAGATCTTCATGATTATAGACTTTGAGGGAATCACTCAATCTAGTCAAAGTCAAGAGTGTTAGGTGCTTTCATTGCAAAAAGTACTCAATTTTATTGGACTACTATCCATTACCCTTTCTTCACTGATTAGCACAGGAAAAACATTCTTCCCATTTTAAAGACATTAAAAGTTTGCATGCAAAAGTACATCCAAGGGTTTTATTTTATAGTTGCACTGCTTATCTGTATAACTGTACATTTAAATAACTTTACTGCTGAAGAAATCTCTGAAGACATAGTGTAGCTACTTCTATTATTTCAACTTTTCAATCACAGTAGGACCAGCTACTTTAATTGATATTTAGAGTAAGAAAATTAAAAATAAGAAAGTCATAATCAACTATAATTTAAAAAACTATTAAGTAGCACTTTAAAATCTTTATAAGGGGGGCCAGGTCTGGTTGAGCACACATGTTAGAGTGCACAAGGACCCAGGTTCAAGCCTCTGGTCTCCACCTGCAAGGGGAAAGCTCACAAGTGGTGAAGCAGTGGTGCAGGTGTCTCTCTGTCTCTTTCCCTTTCTATTTAACCCCTTCCTCTTGATTTCTGGCTATTTCTATGAAATAAATAGATAATAAAAATTTTTTAAATGATTTTTTTAAATTTCTGTAGGGGACAAACAAGATTAGATAAAGCATTTTTATAAAAATGATTTTAAGAACAGGTACAAAAGAGTGATCAGTCATCAATAGCCTAGATGCTTTATTCACTTCTCTTACCTTTTTCCCCAACAAAAGGCAAAGACCATGTGAAAACATCCATGAAGTTTGGAAGCCAGTAAGGGTGTGGAGAACAATTAAACTGCCTGATATTCATGACATTATTTTCATATTTTAATACCGCAGCTAAAAAGGAAACAAAAACAAAAGGAAAATCTAACAGAGGCACATGACATGGCAGGCAGTTTACTTTGCACAGCTGTGTGCCTACTACACAGCATTCAGGAACTTACTCCCCATTGTAATTCAGTACTCAACATCTACCACAGATGGAAAATCTTGAAGCACTTAGTTCATTCTTCTAAGAATGATTCTAAGGAAAAAAGTCACTTAAAGAGCTCATATAATATAAGTACAAAGAAAACTACGCTGTAAAACTTCAAAGGGTCACTGCAGAGTAACTATAAAGAAATCATAGATTCTACATGAGAAAAACCTTATCATAATTTTCTTTTATAGACCAAATGGTTACAATTACAATTCTCCTTTAAGAGCAAACACTTGTCATTAAAGAGACATAACCTGTTTTGCTAGCCATCAGTCAAAGCCTAAGATTTACAAACCCTTTAGAGTTTACAACATAGCTATTCATAGTCATAGGAGATACAGATGGTAAACTTGAAGTAATTTACAACAAGATTCAAAGTAGATTAAATTACCTTTGCATACAATACAGTGGACTAAATATGAAGTATGTTTCTTGCTAGCACTCTATAAATGTATAAACCTAAGTTAATACATATTCATATATACTTTGGTGCTAAACTGATTATATTTTAAAAGTTTTAAAAATCTCATTTCTTAGTCTTTATAGCCAGTGAAAAAATTTTGTTTATATTATTCTCTCAATTATTTTGTTGTGATAATAAATAGAAGAGGGTATAACAGTCCTGTTTCTTTTTAAAAAAATTTATTTATCTTTTTTTTTATTGCCACCAGGATTATGACTGGGGCTCCTCAATGCCAGCACCATTCCTGGTGGCCATTTTTTCTTATCTTTCTTTTTTTCTATTTTATTGGCTAAGACAGAGATAAACTGAGAGAGCAAAGGAAGACAGAGATGGAGAGAGAAAGACAGAACACCTGCAGACCTGTTTCACCACTTATAAAATGTCCCCTTAAGACTATACTTTCAGGGATCATTTCTATAGTTTGTGAAAATGTCCCCTTGTAGGTGGGGAGCAGGGGCTTGAACCCAGGTCCTTGTGCATAATAATGCACAAGGTAATATATGTGCTTAATTGGGTTCACCATGACCAAACCCCCAACAGTTCTGTTTTCTATGAGTCAGGTATAGGCCATCTCCTTGTTCTTGTTTCTTTGCTTATTACAGGATGGCTCACTATTCTTAAAATTAAAGTTATTGAATGTAAGGATGTACTCCATGGGTCAGGGATGTAGCTTAGCAGTAAAGAGCTTGTTTTGTGTGCGTATGGTGGGAGGGTGAGGGAGGAGTTTAGGGGCAAGGCTGAGTTCAATCTCCAGCATATGAGAGCAAAGTTTAGTATGTTCTCTCATTTTCTCTAAAAAAAAAAAATTGCCTGGGGAGGTAGCTCAGTGGTAGAGGATACATGAGACTCAGAGTTAGGCCTCTAGTATCATAGTTTTAAAAATGGCACAGCGGATAAAGAAAGCATTGGACTCTCAAGCATGAGGTCCTGAGTTCGAGCTCCAACAGCACATGTACCAGAGTGATGACTGGCTCTTTCTTTCTCTTCCTAGCTTTCTCATTAATAAACAGTCTTTAAAAAATGTTTTAAAAGCCAGATAATAAATAAAAATGAAATCTCTACTCTTCAAAATATTATGCTGGCTACAATGTACATTATTTTTACATTATGTGTATTTTACTTAGGATAGATGAAAATAAAACTATGCAATAATCCTCTTAATCTACATTGGAAAAGAGGTAGAAGGTAGGTCTCAACAGTGATTAGACAGCTTAAGAAGCATTTTTTGGATAAGTTTCCAGTGGACATAGAAAAATAAGAATAGAGAGTTTTCAAATTCATACAACCAAATTCTTTTGTATGACCTGTGGAAATAAATGTCTGTTGACATCTATAAGCTACAAAATGTATACAAAAGAAACAACACAAAACAGAGAAGAAAAGTAATATTTGCCTTCTCTAAGAGGTACTTATTGTAAGAATAACTATTATCATCAGTAAATGAAGCAAGCAAGTAGAAAGACCTAAAAAGACACCTTAAAGTACCTAATGAAACACTTTCTATTTAGACCTAGATACCCTCCTCACCTACCTCCTATTATATATTCCCTAATCACTCCAAAGCTAACCTTGTCAGACAAAGTAAGGACTAAAAACACTGAACAAGGGCAAGAGACTGGCATACTTTAATGATGACTCTTTAGTCACTACCAGGCCACCCCATCAGCTGGGGCCCTAGTCAAGAAGCCCTGGGATTCCCACACAGACATGATGGGCCTAGACCTCTAACAGAGCCCTCTATCCACTGTCACTTGTCATCTCCATCAGGAACAACATAATGGACCCCTTTGTGGGATCCTACAGGACCTTGCCCTCAATGTGGATCAATAATGGTAGGGAAATGTACCATTCTCCAAAGGGAAGTTGGGCAACATACTCTACCTACTACCCAAGGAAGATGGGTCCTGAAATTAGTGCAGCCTGGAATGTTCCCAGCCATGACCACAGAATGTGGGCTCAGAGCTACAGGGATGCAGAGATTACATAGGCTCCTGTGCTGAATATGTGCCCCAGATCAAATTGATGGGGGTTTACAGTTAACATTTATATACTTTCCCCATATTTGGGAGCTACTCTGTTCCCTGATCCAGCATTCTGTCCTTTTTCCAACTATGACACCATCTCCCCAGACAATAACCTGGGTCCACCTGCATATCAGATGTTAGGCCAAGGCAAAAACTAATAAAGTCATGGGACCTCTGTAAAATACCTAAAATAGACCTACTAGCTTTTCCCAAATATTTTAGATTGGAGACCCCAAGTCTTCATCTGCAATATTCCAACCTTTAGGTTCATGATTAGTCAACAATTTGTTCTGCTTTATATCTTAACTTTTTTTCAGCCACGAGGTTCCAGATGATACCATGATGCCAACCCGACTTCCTTGGGAAGAGGATCCCACCATGTATCTTGGAGCACCACCTCCCCAGACCCATTATCCCATTAGGGAGAGAGAGAGACAGGCTGGGAGTATGGATCAACCTGCCAATGTCCATGTTCAGCAGGGAAGCAATTACAGAAGCCATACCTTCCACCTTCTGTACCCCACAATGAATCTGGGTCCATACTCCCAGAGGGATAAAGAATAGGGAAGCTATCAAGAGAGGGGATTGGATATGGAGCTCTGGGGGTGGGCACTGTGTTGAAATGTACCCCTCTTATCCTATAGTCTTGTAAATATTTCCATTTTATAAATAAAAATAAAAAAACTATTATCAGAGATCATTTCAGATAACACATTTTCTACTTTGTTTCTAAAAAATGTTAAATAACAAAAAAAAGTTAAGACTGATTCAAGATAAAGCTATCAGTTATTTCAAAGCCTACAAAAAATCCAAAATGGACTCTGACTTTAAATGTTTACTAAAAGAATAATCAAGAACAAAAACAGATCAGAATAGGGTTAAAATGAACTGTCAGGGGTGGGGTAGAGAGCATAATGGTTATGCAAAAAGACTCTCATGTCTGAGGCTCCAAGGTCTCAGGTTCAATCCCATGTACCAACATAAGCCAGAGCTGATCAGTGCTCTGGGAAAACAAACAAACAAGCAAACAAACAAAAACTGTTAGTCAAGTCAGTAAATTAGTTAAGTGACTGCTGATATAAGTGGATACTATGTACTATTGGACATTTTCAGAGTCATTCATCCCAAGAAACTGGAATACACATTTTACTCAAGTCCACATGAGTCATTCTCAAGGATAGACCATATGTTAGGTCACAAAGACAGCATCAGAAAATTCAAGAGCACTGAAATCATCCCAAGCATCTTCTCAGACCACAGTGGAATTAAACTAACACTTAACAATCAACAAAAGATTAGTAATAGTCCCAAAATGTGGAAGTTCAACAGTACACTTCTTAACAACTTCTGGGTCAAAGAGGAAATTAAAGGAAGAAATCAAAATGTTTCGAGAGTTCAATGAAAATGAAGACACAAGCTATCAAAATTTTGGGACACAGCTAAGGCAGTACTGACAGGGAAGTTCATAGCCATACAAGCACACATTAGGAAACAAGAAAAAACACAAATAAACAGCCTGATTGCACATCTTAAAGACCTAGAAGAAGAAGAACAAAGGAACCCTAAAGCAAACAAGGACAGAAATCACTAAAATTAGGGCAGACATCAATAACATTGAAAATAAGAAAACCATACAAAAGATCAACGAAAGTAAATGTTGGTTCTTCGAAAGAGTGAACAAAGTCGACAAACCTTTAGCCAGACTCACAAAACAAAAAAGAGAGAAGACCCATATAAATCAGATCATAAATGAAAGAGGAGATATCACAACAGACACAACAGAAATTCAACATATCATGCAAGACTTCTATGAACAACTATATGCCACCAAGCTAGAGAACCTGGAAGAAAGGGACGATTTCCTAGATACCTACCAACTTCCAAAACTAAGTAAAGAGAAAGTGGATAACATGAACAGGCCCATCACAGCTAATGAAATTGAAATAGTTATCAAAAATATTCCCTAAAATAAAAGTCCTGGACCAGATGATTTTACAAATGAATTCTACAAAACCTTCAAAGAAGAACTAATACCTCTACCTTTAACAGTCTTCCAGAAGATGGAAGACACTGGAATACTCCCTTCCAGCTTCTATGAGGTCAACATCACTTGGATACCAAAAGCAGACAGGGACACAACCAAAAAAGAAAACTACAGACCAATATCTCTGATGAACATAGATGCAAAAATATTGAACAAAATTCTAGCCAACTGGATACAACAGTATATTAAAAAGATTGTTCATCATGACCAAGTGGGGTTTATCCCAGGCATGCAAGGTTGGTTTAACATATGCAAATCAGTCAATGTGATCTACCACCATCAACAAAAGCAAGAAAAACCACATGGTCATATCAATAGATGCAGAGAAAGCCTTTGACAAAATACAACATCCCTTTATGATCAAAACAGTACAAAAAATGGGAATAGATGGAAAATTCCTAAAGATAGTGGAGTCTATATATAGCAAACCTACAGCCAACATCATACTCAATGGTGAAAAACTGGAAGCATTTCCACTCAGATCAGGTACTAGATAGGGATGCCCACTACCACCATTCCTATTCAACATAATGTTGGAAGTTCTTGCCATAGCAATCAGGCAGGAGCAAGGCATTCAAGGGATACAGATTGGAAGAGAAGTCAAACTCTCCCTATTTGCAGATGACATGATAGTACACATAGAAAAACCTAAGGAATCCAGCAAGAAGCTTTTGGAAATCATCAGGCAATACAGGAAGGTGTCAGGCTACAAAATTAACATTCAAAAGTCAGTGGCATTCCTCTATGCAAACACTAAGTTAGAAGAAATTGAAATCCAGAAATCAATTCCTTTTACTATAGCAACAAAAACAATAAAATATCTAGGAGTAAACCTAACCAAAAAAGTGAAAGACTTGTATACTGAAAATTATGAGTCACTACTCAAGGAAATTGAAAGAGACACAAAGAAGTGGAAAGATATTCCATGTTCATGGGCTGGAAGAATTAACAATCATCAAAATGAATATACTACCCAGAGCCATCTACAAATTTAATGCTATCCCCATCAAGATCCCAAGCAAATTCTTTAGGAGAGTAGAACAAATGCTACAAATGTTTATCTGGAACCAGAAAAGACCTAGAATTGCCAAAAAAATCTTGAGAAAAAAGAACAAAACCGGAGGCATGACACTCCCAGATCTCAAATTGTATTATAAAGCCATTGTCATCAAAACTGCTTGGTACTCGAACATGAATAGACACACTGACCAGTAGAATAGAACTGAGAGCCCAGATGTAAGCCCCCACACCTATGGATGTGTAATCTTTGACAAAGGTGCCCAGACTATTAAATGGGGGAAAGCAAAGTCTCTTTAACAAATGGTGTTGGAAAAAAATGGGTTGAAACATGCAGAAGGATGAAACTGAGCCACTATATTTCACCAAATACGAAAGTAAATTCAAAGTGGATCAAGGACTTGGATGTTAGATAAAAAAATATCAAATATTTAGAGGAAAATATTGGCAGAACTCTTTTCCACATAAATTTTAAAGACATCTTCAATGAAATGAATCCAATTACAAAGAAGACTAAGACAAGCATAAGCCTGTGGGACTACATCAAATTAAAAAAACTTCTGCACAGCTAAAGAAACTACTACCCAAACCAAGAGACCCCCTCACAGAATGGGAGAAGATCTTTACATGCCATGTATCAGACAAGAGGCTAATAATCAGAATATATAAAGAACTTGCAAATCTCAGCAACAAGACAACAAATAACCCCATCCAAAAATGGGGGGAGGACATGGACAGAATATTCACCACAGAAGAGATCCAAAAGGCTAAGAGGCACATGAAAAAATGCTCTAAGTCTCTGATTGTCAGAGAAATGCAAATAAAGACAACAATGAGATACCACTTCACTCCTGTGAGAATGTCATACATCAGAAAAGGTAGCAGCAGCAAATGCTGGAGAGGTTTTGGGGTCAAAGAAACCCTTCTACACTGCTGGTAAAAATGTAAATTACTCCAACCTCTGTGGAGAACAGTCTGGAGAACTCTCAGAAGGATAGAAAAGCACCATCCCTATGACCCTGCAATTCCTCTCCTGGGGAATATATGTTCTTGGCAGCACAATTTGTAATAGCCAAAACCTGGAAGCAACCTAGGTGTCCAACAACAAATGAGTGGCTGAGCAAGTTGTGGTATGTACACACACACACACACTGGAATACTACTCAGCTATAAAAAATGGCAACTTCATCGTTTTTAGCCGATCTTGGATGGACCTTGAAAAATTCATGTTAAGTAAAATTAAGTCAGAAACTGAAGGATGAATATGGGATGATCTCACTCTCAGGCAGAAGTTGAAAAACAATATCAGAAAAGAAAACACAAGTAGAACCTGAACTGGAATTGGTGTACTGCACCAAAGTAAAAGACTCTGGGGTGAGTGGGTGGGGATAATACAGATCCAAGAAGGATGACAGAAGACCTAGTGGGGGTTGTATTGTTATATGGAAAACTGGGAAATGTTATGCATGTACTATTGTATTTACTGTTGAATGTAAAACATTAATTCCCCAATAAAGAAAAAAAGATAGGAAATAAGAACAAATCTATGTCCCTAATATCTTGGATATATTGGGGGGAGGGGACGAAGTAAGAGCAAAGAGGGGGAAAAAGAAAACTCTATGAGAGAACTGAAGGCAAAGAAATGCTTTTTAAGGGCCAGGTGGTGGTGCACCTGGTTAAGTGCACACATTACAGTGTACAAGAACCCAGGTTCAAGCCTCTGATCCCCACCTCAGGGGAAAAGCTTCAAGAGTGGTGAAACAGGGATATAGGTGTCCCTCTGTCTCTCTCTCCCTCTCTAGCTTCTCCTTCCCTCTCAATTTCTCTCTGCCTCTACCCAGTAATAAGTAAAGATTTTAAAAAAAACTTAAAAAAATAAAGAAATGCTTTTTAAAAATGGACAGCAAGTCAAAGGTCACATTGAGTAGACATAAGTCAGATTTCAATGAGATAGCTATTGAATAGTTAGCTTTTCAACAGAAAAAATAATAACTATATTGTGGACCTTCTTAGTCTTTCCTTCCCAAATGTATATACAAGGTATGACTATAAAGTAATGAGACTTTAAAAAAAAAGACTTAACTACACATACCAGAACTTATGTATCAGATGAGTGTGGTCCTCTGACATAATCATATCAGGTACAACAACAATAAAATGTGGTATTATTATAGCAGTTTATATTTTACCCAATGTTTTTAATATTCATTTTATTACTTTAACTTACCTTCATCAACTATGTAAGTTATTTTAAAGATAAACTGAGACTTAGAGACGTTAAAGATCCTATTAAATGTGAAGTGCCTTGTTAACTATAAATTTAGAGGTGAAGCAGGAGTAAGCTAATACTGCTAGCTCCTAACTTACTGCCCTTTCCTATGCTTGCTGCCTCACTATATATTTAATCCAAAGATGCTGCCATTACACAAGATGTTTTTGGAACGCCTCTTTTGGAATTGCCTCCAGAGTCATTTTTTAAGCAACACAAGAAAATTGAGTCTCATTACCTTATAATCATACCTTGTTTCTGACCCCAAATGGTATTGTCTACCTTGATCACTCACCTTATTCATCAGTCTTGACTCCGAATGACTTTTGGATGTTCCAAAAATCAAATCCACCCTCAAAGGACGAAGATTTCCCATCACTGAGGATAATCAAAAGAATGTGTCGCAGACTCTGAAGGCAATGCGAAAAGAGGAGTTCCAAAAAGGTTTTGAACAATGGCATCATTGTTGGAATAAACGTATAGCCTCCCAAGATAAGTACTTTGAAGGGACGATACTCACTAAGATATATACGTTCTGGCATGTTTGTTTTAAAGTTTGATTATTTTATAGTCATACTTTTTTTTTTTTTTGATTACAGAGGCATGAAGTTTTGAGGTAGATCTCTGCCCTGATACAAAAACTTGAACTGTGTATCCTAAAGTTAAATTTAAAAAAGGTTAAAATAAGTTTAAAAGTATAATTTCTGAATCAAAAAATAAGTATGAGTCCCACCCCCTTTTTTTTAATATGAGAAATTGTGGTTTAGAAACATGATATGACTTACCTAAACTCACACTGTTAGTTTCTGACAAGACCCGGACTAAAATGAAATTATGTTTTATTTTTATTATTATTATTTTTATCCTACCTGTACTCTTCCTATACCAGTCCTCAAGAAAGCAAAACAGCTAAAGATCCACAAACACTAATGTACCAAGTGTTGACACTTCAATGAATTATTGTAATGAGTTAAAACTGACAAATATTTATGCTGACTGTTCCAAATTGAATCTAAGTAACTTATTAACCTTATATTTTGATTCAGTAGTACACATCAGACCTATTCTGATCATCATTTATACTTAAAAAGTACCTAATAATCCTCAGGCGATACCAAACCAACAGAGGCCTAAAGTATAAGTTTTTTGGGCTTTATTTCAGTTGAAATTTTTTTCTTAAAATTTCTATATTAAAAGATATACAGTTGTATATATTGAACCAGAGTTCACACTTCTCACAAATTCACACTCAAAATACTACAAGACTCCTTTACCTTTATTGTTATAGACATCTAGGTAATTAGGAGCAGAGAAAATTGTGATGAGTGATGGAAAACCTGTTGTCTGGCTTTTCCTGTACATTCGATACCTGGAAGAGAGAAGGCAGCTTGTTTGTCTTGATACTAAAAGCAAAAACTCCACACAGTGATATCTGGGATATTTTAATATGACTTACCCTGCATCTTGGGCTTCATGGGCTCTAATTATTGATAACAAATTATTGTTTTGCAAAAATTCACAAACTGCAGAATAACTGTAAAAGAAAATTAGGGGGAAAATCCAGAATTTAAATAACTCCTTTTTAGCCAAAATGTCTCTAAGACTACATGAGAATTATAGTGGTGGTAGTGGAGAGGGGGTGCCACCAAACTTTGGTGGTGGGTGTGCTGTGGAACTATACCCCTATAATCTTTTTTTTTTTGCCTCCAGGGTAAAAACTATACCCCTATAATTTTTTTTTTTTTTTTGCCTCCAGCTGGGGCTCAGTGCCTGCACCATGAATCTACTGCTTCTGGAGGCCATTTTCCCCTTTGTTGCCCTTGTTGTTGTAGCTTTATTGTGGTTATTACTATTATTGTTGATGTCATTCATTGTTGGATAGGACAGAGAAATGGAGAGAGATGGGGAAGACAGAGAGAAAGACAGACACCTGCAGACCTGCTTCACCGCCTGTGACGCGACTCCCCTGCAGGTGGGAACGAGGGGGCTCGAACCGCTGGTCCTTGCACTTTGCATCACATGCACTTAACCCACTGAACTACCACCAGCCCCCACCCCTGTAATCTTATAGTCCTGTAAACCATTATTAAATCACTATTATTATTAAATCATTATTTAATAAAAAGTAAAAGAAAAAGTAATTTCTTTTAAATCGGAAGGGAAAAATCACGATAACATGTTTTTTCGTTCAAAATTATAAGCTTTTTATACATGCCACTGAACTTCTATTAGCAATCATCAGTGGCTTCCTACTTTCTCAATTTCTTCATTCCTGAA
Source organism: Erinaceus europaeus (assembly GCF_950295315.1). Lineage (NCBI taxonomy): Eukaryota > Metazoa > Chordata > Mammalia > Eulipotyphla > Erinaceidae > Erinaceus > Erinaceus europaeus. Next base: position 31,166,876 of record NC_080180.1, on the reverse strand, counting down.
CAAATATGCAGAAAGCAATTAATCTTAAGACAGAGTACACCTACCTCTGCCTTTTCTTGGCCTTAACCAATATTAATATCATTTTTGGCATTTTGACATTTCAAAAGTACCACAGAAATATATGTATATTTGAAAAGAAGATGCTCAAAACTGAACACAGTATCTTCAAGTTGTTTTTAAACAGTTTCACTGACAATAGCAATACCAAGATTACATTATGTAAGAATATTTCAGGAGTAAATGTTATTCTAATAAAAGGCAAGGCATTTCCAAAAGTTTTAGTATAATTAACTTTTTGAAAAGAATTATGAAAGTATTTACTAATTAGTTCATATCTAAGTCTTTGCTTCTTATTATGATCTTTAGAAAAATCTCTTTTTTTTTTTTTTTTGTCAAGGCAGGGTCTATCTAATCTATGTGTGATTCTCAGGCCAACTTTTTCAATCAGACGGTGATAGAGACAGACAGACACAAAAAGAGACTCCACAGCACAGTGGAGTACCATGACAATTCCTAGTACCATGACACTGTCCATGTGGTCCAGGGGCTTGGACAGCATAGTAGTTATGCAAAGAAACACTCATGTCTGGGGCTCTAAAGTCCCAGGCTCAATCCCCAGTACCACCATAGCTAGAGCTGAGCAGTGCTCTAGTAAAAGAAAAAGAAAAAGTATGACAAAATTGAGGCTTTTTAGTTTGTATATTTGGATTCCATTCTGTGAATGCATTATGTTAGACAATTAACCAGTGAAAAAATGAAATCATCTCCTCTGCTTCATCCTAAACAGAACTTGAAAGAATCATGTTAAGTGAGATAAGCCAGAAGGAAAATACAGGATGAACTCATTATAGCTGGGACTTATAGCTGGGCAGTAGCGCAGCGGGTCAAGCACACATGGCATGAAGCCCAAGGACCTGCACAAGGATCTCAGTTCAAGCCCCTGGCTCCCCACCTGCGTGGGGATGGGGTTGTCAGTTCACAAGTGGTGAAGCAGGTCTCCAAGTGTCTTCCTCTCCTCTGTCTTCCCCTCTTCTCCAATTTCTCTGTCCTATCCAACAATAGCAGTAAGAACAATAACAACAAAAAATGGAAAAAATGGCCTCCAGGAGCAGTGGATTCGTAGTGCTGGCACTGAGCCCCAGTGGTAACCCTGGAGGCAAAAAAAAAAAAAATTAAAAGGAAAAGAAGGGAAGGGAAGGGAAGGGAAGGGAAGGGAAGGGAAGGGAAGGGAAGGGAAAGGGAAAGGGAAAGGGGAAGGGGAAGGGGAAGGGGAAGGGGAAGGGGAAGGGGAAGGGGAGAAAGGAAGAGCTAGGATGGGTGGTAGTATACGTTACCATGTGCAAGAATTTAGGCTCAAACTCCACTTTCTGCCTATAAGGTGGAAGCTCCACGAGTGATAAAGCAGTGCTGCAGGTCTCTCTGTTTAGCTTTCCCAATTACCTCCCCTCTCTGTTGTATGCTTTACATTGGGTTCTAGTTCTCCCCTGCCAAGAGAATTGGATCAGTCCTGTTAATTTCGTGGGCCTGCTTGGCCCCGCCCCAAGGAACCCCTCGAGAGTTCCAAAGTTGCAGAGTTCCAGAGTTCGAGAGTAAGACAGAGTGCTTGCGCTGTTTGGTGATTAGCTTGGTTTAGTTTATGAATCGTTGTTCCTGAATAAAGAAATACAGCTTCCCTGCCCAGCCGTTGTCTCCGCGTCTCTGTTACCCGCCCATGAAGTTAGCCCGGCCAGCTGGAGCCTACGAATTTTTAACAACAAATGGCGCCCACGTGGACCTGACCTGCGCATCTCTCAGATAAGTAAAGACAATTTGGCTACCTATGTACTATGGCCTTCTCTTCTGCTTGTGAAGAGATCTCCAAAGGCCTCTGCTCTTTCTTCACGAGACTGTTTTGCTGTTTCTGGAACATTTATCTCTGGACCACTCTGTGGTTTCCACTCGCTCGGGCGAACTCAGAACAGCCAGCGGGAATAGCCAGCGGGCGGGAGGCGAGGCGCGGAGCTGCTGTTTCCACCTGGTTAAACAGCCAGTCAGCTGGCTGCGCCCAGACAACCCCGAGCACCGCGCCCGCAGCCCCACAGCCCGGCAGCCTGCAGGAGGCTGACGCCAGCACGCAGGAGCCCAATGCCACCACACAGGAGCCCGATGCCAGCATGCTGGAGCCCGATGCCAACACGCTGGAGCCCGATGCCAGCACGCAGGCCAGCCCACAGGAGCCGGCTCTCCACCGCGTGGCGCAGGGCACTGGATGCGTGATCCCTCCACGCTGCTCGGCCACTGCGAGCAGGGCAGCACACATGGCAGGGCCATGGGGCAGGGCCGCGGCGGCCTATCATGGCCACCACCCCTGGGCACCTAGGCCCACGCCTTCTACAAAGCTGGCGCACCTGCCCTCTTGCTATGAATTCTGGAACGATCCCGGACCTCCCGGACCCCCGGGCTCCCTGCCAAAACTGGGCACACGAGATCTCCAGCTGCCGGTCCGGTCTGAAGGCAGACAAGCTGGAATACGCAGAGATTTTGCAGAGATCGCAACCTGCAATTCCTAAAAGCGAAGCTGCGCGGGAAGCCACCTCCGGATGGCGAACCCCCCCCCCCAACAACTAAGACAGTACAGATTTAAATTCGTGTTTAAAATGACATGTCTTCGTAACAAAGGTTTCTCTCCTTGTGTATTAATGACCATGTTTATGTATGTTTAAAGTTTGGTAAACAGTAACTTTAAGGCTAAATTCTTACTAGACAAAGTTAAATGAAAAAGGTTTTCAACGTAATTCTCATAAAGATAAAATTAACTTACATTTAAAGTCTGAGGTAAAAATTAGTTAACAATCAATATATTTTAACTAAGTTGGTCTAAACAAAAGGTTAAATAGACTTGTTGATATGGAAAACTCTCCATTACCTTCTCTATTAGAAATGGTAGATCGCACAATGGCTATGCTAATTATTCTCATGCCTGAGGTTTCCTTTCCTGACTCCATCTTGAATGGGTGTAACAAAAGGTTAAAAAGACGTTGTTGATATGTAAAAGTCTCAAATTCCTTCTCTATTAGAAATATGCTAATAACAAGTTTTGTTTCATAGTAAGTAAATTGCAGCCAGCTGCCTTTGGGACTCTAGGCCGTTCCCCGCCCCCATGCAAATGCCCGTCGAGGCAAGTAGCCCCCCAGAGGCAAGAAATGTTTTTTTTTTAAGCTGATAAAGTTTAGCCCACAGAGGCAGAAATGGCCCCCTCAGGCCTTCCCTTGGCAGCACACTGGTTCTTGTTACTTTCTTGCATGTTTCTCCATGTTTGTGCCAGTTTCTTTTTTAAAAATGCCTGTACGATATATGTTTCTGTTCACCCCACACCCTTGATACTATAGTCATTTAGTTAAAAAAGAAAAGGGGGAATTGTTGTATGCTTTACATTGGGTTCTAGTTCTCCCCCGCCAAGAGAATTGGATCAGTCCTGTTAATTTCACGGGCCTGCTTGGCCCCGCCCCAAGGAACCCCGCAAGAGTTCCAAAGTTGCAGAGTTCCAGAGTTGGAGAGTTGCAGAGTTCGAGAGTAAGAGAGAATGCTTGCGCCGCCGCAAAGAGACAGCAGAGTTCTGTTTGGTGATTAGTTTGTCTTAGTTTATGAATTGTTGTTCCTGAATAAAGAAATACAGCTTCCCTGCCCAGCCGTATGTCTCTGGTCGTCTCTGTTACCTGCCCGTGAAGCTAGCCCGGCCAGCTAGAGCTTCCGAATTTTTAACAACACCTCTCATTTTCTCTGTCCTATCTAATAAAAAAATAAAGAGGAAACATGGTCACCAGGAGTGGTGGATTCATCATGGAGGCACCAACACCCAAAAATAACCCTGATGGCAGTAAAAAAAATAACAGGAAAAGAAAGAGAAGAAGGGAGGGAGGGAGGAAGGAAGACACAGGATGAAACCTGAACTGAGTGTGGTGTACTGCAGCAGAGCAAAGAACTCTGACAGAGGGGGAGACATTCGGGTCCCAGTGCATAATGATGGTGGAGAAAGTCTTAAGTTGATGGTGCAGACACCTATCATGGGGAGATAAGTAATTGTTACTACCTGTCAACAAATGACCTGTAAATCACTATTTCTCCAATAAAATGATCTGAAGAGAAGAAATAGTTGAGTGCATGTTACAATGCATAAGGACCCAGGTTCAAGCCCCCAGTCCCCACCTGCAGGGGGGAAAGTTCACAAGTGGTGAAGCAGTGCTGCAGGTCTCTCTGTCTCTTCCCCTATCTATCTCTCTCCTCTCTCTCAATTTCTGGATATCTCTAGCCAATAAACAAAGATTAAAACAAAACAAAGAAACAAAAGCCTGCATGGCAAGAAAAAAACTTAAAAAAAAGAGAGAGAATAAATAAATAAAAATGGGGGGAAAAGGTAAACTTCAGGGTCAGGGGAAATAGCTTCTCTCCTGGTGGAGTGCACACTTTACCATGCATGAGTACCCAGGTTTGAGTTTTTGACATCAAGTGGAAGCACCATACACAAAGGGAAGCTTCATTAGTGGTAGAGTGATGCTGTGGTGTTTCCTCTCTCTTCCTAGTCCCCACCCCCTTCTGCTTCCATTTCTCCTTTTACCTGCAGTTGAAAGGGAAAAATTTAGGCTTCAAATTTTCCTTTATCTCCCTATTTTTGAATGGCAAAACACAGTGAGAACCACATATGAGATTTAAGACAATAATCAACTTCCAGGAACTGTTCTAGGCTTAGTTCACAATGTCCTATTCTTTTTATATCTTTGCTTATTATATCAGTGGTTCCAAAAGTGAGAGTGCTTCTTTAAGCCATTTTCTATTTGTGATTAATAGTGGTTTACAAGACTGTAAGATTAAAAAATACAGTTCCACAATGATCTAACCAACAAAATTCTGTGCCCTCACCTCAAAAGGTTTTAAAAAAATTAACATATGGTCTGGTGGTGGCACACCCAGACCATATGTTATTTAAATGCACACATTACAGTATACAAGGAACTGGATTCAACCCCCTAGTCCCTACTTGCTGGAGGGAAAAGCTTCATGAGTGGTGAAACAGTACTGTGGGTGTCTCTTTCTCTATCACCCCCTTCCCTCTCAATTTCTCCCTGTCTCTATTGAATCAGAATCTTTGAGAAAATAACAAAGCAATATTTTATTTTTCCTACCAGGGTTACTGATGGAGCTCCATGAGCCTGTATGACTCCACCATAACTCTACTTTTTTTTTTTTTAATAATCACAGAGACAAAGAGGCAGAAAGAGAGGGAAAGAGACCACAGTCCTGAAGCTTCCTTCAATGCAGTGGGTGGGGGTTGGTCTAATCTAATTGACTCACTCCCCCCCTTTTTTTTTTTCATTTTTTTAGATAAACGGTACGAGACAGAGGGGGAGAGAGAGAAAGAACATATACCACAGCACTACTCCTCCACTGTTTGTGAAGACTCCCTTTGCACAGTATTTCTACATAGTGGCTAGGGACTTGAACCCAGGTCCCCACACAACATGTTCTACTGGGTGAGCCACTTGACCAGTTCCTGAGATGTCTATTTTTAAAGAGTCTATATATGATGTTTGGGGGTCACATAATATAGGTTATCCAGAACCAGACAACACTGAAGCAATACAAGATGTTCTGTTCAATGCTGTTTTGGTTCATTACACTCACTAGGGTACAATACCTAATAAAATAGTGGGGTGAGCAAAAGTCTTCCTACTAATAAAATTTAAATATAAAGTCTATGTACTATAAAATATGTACAATTTTCATTAAGTATTACTACCTTTCCTAATTGTGGTAACTCTGAGGATTGGCTTACCTGTAAAAGTAAGAACATCCTCGAACAGAGTTGTGGGTATAGTGCTCCAAGGTTTTTTCACTGCCATAATCCTCTGAGGGATCAGACCAAAGCAGGTCACATACTGGTCCAAAGGCTGGAGGTTCTTTAAATCTGTCTAACTAGAAGACAATGAAAACCCAGAGCAAAGCCATGAAACCGAAAGTGCTTTAGGAAACTGGTAAACACACACACACACACACACACACACACACACACACACACACACACACAAAGATAGAAAAAAGAAAAACCACCCTCCACCCATAAGAATGTACTGGAAAAAAAATAAACACCTTCCATCCTAACAATGTATTAACAGAGACAACAGAAAAAAACTCTAAAGGCTTTTTCTGCAAGAAAAGGAGTACTTAATAAATTTAGACACATGATTTGGGAGGGGGGACTAAAAAGGTGGCACTCATTTCTTTTGAGTGTGAAATCATCACTATAGATACAGACTACTATTCAGAACACCTTTTCTATTTCCTGGGGTCAGCCAATGTAACTACGAAAGTAAGAAAAATTTAACAATGGTTCTACTCATTGTTTACCCATTCCAAAGGAGACTTATTTTTACAGAATGCTAGCTTTATTTTGTAAAGGCTTTTCAATGTTTTTTTTCTTCTATGCAGAGGAGGCATTTCAAGAAATTAAGCCTTTAGTCACTGCTGTTTTGATTAAGAGCTTAACAACTAAGATAAAACAAATAATTAGAATAGTTGTATGCTAGGAAAGGACTGATACTAAATGGAGGGTATAAGCCCTCTTCCTAGCACTCATCTACTCTAATTATTTGTTTTATCTTTATTAATACAATTGATTCAGAATTTTGAAGTTCAAGACTGAATATATAAAAGTTATTAAAATAATAAAAAAAGGACCAGCTGGTGGTGCACCTGGCTCACATGTGCAAGGACCTGGGTTCAAAGCCTCCCTTCCCTACCTACAGGGAGGAAATTTAAAGAGCAATGGGTGAGTAGTGGAGCAATGTTATAATATATCTCTCTTTCTTCTCTTCCTCTACCAGAAAAAAAGGGGGGTCACTGGGGATTGTGAGTCACTATGTAATCACCAAGTCCCAATAATAACTCCAACGGTAAACAAACAAAAACAGTAAGGCAGCCAAGGGTCAAGAGACAGCACACCCTACCTGGTCTCTAGTGCCAACCCCTCTTCCCCATCATTATATGGAAACATCTGCACAGTAGAAGCTTAAGCAGTAGAACAGTGCTGTGGTATCCCTCTCCTTCCATCTCCCTGTTTCTCACCTTCTATCTGAACATAAACACTCGACGGGAGCAGAGGAATCACACAGGTTTGAAGCCCCAGTAATAACCTTGGTGACAAAAACCACAGCCACCAACAATAAGGTAGCAGAAAAAGCAGTCCATGTAGTCATACATTCTCATCCTCAGAAGAGTAGCTTTAATTCAGAGGAGACAGTTTTATAAATAGTAAATCTTGAGTTTAATTAGCTATTTGAGGGTAGTTAAGAGACTACAAAGGTAGAAAAAGAGAAAATGGCAGTATTTAACAATCTAAGTAAAAAACTGATTTTTTTTTTTGCCTCCAGGGTTATTGCTGAGGCTCTGTGTCTGCACTATGAACCCACTGCTCCTGGCAGCCAGTTTTCCATTGTTGTTGTGGCTGCTGCTATTGTTGGATAGAACAGAGAGAAACAGAGAGGGGGGCAGGGGTAGATAGCATAATAGTTATGCAAAAGACTTCTCATGCCTTATAGTCCCAGGTTCAATCACCCCCCATTCCAACATAAGCCAGAGCTGAGCAGTGCTCCAGTAAAAAAAGAAAGAAATTGAGACAGAGAGAAAGATACCTGCTTCACTACTTGTTAAGCAGCCCCTCTACAGGTGGGGTGCCTGGGACTCGAACTGGGATCCTTGTGCTTTGCACTTTCTGTGCTTCATCCAGTGCTCTACAGCCCACACCCTCCCATGATTTTTTTTTAATAAATCACTTTAATAAAGTTAAAGAATTTAATAATAATAAATAATAATCACCACATCAGGCAAGTAGAGCAATGAAACTATACCAACTAAATTATTAAAGTCAATGAATTTCAAAGAGTGAAGAGTCCTCAGAACAACCATTCCAACTTCCTCATTTCACAGAGAAGAAAATGTGGCTTAGGAGGTCAAGTGATTTGGCAAGGTTACATAATTAATGACAAAATGGGGTGTGGATTTCTGGTTTCCTTTTTTCCAGATTGCTACATATTTTAGATTAGACTATATGTTCTGTTTCTAACTGGTTAAAGCACAGATTTCAGTTAAAGATTGCAGAAATGTTCTAGACAAAGGAAAATGTTGGTAGTTATACTTCAGTAGTGATAATAGTGCAGAATGTCTTCATTTTATTACTTTTCATTACATTTAAAAAATGTTTAGCAATAAATAGTGATCATGCACTGCAAACACAGACTGACAGGGACTCGGAGGTTATACAGGCTCCTGTGTTAAATATGAATATATATATACCCTGGGTTGGATTGACATGACTAAACATTTAATTATATTTGTATATTTTCTTTAAGTTTGGGAGTAACTCTTTGCCCTAATCCAGCTTTCTAGTCATATTCTCAACTCTGACACCAACTTTTCAGATAATATTTTAAGTCCACCTCCATGTTAGCTATCAAGTTCAAGCAAAAATTACCAACAAAGTCATGGGCCCCTAGGAACATATGTAAAATAATTCCTACCTTCTTTTCACCCTAAAATAACCTATTTTCATCTGCTCTATTCCTACTCTTTGGCTCCTGTTTATTAAATATTTTGTCTTCCTTTATATTTTACTGCCTTTCAGCCACCAAGCTGAGGATGCTACTATGATTTCATCCAGTGGAGGGAATGGGAACACAGAACTCTGGTGGTGGGAACAGTGTGGAATTATACCCGTTATCTTATAATTTTGTAAACCAATATTAAATCACTAATAAAAAATAATAATAAATTGGCCTGGGAGGTGCATAGTTAAGACTTTCAAGCATGAGGTCCTACTTTGATTCCCAGAAGCACACATTCCTGATTGGCATCTGTTTTTTTTTTTCCTGTCTTCCCCTTGTTTCTCATTAATAAATAAAATATATATTTTAAAAAACTGGAGCTGGGTGGTGGTGCACCTGGTTGAGTGAGTACACATTACAATGTGCAAGGACCCATGTTCAAGCCCCTAGTCTCCACCTACAGGGGGAAAACTTCACGAGTGGTGAAGCAGGTCTTCAAGTGTCTCTGTTTCTCTTCCTTTCTATTTCCCTAATCCCTCTCGATATCTAGCTGTCTCTATCAAATAAATAAAAATTAAAATTAAAACAAACAAAAAACCCAACAACAATAAAACATATACTCCATGAGAATAATAAAAGATTACTTACTTTCCTAATGTCATCTAAACAAGTAATTTCAGGTGACATTCCTCCATGTACACATAAAAACTGCTGATTTAAGAGGGCAGCAAGAGGAAGACAGTCAAATGTGTTCATACATGCATCATACACCAGTTCAGAGTATTTGATTCGACCTGCAGAGAAAGGAAAAACAGTCAAATGAAGAAAAGCTAAAATCGATCATATATAAAAGAGTAAAAAATTGATCATATATAAGGAAAGAGTAGGGCTGGGTGGTGGCTCACCCAGTAGAGAACATGTGTGAGGACCTGAGTTAGAGTCCCTCACCCCCTCCTGCAGAGGGAAGTTTCATGAGCAGTGGAGCAGAACTGCAGATATATCTCTTTTCCCCTGCCCCCATTTCTGTCTCTTATTCTCTGTCAGAAAAAGCCAAAAGGGGGGGATGGTTCCCAGGAATGACAGAGTTGTGAAGGCACCAACCCCCAGAGATAACTCTGGTGGCAAGAGAAAAGAAGAGACAAGAATTAAGTTAATGAAGCTACTTTGAAGTCATCTATTTCAGAATATAACCATCCTTGTAAATATATTTTTTGAGAAGTGGATAAAGAGTTAACAAAACATCTATGTACAAGTGTTATCTTGAATTAACTTTCTAGCTCTATTGTCTTGGAAACCTAAATAGATGAATGTCAGCTGTGTTATTAGGCAACACTGCCTTTGGTAAAAAATATCTACTTAACTGATGGGAACATAGTTTGGGGCCTCTCATAGTGCAGTGATTAGTAAGGTATGTTCCTCATGGGACCTTGCTATGTCAATAAAGGTTTTGCAAGAGATATTGAAGCTTGTGACACATGAGGCTTTTAAGCCAGGTGCTTCTTGTACTTGAGCTGTGACATGAAGGAGGGCAAACAGGAGACTGTTCTATAGACTCCTATGAGGACTACACTACTAAACAGTAATGCCTGCTTCTGCCTTTCCTGACCCATACCTTCCTATGTACATGGAGGCCAAGTATGGCCCATGGTGGTCCTGTGAGTCTGAATATTTTGTTTCTCTACAAAGACTCCCTAAAGGACTCAAAGATAGATAAATGGAAACTAGAGTTTTATAAGATATCTATAAAAAGACATGATACTAAAATTTTTGCTCATGATTTTTAAGATCTTTATTTAGTATTTTTTTTAATTCTATGTACAAATGGTCAATACAATTAATGTACAAATGGTTAATTGTATTTTGATGTGATTCAAAAGAAGGAAATAATTTAGTTGGGGAGGGAATTCCACAATCATCCAAGAGGTACAGATCATTAAATAATAGATGAAAAGCTAATGGTAGATTTGCATTAAAAGAGAAGGGATTATTTTCTTCCTCCTGGAAGAAAAGTTGGATTTCAAAAACTCAAGCTATGGTAGAGCAGTCAAGTCAGAATAGAGTTTGGACTTGGTAGAAAAAGCCAGAAGTTTTGTAGGAAGGCAGAATTGGAAACACTCTCTCCTTTTTAAAAATTCAGTAAAGTTGAGATATAGCCTACAAGTTCTAGGGAACAAAGCTGGCAAGTTATATCCTCTAGCTGGTAGTTATCTGTGTATTTATTTCCTTTTTGTAATCTCCAAGTTCTTGGTAAGGATATCTGTAAATATTAGAGCCTGGTCTTGGCTTGGCTTTGGAAAATAAAGTGAAGGGAAATGGATTCAGATTTGGGCCAGAGAATAAAACATGGGTGGCAGAAATGACTGGGGAAAACTCCTCTGGGGAAGGTTTAAAGCAGTGAACTATACCAAGATTATAAGGCTTTTTAGTCCTAAACGTGAAGATTCTTTAATGTTGATACTAGGTGATTAGAGTCTGAAGGCACTGTAAGGGTCTGTAGATTCCTTCAAAATCTTTCAAAAGGATTTTGTGCTCTTCTGAGCCTAAGCTGTGCTGCCAATGCCAATGAGGTTTTCTTTTGTAAGAGCTCTAACCTTGTATATAAATAGAGATTTTAGTTATTAATTCAAGCTTCACAACACCACTTACACTACAAAAAAAAGTCCTTTTTTTAAAGTGACTCAAAATAATTCCTTAGTACAATTCTAAAACGGCACCACATCTAGGGAAAAATGGCAAGTAATACAAGGTAATCCATTTTATAAATAAAACAAGAGGTCAGAAATCACATTAAGCAAAAAGAAATTCATGTAAGTACATGGCTTAAATAGTCATAGAGTATTGTTTTTATTTCCTTGAGGTATATGAATATGTATGTATAAATACCAGCATACTTACTTTTCTTTAATTTATTTTATTTTATTTATTTACTTTTTGCATCTAGGGTTAATTGCTGGGGCTCAGTGCCTGCACTGCCAATCCACTGCTCCAGAGGCCATTTTTCCCATTTTATTGTTGTTGATGCTATTGTTATTGTTGCCATTGCTATTGTTGTTGGATAGGACAGAGAGAAGTCAAGAGAGGAGGAGAAGACAGAGGGGGAGAGAAAGACACCTGCAGACATGTGAAGTGACACTCCTGCAGGTGGGGAGCTGGGGGCTCCAACCAGGATCCCTGTGCTGATTCCTGCACCTTGTGCCATGTGTGCTTAACCTGCTGCACAACATACTTATTTTATGATGAGTTAGAATTAAAATGACATCAAAAGAGGCTAGAGAGCAGCTCATTTGGTAAAGCACACTTTACCATACATGAAAATCAGATTTAAACCCTGGCACCATATACAGGGGCACCATGTACAGGGGAACTTCACAAGCAGGAGAACAGTACTGTGGTGTCTTTCCTCTCTTTGTACCTCTCTACCTCTCCCTCTATCTGAAAACAAAACAAAACAAAAAAGTCTGCCAAGAGCAACAGGATCACACAAATGAAAAAGAACACAAACAAAAGGAAAATCTATAATCATATTCCATTTGGATTGGCTGTATTTGATATATACATCTGACAAGTACATTATGTATAGTGATACTTATTATATTACCTTTATTGTTGAGATTAGTTGAAGGCTTCCATTGTGTCTGTGCTTTCAGTGAGCTCAGAATAGCATATTAGTCAATTCAGTATCTATTGCTAAGTATTGAACATTCCAAAGTCTTAGTTAACTACTTGAAATACATTAATTTTCCCAGGTGAAAAAATACATACTGAGAAATACCAAATAATATCAGGCTTAAGAAAGCAAAAAAAAGTTGTTCCAGTGTTTTAATTATTTGGTGAAGTCATTCCCAAATGGAAAAGGGCACTTCTCAAGTCTCTGGGGCAGACATTCTAAATGAGCAACAAGCAGAAGGACTTCACACCTAGAAATACTGCGTTCTAATGCTATGTCATACCCCCCTGCCCCTCTTGATCTAGTTTAACTATTATAGTATTATTTATAGTTGGAAACAACCTAAATGCTTTATAATTACTATAGTTGGTTATATGTATGATGGTACATTCATGAGAAGAAACACTTTTAAAACTGTAAAGGGCCCAGTGGTAGTGCAGCTGGTAAAGTGCACACATTACAGTGCACTAGGACCCAGGTTCAAGTCCCCAGGCCCTACCTACAGAGACCAAGTTTCATGAGCAATGAAGCAGGACTGCAGGTGTCTCTCTCTTCCTCTCCTCTCTCAATTTGTCTCTATCCAAAACAAATAAAAGTGTGAAAAAGTAGTAAAGTAACATTTGAAAATCATGTTTAAAATATTTAATAAGCTAGGGCACCAAAGTAAAAACCCTGTGCTGAGGGGTAGACATGCGGCTTCCTGGGCCAGTGGGGGGTGGGGGTGGGTGGGTGGGATGGGACACAGTCTTTTGGTGGTGGGAATGGTGTTTATGTACACTCCTAGTAAAGTGTAGTCATATAAATCACTAGTTAATATGAGAGGGGGAAAATTAATTGTATGTCTCGAAGTTTTTAAAACACAGACTGAGTCTTTTTAATATATAGGCTGTGTATTTGACATGCGGACTCTCTCAAAAGCCTAGACCAAGTAGATCAGAAACAACCGGTGGCACAGCTATATTACAAGATACTGGGTACTATACAGCAAACTCTAACAAAAGGACTTTTCAAAGTTAACCCAATTACCAAATAATGTGATGATAACAATAACTATCCATTGTCTTTTTGAACCCTAAGACAGCAGGAACCTCACATCTCCACTATAGAGCCTATATTTACTCCAGTCCTGGAACCTTAGGATAGGGCCCAATTTCCTGCATGCCTCTCCCAATCCATATCAAATAATATTGCATCTGCCGATCGCAACCTAATCAACGTAATGATTGCCACCTCAACATGCTTCAGCTCAGACTGTGTCCAGAGACTTCAGGTGTAGAATGACAAACCTTCAGCTTCATTACTCGGGTGAGACCTTTCCTTTCATAGTATTCTCTAATTCCATCCCAGGTGGTTCACTTTCTAACAAAGTCCCAAAACCTAGATATAGACCAGGTTCTGTGATAGAGAGCATATGTTCACATGTATCTATAAACTAGTCACATGTATCTATAAACTAGGGAAAAATATATACCTGAAAGCAGAAGTACACTAGAGTTTGCAGTGAGTACCCCCCCCAACACTTCCTCTCCACTATTCCAAGCTTTGGGTCCATGATTGCTCAACAATTTGTTTGGCTTTGTATGTTAACTCTCTTTTCAGCCACCAGGTTCCAGATGCCATCAGGATGCCCTCCAGGCTTCCCTGGACTGAAGAAGACCCCACCAATGTGTCCTGGAGCTCCACTTCCCCAGAGACCCACCCTACTAGGGAAAGAGAGAGGCAGACTGGGAGTATGGACCGACCAGTCAACGTCTATGTTCAGCGGGGAAGCAATTACAGAAGCCAGACCTTCTACCTTCTGCAACCCACAATGACCCTGGGTCCATGCTCCCAGAGAGATAGAGAATGGGAAAGCTATCAGGGGAGGGGATGGGATATGGAGATTGGGTGGTGGGAATTGGGTGGAGTTGTACCCCTCCTACCCTATGGTTTTGTTAATTTATCCTTTCTTAAATAAAAAATAAATTTAAAAAGTAATAATAAAGACTGAAAAAAATATTTAATAAGGAAAAATGAATAAAGTGAAAAGAGAAACAGATTAAATAGTACCTATAGACTTATCATATTTTAAATATATACATATCTGCGCAAATATTTCATGGTAGTTTTTTGTACATAGAGAAAAGATAATCATATCCAAACAAGTGACATAAAAGTAATTATCTTTAAATGGTGTGATTATGGACATTTTTTTCCTTCTTTGGACTTTTACAAATGTCCCAACCATATCACTTTATAAACACAGAGGGAAAACTCAAAGTTATTTTCAAAATAAATGTCTTAAGTAAAGTATTTATTTTTGCCAGAAAAAGAGGGAAAAAAGAAAAAAGAAAAAAGAAACCAGGAAAGCATTTGAGGTATTTTTTGGGGGAGGTGAGCATTTCTATTTCATTCTTTGTGCTTGGTTTACTCTGGGCATGGGCCAAAGGTAAGAGCTCTAGTACTTACATTCCTGTTTGAAGGTGAAATATTCTGTAAGGTGTCTGCATTCATGATTTCCTCGAAGTAGAAACAATGTTTTGGGATGATTAATTTTTAAACTCCACAAATACAGCACACACTATAAGACAAATACAAAGATAATACTTTATTTGTATCCATAACACATAAAGGCAATTTACATAAATTCAAATGACTTTCTGTAATGACACAGCTCAATGTTATCCCCAAATTTAAACATTGGACTGTCAGCTTTTGTTATATTTGTGTGTGTGTACTTTTAATATTTTATTTGTTAATTTCTTAGAGACAGAGAGACACTGAAAGGGGAGGAGGAGGGAGAGAGAAGGAGAGACACCTGCTGCACTGCTTCACTATTTGTGAAATGAGGACAGAAATTTAGGAGTTATTTCTATGAAAGCTAGTCTATATGACTGTCAAATTCTAGGGCAACAGGTAGGGACTGGGGACTTGAACCTGGATCTTTAAGCACTGTAGCATGTGCACTCAACCAGGTGTGTCACCACCCAGCCCTGGACTGTCAGCTTTTAAAGGTGATAGATACTCTGTTGCCCTAGAATTTGACAATCATATAGACTAGCATTTATAGAAATAACTCCTAAGGGGAGTCAGGCGGTAGCACAGCAGGTTAAGTGCAAGTGGTGCAAAGCACAAGGACTGGTTTAAGGATATTGGTTCGAGCCCCTGGCTTCCTACCTGCAGGGGGTCGTTTCACAAGCAGTGAAGCAGGTCTGCAGGTATCTATCTTTCTCTCCCCCTGTCTTCCCCTCCTCTCTCCATTTCTCTCTGTCCTATCCAACAACAACAATATCAATAATAACTACAATAAAACAACAAGAGCAACAAAAGGGAATATTTATTAAAAAATAGATAAATTAAATATTTTTAAAAAGAAATTAGAAATTTTTTTTAAAAAAAGAAGAAAACGAAATAACACCTAAATTTGTCCCATTTTCTATCCAAATATTTAGAACTCTGACAAAGCAAACCACACACTCACACACCTCCTAATACCTGTATTTTATTTAGTGGAGAAATACTAGGGACATTTCCACTAAGTTAGAAGATAAGGATTCCCACTATCTATATCACTATTAACACACAACAGAAATCAATGGATTGGGAAGACAGAATAATGGTTATTATGCAAAAGATCTCCATACCTGATGCTCTGAGGTTCCAAGTTCAAACCCCAGTCCCACTATAAGCCAGAGCTGAGCAGTGCTCTGGTAAGAAAAAAAAGAGAGAGAGAGACTAGAAGAAACAAGACATTAATGGTGAGAAAAGAAGAGAGATGGGGAGGGAAGGAGAGAGAAATCAGATGCTGAAAAATGGAAAGAAAAAAAGAAAAATTATATTTGCAGATATGATAGTATGCTTGAAAAACTGCAGCTAAGTAAATGATAAAACTTATTCAAATGACAAAAGAATTCAGTAGCATAGCAATATGAATTTTATTTTTTATTTATTTATTTTTACCTCCACGGTTACCACTGGGTCTCAGGGCCAGCATTACAAATCCATTGCTCCTGATGACCAATTTTCTTTTTAATTTCTTTTTTTTTTATTGTTGTAGTTGTTGTTATTGATGTCGTTGTTGGACAGGACAGAGAGAAATGGAGAGAGGAGGGGAAGACAGAGAGGGGAAGAGAAAGATAAGACACCTACAGACCTGCTTCACCACCTGTGAAGCGACCTCCTTGCAGGTGGGGAGCCGGGGGCTTGAACTGGGATCTTTGTGCCACGTGCACTTAACCCACTACGCTACTGTCCGACTCCTTCTTTTTAATTTCTTTATTGGGAAATTAATGGCTTACAGTTGACAGTAAAGTACAACAGTTTGTATATGCATAACCTTTCTCAATTTTCCACATAACAATTCAACCCCTTCCCCTTCTAGTTCCTCCTCAATTTTCATTTTTATTGGATAGTACAGAGAGAAACTGAGAAGGGAGTGGGAGACAGAGAGAGAAACAGATAGACACCTGCAGACTTGCTTCACCACTTGTGAGGCGACCCCCACTGCAGGTGGGGAGCTGGGTGCTTGAACCACGATCCTTGTTTGGGTCCTTGTGCTTCATACTATGTGCACTTAACCATGTGTACCACCGCCTGGCCCCTGCAGTATGAATTTTATATACAAATGTCCTTCATAACCACAATATCATATACAAATGTCCTTCATAACCATTGGTTAAGACTCCAATTCTAATGGCAACAACTATAAAACCATAGGAATAAATTTAATAAATACTATAAAAAACTCACAGCTGCAGTATTTTAAAATGTTCTTGAAAAGATAGACATAAACAAAAAGATGCTCCCTGTCCTTCATCAGGATGATTCAACATTAAAAAAATCTTTTTCCCCCCTTACTTTACCAGAGCACTGTTTAGCTCTGGCTTATGCTGGTGTAGGGATTAAACCTGGGACTTCAGGGCTTCAGGTATGACAGTTTGTTTGCATAACCATTATGCTATCTACTCCTGCACAAAAGATCTTCTTAATTTATATACACTACAATTCAAAAATACCCACAAACTCTGGTATGAAACTAGGTAAGTTGATAATAAAAAATATGCAAGAGCAGCTAGGAGAATATTGAAAAAGAAATAACTTTATTAGAAAGAAATACTACAAATATTATACTACAATACTAGAAAGAAATACTACAAATATTACAAGAAAGAAATAGCTCTATTAGAAATTGCAAAAAAGGGGGCCAGGTGGCAGAGCAGCGAGTTAAGCACATATGGTGCAAAGCGCAAGGACTGGCTTAGAGATCCCGGTTTGAGCCCCCGGCTCCCCACCTGCAGGGGCGTCATTTCACAGGTGGTGAAGCAGGGCTGTAGGTGTCTATCTTTCTCTTCCCCTCCTCTCTCAATTTCTCTCTGTCCTATCCAACAACAATGGTGGCAGCAACAACAATAATAATAACCACAACAATGATAAACAACAGGGCAACAAAAGGGGAAAAAATAGCCTCCAGGAGCAATGGAGTCGTAGTGCAGGTACCGAGCCCCAGCAATAACCCTGGAGGAAAAAAAATGCAAAATACTATAAAGCTTCATTCAAAATAATGAATCATTCAAAATAAGTCCATCAGAATGTGAAAGAAACTCAAAATGGAACATAAATAATAAAAAGTGACCCTAATTATATTATATATGGATAACAAAACAACAGAAAATGGAGGAAAAAGAACAAAATTCTAACTTCAAAGACAAGAAGAAATGTACACAATTATTGCAGACTAGTTAGTATATCTAGTTTTTCATGGTAAGAATTAGCTGTTATTTTATTTCATTTTTACTAAGGCTTATCACTGTGGCTCAGTGCCTGTATGAGTCCACTACTACAATCAGCAGCCTTTTTTTTTTCTTCTTCTTCTTTTGATAGAGAAGGTCAGAGAAATAGAGGGAGAGAGGCACAGCAAAAAAGACAAGGGAGTCGGGCTGTAGCGCAGCGGGTTAAGCGCAGGTGGCGCAAAGCACAAGGACCGGCATAAGGATCCCGGTTCAAACCCCGGCTCCCCACCTGCAGGGGAGTCCCTTCACAGGCGGTGAAGCAGGTCTGCAGGTGTCTATCTTTCTCTCCTCCTCTCTGTCTTCCCCTCCTCTCTCCATTTCTCTCTGTCCTATCCAACAACGACAACAATAATAACTACAACAATAAAACAACAAGGGCAGCAAAAGGGAATAAATAAAATAAATATTTTAAAAAAAAAAAAAGACAGACACCTGCAATACTGGCTCCACCACCACTTGTGAAGTTTTCTCCTATGCAGGTAGGGGTGGGGGCTAGAACCCAGGTCCTTGTATATTGCAAAATGTGTGCTCTACCGAGTAAATTACCACCTAGGCCCTCTACACCTATTTTATGGGTATACTAAATGGGTATAAAACTAACTAAATAAATATACTGTAGATGATAACAGTCAGGTAAAGTGGCTAGCATGAACTTTGTGATATACTGAACAGGAAATCAGAGGTATCATATGAACTCATGGTTTTTAAAACAGAGGATAAGTATGGAGACTGGGCGGTAGCACAGCAGGTTAAAAACACACGGTGCAAAGCACAAGGACCAGCATAAGGATCCCGGTTCGAGCCCCCAGCTCCCCACCTGCAGGGGGTTCGCTTCACAAGCAGTGAAGCAGGTCTGCAGGTGTCTGTCTTTCTCTCCTTCTCTCTTGATTTCTCTCTGTCCTATCCAATGACAACAGCTATAACAATAACAACCACAACAAGGGCAACAAAAATGGGAAAAATAGCCTCCAGGAGCAGTGGATTCGTAGTGCAGGCACTGAGCCCCAGCAATAACCCTGGAGGCAGTAAATGAATAAATAAAAGATTTTTTAAAAAAGAAAAAAAATTTTTAAAAATAATAAAAACAGAGGACAAGTAAAAGTGTGAGTGTAGCAAGTCTACTATAATACATTTCCTAGCTCTTTCTACAGAGAGAATCTTGGACCAAAAGTAACTATGTACGCTCTAAGTGTTCAGTTTTTGTTTTCTGAGTATCCTTCAACAACAGGAAAGAGAACTTTGTGGCAATGTAGTTAATCACAGGGGTGGGGCAAGCAAAATAGAGGAGTCTGGAACATCTTGTCAAGCAAGAAAATAAGGAACTGTTCAAAATAAAAGGAGGCATGTCAAAGGAACACAAGAATCAATCTGAAATTTCTCACTGATCAAAACTGGGAAAAATATGAACAAAACAATGATAGGATTGGACTATAATCAGTATACAGAAAGAAAATATCCATGAGTCCATAATGAGGTAATAGTTTCACTGCTACAGGCTAAATTTTTCAGACAGAAAGACAAAACGGAGAGATAGAGGGAATGAAGAAAAAAAAAACAACATAAAAACACTACTGCACCACCACCACCACCACCACCACCACCACCACCACCACCACTCCTAATGTAGTAGAGGCCAGACTCAAACCCTTTCTTAAATGTCTTAAGTTAAAAGCAAAGATCAATGGTTTGAGGTTTGTTGTTGTTGTATCTAACATTAAACATTTAATGGTTCAAAAATCCCCTCTAAATGCTGATTTAGTTGTATTCTACAATTTTCTTTGATGTTATTTCAATTTTATTCAGTTCAAAATATTTTCTATTTTCTACTGTGACTACTTCCTTTATATATATTTAATTTAGAAGTATGCTAGTAGGGGGCTGGGTGGTAGCACACCTGGTTGAGCGCACATGTTACTTGCTGAGAGGAAGCTTTGTGAGTGGTGAAGCAGTGCTGCAGGTATCTCTCTGTCTCTCTCCTTATCTCCCCCTTCCTTCTTGATTTCTGGCTGTTTCTATTCAATAAATAAAAATAATACAAAAAATTTTTTTAAAAGGAAGTATGCTTAAAAAAAAAAAAGGAAGTATGCTAGCTTCCAGTTGGCAATTTTCCAGACACTGTGTTGTTACTGACTTCCAGTTAAGTAATACTGTGATCTGAAAAAACACTTTTTATGATTTCAATAATTTTATGCAGATTTAAATGTAAATCTTACACTCTGCCACTAAACTATCTCCTTGGCCCTTATTTTGGGTGTTTATTACTGCTTCCTGAAAAGATTTACTCATTTTTTTTAAATACAGAGATATATAAAAGTACAGTATATATTCAGACTAGAATTTAATTTGATCAATATCTTCTCAGTATCTCAAGCTTTATTTATTATACATTAGGATGCAACTGCAGAATTAAGTCTGTACAAATTAATGACAAAAATTATCATTATCAGATGATTTATTCAGTCCATTATTTCTTTATTTCAAAGTGGGTTTTTATTTTAAGGAATAATTTCTGGGCTGGGGGTATGGATCGAACTGCCAATGCCCATGTCCAGCGGAGAAGCAACTACAGAAGCCAGAACTCCTAACTTCTGAAGCCCAAATTAATTTTGATCCATATTCCCAGTGAGGGAGAAGTGATAGGAGGAAGAGGGCTTTGAACACCAACTCCATCAGGACCCAGAGAGAGAAGAGGAAAAGGAAAGGGAGGGACATTTGGATGTAGTAATAGGGTTATATGTAGCTTGGAAAGGAAGAGAAGGGACCTTAAAAAAAAAAAGAGTTGGGCGGTAGCGCAGCAGGTTAAGCGCACATGGCACAAAGCATAAGGACCAGCATAAGGATCTCGGTTTGAGCCGCAGGTTCCCCACCTGCAGGGCAGTAGGGCAGTCGCTTCACAAGCAATGAAGCAAATCTGTAGGTATCTATGTTTCTCTCCCCCTCTCCTCTCCATTTCTCTCTGTCCTATCCAACAACGATGACATCAATGACAACAACAATAATAACTACAACAATAAAACAACAAGGGCAACAAAAGGGAATAAATAAATAAATAAATAAATAAATATATTTTTTAAAAAGGGCATAAGGATCCTGGTTTGAGCCACTATCTCCCCACCTACAGGGGGGTCACTTCACAGGTAGTAAAGCAGAATTCTGGTGGTGAGAATGGTATGGAATTATACCTCTGTTGACATGTAATTTTATAAATCAATATTAGTTCACTAATACAATAAAAAAGAATAATTTCTGGAGTTAGGGAGACGGCATAATGGTTATGCAAAAACATTTTAATGTTTGCAGCTCCAAAATCCTAGGTTCAATCACTCACTCCACCATAAGTAGTGCTTTGGTGTGTGGGGGGATTTCTGTATTTCAATAACTATTCACCTGTTGGTCATCTGTTTTTACATCAAATGAATAGCTAGCCTTTTTTTCTTTGGTAGCTCCTATGCATTGAATAGAACATAATGTAAGCTACAGTTTTTCCTTCTAATCTTTTTTTTTTTTATTGCAAAAGCAATTAATAGAAACTAAGATTTAGGGAGTCAGGTGGTAGCGTAGAGGGTTAAGCACATGTGGCGCAAAGCGCAAGGACTGGAGTAAGGATCCCAGTTCGAGCCCCCGGCGCCCCACCCGCAGGGGAGTCACTTCACAAGTGGTGAAGGAGGTCTGCAGGTGTCTTTCTCTCCCCCCTCTGTCTTCCCCTCCTCTCTCCATTTCTCTCTGTTCTATCCAATTATGACAACATCAATAAGAACAAAAATAATAACTACAACAGTAAAACAAGGGCAACAAAAGGGAATAAATATTTTTTAAAACTTTATAAAAAAAAAAGAAACTAAGATTTAGTTTCCCCTACTACTAAGAACTGTATTAAAGCTACAGATGTATCTGTAGCTTTGTATCTACAGATACAAAGTATCAAACAAAAGTGAAATTTTATTATTCTGTTTCATCAGTGACATTTGAATCAATCCCTAGAGTATTAATCAAAGCTTCAGGAAAGATCAATGCTTGCTCAGTGCATGTAAAGAAATATTATGCCATAATCCTCTTACATAAAGGGAGATTATTAGGCAGGAACAGATAAAATAGGGCTCTGTGATAATAATTTAGCATTATGTATCAAAAAGTCTTAGAAAAGTTCACACTCCTATGTGTCAACAGCTATATTGTAAACCATTAGCCCTACCTTGAATAAAGTTGGGAAAAAAGAGAAGAAAATAAGTGCACGCGGTGCAAAGCGCAAGGACCAGCGTAAGGATCCTGGTTCAAGCCCCCGGCTCCCCACCAGCAGGGAGTTGCTTCATAGGCAGTGAAGCAGGTCTGTAGGTGTCTATCTTTCTCTCCCCTTCTGTCTTCCCCTCCTCTCTCCATTTCTCTCTGTCCTATCCAACAAAGACAACAACAATAATAACTACAACAATAAAACAACAAGGCCAACAAAGGGGAATAAATAAATAAATATAAAGAGAGAGAGAGAGAGAGAGAAGAAAAAATGCTTATACAGAGAAAACAAACAGATGACCTGGATAAAAATAAACTTTTGGATTATAACACCAACTAATGGTTACCAGAAGGGAAGGGGTTGATAAATCAGGAGACAAAGGAGACAAATGTATGATGAAGGACAGAACTAGATTTACAGTGGTGGAATACATATACTGATATTCAATTAACACACCCATGGAACTTATAATGCTATGCTCACACCCTTATCTACTTATCTTCCTTATTAAAAATTCTATTTATGCCAGGGATATGCCCAGTGGCAGAATGTTTAGTAACTTTTTTCTTTGAAGGTAAATATAGGGAGGGGGTAGATAGCATAATGGTTATGCAAACAGACTCTCATGCCTGAGGCTCCCTCAAGTCCCAGGTTCAATCCCCTGCACCACCATAAGCCAGAGCTGAGCAGTGCTCTGATTAAAAAAAAAGAAAAAAATATAGATGTTGAAGTAAGTGTATAGGCTATGTATTAATGTATTAATTAATAATTTCCTCTTCACCCTAAACAGGATTTGGATTAGCTAACCATAAGATGGGTGGTAGCACACCAGCATAAGTGCCCATGCTACAGTGCATAAGGACCCAGGTTCAATTCCCCGGTCCCCACCCGCAGGGGGAAAGCTTTGTGAGTGGTCAAACAGTGTTGCAGGTGTCTGTCTCTCTCTCCCTTTTTATTTCCCTCCATCCCTTCTTGATTTCTATCTCCATCCAATAGCATAAAATAAAGTAAAAGTTGTGGGGAAAAGATTAGACGCCGGGCTACAATTATTCTTAGGCTGACTGCCAATGTTAAATAAACAGAAATTTAATTTATCCTGGTAGTAATCTGATATTGTTACATATAGTAAGTGCTAAATAAACATTCATTGAAGAAAAATTACTACAGTGAATTAAGTTAATAAAAACTCACAATTTATTACAAGATGTTTGGAACACTGAAGAGATTAAAAGTTAGAATTTAAGTCCAGGACTTTTAAAATATTTATTTGTTCATTTTTGGATAGACACAGAGAAAAACTAGAACAGAAGAGAGAGATAAGGAGAAAGACACCAGGGAGTCGGCAGTAGCACAGCGGGTTAAATCCTGGTTCAAGCCCCCGGCTCCCCACCTGCACGGAAGTTGCTTCACAGGCGGTGAAACAGGTCTGCAGGTGTCTCTCTGTCTCTCTTCCTCTCTATCTCCCCATTCTCTCTCAATTTCTCTGTCTGTATCCAATAACAAATAAAAAAAATTAAAAAAAAAAAGAAAGACACCTATAGCACTTTCACCACTCATAAAGCTTCCCCCTGAGTCTCCAGCAAGGAGACAAGTAGGGACTTGAACTCAGGTCCTTGCTCTTAGCAACATGTGTATGTTACCACCCAGCTCCTCTAAAATTTGTCCTTTAAAGATTTACTCGTGGGGCCAGGCAGTGGTACACCAAGTTAAAAGCACATAGTACAAAGTGCAAGGACTGACACAAGGATCCAGTTCCTTACCTTCAGGACAGTCGCTTCACAAGTAGTGAGGCAGGTCTGCAGGTCTTTCTCTCCCTCTCTCTACCTTCCCTTCCCCTCTTAATTTCTTTTTGTCCTACCCAATTGGAAAAAAAAGGGAGTTGGGAGGTAGTGCAGCAATTTAAGCACAGGTGGTGCAAAGGCGCAAGGAACGGAGTAAGGATCCCAGTTCCAGCCCCCAGCTCCCCACTGGCAAGGGAGTCGCTTCACAAGCAGTGAAGCAGGTCTGTAGATGTCTATCTTTCTCTTCCCCTCTCTGTCTTCCCCTCCTCTCTCCATTTCTCTCTGTCCTATCCAACAATGACAGCATCAATAACAGCAACAATAATAACTATAACAACAAAAGAGAATAAACAAATATTAAAGAAAAGAAAAGAAAAAAATTAAAAGAAAAATGGCCTCCAAGAGCAGTGGATTCATGGTGCTGGCACCAAGCCCCAGCAATAACTCTGGAGGCACACACACACACACAGGAAAAAAAATTACTTGTTTATCTTTTTGAGAGGGAGACTAGAGCATTATTCAGTTCTGACTTACTGATGACAAGGACTGAATCTGAGACCTCTTGGATTTCAGGCATGCAAATCTTGTGCTCTAAAACTGTGAACCACCTCCCTGACCACCTAAGTGTAAGCTTTTATTTCTAAAGGATAAATCGGCCTTAGTAAACTTGCTTGCAGAGCTAGGTTAATATAGCCTCCTGTATGCCAGGCTTTCTTTTTTAAAAATATATATATACTTTTTATTTATTTATTTTCCCTTCTATTGCCCTTGTTTTTCATTGTTGTTATAGTTATTGTTGTTGTTACCGATGTTGTCATTGTTGGATAGGACAGAGAGAAATGGAGAGAGGAGGGGAAGACAGAGAGGGGGGAGAGAAAGACACCTGCAGACTTGCTTCACCTCCTGTGAAGTGACTCCCCTACAGGTGGGGAGCCGGGGTCTTGAACCAGCCCTTTTTAAAAAAATTTATCTATATCTATATCCTTTTTTAAAAAATTTATCTATATCTATATATCTGCCAACAGGGTTATTGCTGAGAACCAGTGCCTGCACTACAACTACCATTCCTGGTGGCCAGAGAGAGACCTGCAGACCTGCAGCATTGCTCCATCGATTGTGAAGCTTCCTCCAATGTAGGTAGGGACCAGCCTGCCCCATTTCCATCATCCTGGTAGGTGGACTATTAGCTTGCTGTGCCCTTTCCCTAGGACCTCTCTATCCCTTGAGGAAGCTGGACTCCTCTCTGTCAGTCCCTGCTGTCTGGAATATGTGCTGACCACTAAACTGGCCAGACTGCCGATGTCCCCAAACATGGTGACCCCTGCCACATCTTCCCTGCCACCAACCAGGAAAGAACCTAAAGTCCCATCTCCCTGAAGGACAGCTCCTGAAATGCAGGTTCTGTCTTGGCTCTTGGCAGAAGCCTTTGAATGTTCTATGTTCCACCATTCTGTTTCCATTTGCGTCACTAGCCCAGCACCCCCACCTACATTCCCTTTCTCACCCTTTCTCACCTTGCTCCCTTTCTCCTTCCTTCTTTTCTTCTCTTTCCTTTCTTTTTTTTAATATTTATTTTTTATTCCCTTTTGTTGCCCTTGTTGTTTTATTATTGTTGTTATTGATGTCATTGTTGTTGGATAGGACAGAGAGAAATGGAGAGAGGAGGGGAAGACAGAAAGGGGGAAAGAAAGATAGACACCTGTAGACCTGCTTCACCGCCTGTGAAGCGACTCCCCTGCCGGTGGGGAGCTGGGGGCTTGAACCAGGATCCTTACACCAGTCCTTGTGCTTTCCGCCACCTGTGCTTAACCTGCTGCGCTACCACCCAACTCATGTATGCCAGGCTTTCTACTGGCTAAAAATAGGAATAGATTTTTCTATCAAAGAAAACATTATCACTTCAATATTGAAAGGAAATATATATATATATATATATATATATATATATATATATATATATATATATTCTACCAGTGTTATTTTAACTTTTCCTATTTGAAAAAGAGAGCAATTCTGTCTCAAAAAGAGTGTAAGTTTTCTTCTTTTTGGGGGGATTAATGGTTTACAGTCGACAGTATTTGTAACATTTCTCAGTTTTCCACATAACACTCTAACCCCTCACCTAGGTCCTCTTCTATCATCATGTTCCAGGACCTGAACCACCACCCAACCTAGAGTCCTTTACTTAGGTGCAACACACCAATACAATAGTTTTGAATATGTCAAGTTTAGTTTTTACCTCTATACTGAAATAGCCTCTGTCCACATAGTCACCCAGAAAGAGATAGCGTGTGTTACTAGGTGATCCTCCAACTTCAAACAACTTCATAAGGTCAAAGAATTGTCCATGAACATCACCACATACTAGTGGAGAAAAAAAAAAGTGAGATAAAAAGTATTTTATTTTAAATCACTTTAGCATTTGATTGGACTGCTCTATAACTACAGATAATATACCAATACTGAAAACCTACTGAAACTATTACACATTTTAGATTATATTGCTTTAGTGAAGGACAAACATAAATCATACTGAGGCTGCCTAATTGTCCCTGGGAAAAACATTATGAATTTCAGTTATTTGTAGTTATTATCAAATGCCAGCACTCACATACTCTTCATACCTGTGATTGGAGCATCTACTTCTATCATAGTCTTCTCCTGTCTCAGGATGGCAGCCCCATCATTGATTATCTTTAAGGCAACTTCCTCTTCTAGTCGCCCTTCTTTCACCAAATGGTTTTTCAAAACATCAATTTTTGGTTTCCCATTCTCAAATACTTCTTTCAAAGTAAGTCGTTGGGTTGGAGGAAATGGGACAGCTAGGAAGAGAGAAATTTTAATTTGTAAATATTTAGAATAGCCATGAACACATTTCCTTTATGTAACAAATTAAACCTAAAAGATGACCAGAATTGTACATCTATTTATAGCAGCAGAAAATGTGTGTGTGTGTGTGTGTGTGTGTGTGTGTGTGTTTTGAGGGAGGGGGGAACATTTGAGATTCTACACTTTGCAAATTATTTTATGAGACAAGCACTGCTCCAGGCCAGAATGTGTAGTGCCAGAAATACAGCCTGGGGCCTCACACATGGAAGTCTTGTACTCTACCTGCTGAACCACCTCTTCAGGATAATCAACCCTAACTCTTAAAAAGGCAGAGTTCTGTCTGCGGCAAAGGAGATGGCTCAGTGGCAGAGCACAGGATTGGCATGTATGAGGCCCTGAGTCCCACCCATCCCCACCACCACATGGGAGCTGTATGGACAACACTAAGGGAGCTCTATGTCTGGTAGAACACTGTTGTGCCTTCTTTCCTCTCTTGCTTCTCCCTCCCTCTATATATAATCATGAAAATAGTGGGTTTAAGAGACCATTCAGCAGTATCACTCATGTGTGAGGTCAAGTTCAATCCCTTGTGCCACATAACAATATAAAATTTGTCTCTTCAGAACACCTAGAATTGCCAAAACCATCTTAAGGAAAAGAAACAGAAATGGAGGCATCACACTCCCAGACCTTAAACTATATTATAAAGCCATCATCATCAAAACAGCATGGTACTGGAACAAAAATAGGCACACAGACCAGTGGAACAGAATTGAAAGCCCAGAAGTAAATCCCAACACCTATGGGCATCTAATCTTTGATAAGGGGGCCCAAAAGATTAAATGGAAAAAGGAGGCTCTCTTCAATAAATGGTGCTGGGAAAACTGGGTTGAAACATGCAGAAGAATGAAACTGAATCACTTTATCTCACCAGAAACAAAAATCAACTCCAAATGGATCAAAGACCTAGATGTCAGACCAGAAACAATCAAATACTTAGAGGAAAACATTGGTAAAACACTTTCCCACATACACCTCAAGGACATCTTTGATGAATCAAACCCAATTGCAAGAAAGACTAAAGCAGAAACAAACCAATGGGACTACATCAAATTGAAAAGCTTCTGCACATCCAAAGAAACTATTAAACAAACAGAGAGACCCCTCACAGATGGGAGATCTTCACATGCCAGACATCAGACAAGAAACTAATCACCAAAATATATAAAGAGGTCAGCAAACTTAGCACCAAAAAAGCAAATGACCCCATTCAAAAATGGGCAGAGGATATGAACAAAACATTCACCTCAGAGGAGATCCAAAAGGCTAACAAACATATGAAAAACTGCTCTAGGTCACTGATTGTCAGAGAAATCCAAATTAAGACAACACTAAGATACCACCTCACTCCTGTAGAATGGCAAACATCAAAAAGGACAGCAGCAACAAATGCTGGAGAGGATGTGGGGACAGAGGAACCCTTTTACATTGCTGGTGGGAATGTAAATTGGTACAGCCTCTGTGGAGAGCAGTCTGGAAAACTCTCAGAAGGCTAGACATGGACCTTCCATATGATCCAGTAATTCGTCTCCTGGGGTTATACTCCAAGGACTCCATAACACCCAACCAAAAAGAGGTGTGTACTCCTATGTTCATAGCAGCACAATTCATAATAGCTAAAACCTGGAAGCAACCCAGGTGCCCAACAACAGATGAGTGGCTGAGAAAGCTGTGGTATATATACACAATAGAATACTATGCAGCTATCAAGAACAATGAACCCACCTCCTCTGACCCATCTTGGACAGAGCTAGAAGGAATTATGTTAAGTGTACTAAGTCAGAAAGATAAAGATGAGTATGGGATGATCCCACTCATCAACAGAAGTTGAGTAAGAAGATCTGAAAGGGAAACTAAAAGCAGGACCTGATCAAATTGTAAGTAGGGCACCAAAGTAAAAACCCAGTGGTGAGGGGTAGACATGCAGCTTCCTGGGCCAGTGGGGGGTGGGAGTGGGCGGGAGGGATGGGTCACAGTCCTTTGGTGGTGGGAATGGTGTTTATGTACACTCCTAGCAAAATGTAGACATATAAATCAGTAGTTAATTAATATGAGAGGGGGAAAATCAATTGTATGTCTCAAAGTTTCTCAAAACACAAACTGAATCTTTTTAATATATAGGCTGTGTATTTAATATGCGGACTCTCTCAAAAGCCTAGACCAAGTAGATTAGAAGCATCCAATAGCACAGCTATATACAAGATACTGGACACTGTACAGCAAACCATAACAAAAGGACTTTTCAAAGTTAACCCAATTAACAAATAATGTGATGATAACATTAACTATCGATTGTCTTTTTGAACCCTAAGACAGCAGGAACCTCACATCTCCACTATAGAGCCCCTACTTCCCCCAGTCCTGGAACCCTTGGATAGGGCCCACTTTCCCGTATGCATCTCCCAATCCAAACCAAATAATATTGCATCCGCCGATCACAACCTAACCAACGCAACGATTGCCACCTCAACATGCTTCACCTCAGACTGTGTCCAGAGACTTCACGAGTGGAATGACAACCCTTCAGCTTCATTACTTGGGTGAGACCTTTCCTTTCATAGTACACTCTAATTTCATCTCAGGTAGTTCACTTTCTAACAAAGTCCCATAACCTAGATATACACCAGTTTCCGTGAGAGAGAGCTTATGTGCACACGTATCCATAAACTACTGCAAAATATATACCTGAAAGCAGAAGTACACTATAGAGTTTGCAGTGAGTACCTCCCTAACACTTCCTCTCCACTATTCCAAGCTTGGGATCCATGATTGCTCAACAAATTGTTTGGCTTCGTATGTTAACTCTCTTTTCAATCACCAGGTTCCAGATGCCACCAGGATGCTGGCCAGGCTTCCCTGGATTGAAGACCCCACCAATGTGTCCTGGAGCTCAGCTTCCCCAGAGACACACCTTACTAGGGAAAGAGAGAGGCAGACTGGGAGTATGGACCGACCAGTCAACACCCATGTTCAGCGGGGAAGCAATTACAGAAGCCAGACCTTCTACCTTCTGCAACCCTCAACGACCCTGTGTCCATGCTCCCAGAGGGCTAGAGAAAGGGAAAGCTATCAGGGGAGGGGGTGGGTTATGGAGATTGGGTGGTGGGAATTGTGTGGAGTTGTACCCCTCCTACCTTATGTTTTTGTTCATTAATCCTTTCTTAAATAAAAAATTTTTTTAAAAAAATTTGTCTCTTCAGGCTGGGAGTATGGATTGACCTGTCAACACCCATGTTCAGCAGGGAAGCAATTACAGAAGCCAGACCTTCAACCTTCTGCATCCACAATGATCTTGGTTCCATACACCCAGAGGGTTAAGGAATAGGAAAGCTATCAGGGGAGGGGATGAGATACGAAGGTCTGGTGGTGCAAACTGTACGAAGGTGTAGCCCTCTTTTCCTATGGTTTTGTCAATGTTTCCTTTTTATAAATAAATTTTTTTTAATTATCTCTTTTTTCCTTTTATTGGGGGAATTAATGGTTTATGATTGACTGTAAAATACAGTATTTGGTACATGTGTAACATTTCTCAGTGTTCTATATTAACACTCTAACTCCCCACTTAGGTCCTCTTCTACCATCATGTTCCAGGACTTGAACACTGCCCCCCACCACCCCCACCCCAGAGTCTTTTACTTTGGTGCAATACACCAACTCCAGTCCAAGTTCTGCTTTGTGTTTTCCCTTCTGTTCTTATTTTTCAACTTCTGTCTATGAGTGTGATCATCTCATATTTATCCTTTTCTTTCTGGCTTATCTCACTTAACATTATTCCTTCAAACTCCATCCAAGATAAGGTGAAGAAGGTGAGTTCATCAATTTTAATAAATGAGTAGTATTCCATTGTGTATATACACTACACTTTCTCAGCTACTCATTTGTTTTTGGACACCCGAGCTGCTTCCAGGTTTTGGCTATTACAAATTGTGCTGCTATGAATATATTTGATTTTAAACTGTGAAAGGAAATGAGATTCATTTATGATGGTCAGATTTATTTTTGTTTTTCTTGTGCTGTGCCAGGATCAAACACAGAGGCTCACACATGCCAGGCCTGAGCTCTACCACTGTGCCCCTCCCCAGCCTCTGAAAATTCATTTTACTGTGATCTGTTGGTAAAATTAGTGGAAGTGGAGAGGAGAAGGGTGTTCTAATAATATCTTTTTGTGGCTATCAGATACGAGTCCTCTTAATAACTTGAGGTGTTTTATTTTATTTTACCTATGAACTGGAATGAATTCTAGATTTTTCTAGTACCTAGCTATGAAAATTAACATTTTCCAGTTTTTCTTTTTTGACCATAATAAAAGTCAGTACTTTTCTTTTTCTTTTCTTTTCTTCCTCTGAAACCACACAAACTGGAGATAATCTTGAGAATTTGATATAAATTTTAGAAAGATCACCAAAATGACTGGGCATGGACAACCCTCATGACTGAATGCTGTTTTTCCAAAACTTTAATGACATCAGATACTGCAAGCCAGGATGATAAAAGTCATCTAAAAATTCTTCAACTCTGATATCTAGAAACCTTCTCCACTGGTTGCTCTGGGAACTCCTATTAGATATTAAGTTTGTTTCTATTTTTATATAGTTTTTTCTTTTTCTCTTATCTCCATAGAACTGCCAGTTACTTGCATAATAAGGTTCAAGAAACTATAAATTGTCAAAGAAATTAGACTGGAACCAGCACCTTTCCTAGACATACATGTGAGCCAAGAGTCAGGACTCAGCTGCTTTGGCTCTGTGAAGAGGCTGCAACATAAGCCTCCTGACTCTGAAGAAGTAGGGGCACAGTGACCTGAGACACTGTCTTCACCAGCCACCAAGGACAGTCATAAAGAACAACTGGTCCAGGACGCCATACCCCCAATGCAAAGGTAACACTAAGTCATGAAAAGTCTGTTACTTTTTTGTAGAATTCTATAGATATTAGTTGTAATTTACCCTCACACACACCCTATGCGTACGTTTAATTAGGTGTGCCACTGGCTGGCCCCACACACCATGTAAAATCTTCATACTTGGGAGTCGGGCGGTAGCGCTGCGGGTCAAGCGCACATGGGGCAAAGCACAAGGGCCAGTGTAAGGATCTCAGTTCCAGCCCCCCGGCTCCCCACCTGCAGGAGGTCGCTTCACAGGCGGTGAAGTAGGTCTGCAGGTGTCTATCTTTCCTCCTCTCTCCATTTCTCTCTGTCCTATCCAACAACAACAGCAGCTACAACAACAATAACAACTATAACAAGCACAACAAGGGCAACAAAATGGGGAAAAATAGCCTCCAGGAGCAGTGGATTCATAGTGCAGACACCGAGCCCCAGCAATAACCCTGAAGGCAAAAAATAAAAAATCTTCATACTTCTCTCAAAGCAATGTTTGTGTCTCTCCTGGAACCAAGTCCTCAGCAGGTAATTTAGTAACTCCAAAAATGTCTGTTTTTCAGTTAACAGAACCCACTTACAGGATTGCCTCAAATATTTGCACAAAACCAGTTACTGGACTGATCTGTTCTTAGGACTCAGAGACTGATTCTATGATATAACCGAACAAATTAACTTCTGAACTATGGAATTATGTTAAAAAAAAAAAAAGATTCACTGGTTGATTTGAGAGAGACTAGAGCACTCCCCCAGCACATGTAGTGCTAGAGATGGATCCCATTCTAGTCCTTTGTTCTTTCTACCAGCTCAGCAACCTCTCTTTGACTGAACTGTGGATCCCCTAAGAAGTTCCAATGGGGAACAAATGTCTATCACCCAAAATATACCTCTGGCAAGAAGTTGATTCAATGGGAGGACTTTTGAAGTCTGGACAGAGGTTTTAAGTGAGAAAGATACATGTACAAAGGAAGAGGTTTCTCTGTGAGGATATCTTCCTCATTGTACAAGGGCAGAGCAAATACCCTGTTCTTTCCATAGAAGGAGGAACTTAAAAAAAATGTATGCATTTGCTTCACCATGATTTTCTCTGGAAACCACCAGAACTCAGACACTCCCTTCTGTCCCCTCCCCATCCCAGTCTTTGTCTTAACTAAGGGTTTTTAAGCTAAAACCATATGGGAGTTTTTCAGTTTTTGTCTTTTCCATGTGTATAGGAGGTATACATTTTTATTAGTAAATTTCTCCTTATTCTCTTAACAATAAATAGTAAGAGGGAGCTGAGCAATAGTGCACCAAGTTAAGTGCATATGGTACGAAGCACAAGGAGCCATGCAAGGATCCCAGTTCAAGTCACTGGCTCCCCACCTGCAGGGTAGTTGCTTCCCAAGTAGTGAAGCAGGTTTGGAGGTGTCTATCTTTCTCTCCCCTCTCTGTCTTCCCCTCCTCTCTCAAATTCTCTGTCCTATTCAAGAACAACAACAACAAAGAAATGGAAAAATATGGCCACCAGGAGCAGTGGATTTCTGGTGCAGGCACCAAGCCCCCGGAGCAAAAAAACAAAACAAAAAAAAAAACCTGTAAGTAGAAAGGATGATCAAAACCAAGACTCTAAGGCTTAAAAACCTTAGAATTTATTTGAGGCTAAATCAAGAACTACGTCTAATCTATTGCTTTGTAGATGATTTCAGAGAACTGCCAGAAAAATGGATGACTGCACCCTAAATCATTTCACTGTTCATATTTAATTTATCTCTTTTTGCTTTTTAAAATTCTTATAACTTATTAGTTGATTCTGCCCTTTTCCATTTCGTTGAAAATGTGTTTGATATTAATCTCCATCTTATAAATCAAAGAAATTGATCAATAAACTAAAAACAAAATGAAATATAAAACCAGATATGTGTAGATTCAACAAATGAATTATCATAACAGAGGTAGTACTAGAGATAAGACACCTACAAATGTTTTCCACCAAAGTAGTTAAATATAATTTTTCCCTAAGAAGTCAAATTATAATCAAAGAACAGCTTACAAAATAGAAACCCTTTTTAGTTATATGTCATACATCTTTGATTACAACTTAAATAGCTTCCTAAAAAAAGAAATTTGAAAGTTTTTTCTTTCTCAGAAATATTTCAATTTTAATTTGTTTAAAACAAAATGGAGGGCAGTGGTGCACCCAGTTGAGCACACACATTATTATTGTGCAAGGACCTGGGTTCATACCTCTGCTCTCCAATTATAGGGAGGACACTTAATGAGTGGTGAAGCAGGTCTGCAGGTGTCTATCTTTTTCCCCCTCCCTCTCTCTCTCTCCTCTCTCAATTTCTCTCTGTCCTATCAAATAAAATATTAAAAAGAAAAAAGTGGTCAGAATAGTGGATGCATAGTGCCAGCATGGTGCACTAGCAATAATCTTGGTGGCAATAAATAAACAAGTAAACAAACAGGTAAATAAGTTACTCAGCTAAGTGAAAGCAAAAGCAAGGTTGAAATGGATCAAGGGGATTATGCCTAACCAAGAGAAATGGAACACAGCTGAACCAGGAATTCAATGGGCTTGGAAAAGCATGCATAACTAAAAGTTCCAGAAGAGGGAGTCAGGCAGTAGCACAGCGGGTAAAGTGCAAGAACCAGCAAAAGGATCCTGGTTTGAATCCCCAGCTTCTCACCTGCAGGGGAGTCACTTCACAAGTGGTGAAGCAGGTCTGCAGGTGTCTGTCTTTCTCTCCCCCTCTCTGTCTTCCTCTCCCCTCTCCATTTCTCTCTGTCCTAACCAAAATGTCATCAATAACAACAATAATAACTACAACAACAATAAAAAAACAAGAGCAACAAAAGGGAAAATAAATAAATAAAATATAAAAAAAAATTTAAAGTCTTAAAAAAAAGTTCCAGAAATGCTAAATTTTTAGATTAGAGCAATGCACTTCAAATCAGGGAAAAAAGAATTTAGAACTTTAAAGGAATAGATCTTCTTGTCTTAAGTTACTTTTTTAAAAGATTTTATTTATTTATTAATGAGAAAGATAGGAGGAGAGAGAAAGAACCAGACATCACTCTGGTACATGTGCTGCCGGGGATCAAACTCAGGACCTCATGCTTGAGAGTCCAAAGCCTTCTCACTACGCCATCTCCCAGACCACACTCTCAAGTTACTCTTATGTTTAGAAGTTTTGAATCCCATTTTCCCTCCTATTACTAGAGTTCTATATTTACATCTATAGTTACAACTGTACTTGATTCTGTGCTCTAGAACAATAGTTGAGGTTGATTCCTAGAAGAGTAAAAACAGCCACAATTCTAAGACAAAAGGAAATTCAGCTAAATTTGGTCATGAAAGGAAAGAGCAGGAACTTACCAATCAAATTTTAAATCAGGGCTAGGAGATAACTTGCCAGGTAAAACACATGCTTAACTGTATACGAATCCAGGAGTGTAAAGCTGGGCACAACATAGGAGTACCGTGGATGCTCCACCGATGGTGGAGTGAACTGTGGTTGTCTCTCTCCTCCCCAATTCTATCTATTTAATTATCTCTTATAATAAAGATTTTTAAAAATGATTTGGGGAGACCATTCAGTGTTATTACACATTTACAAGTTTCTGAGTTCATTTCCTTTTTTTTTTTTTTTTGGCCTTCAGGGTTATTGCTGGGGCTCAGTGCCAGCACTACAAATCCACTGCTCCTTGAAGCCATTTTTTCTTGGATAGGACAGAGAGGAATTGAGAGGGGAGTGGAAGATAGAGAGGGAGAGAGAAAGATGACACCTGCAGATCTACTTCACCACTTGTGAAGTGACCCCACTGCAGGTAAGGAGCCAGGGGGTTAAACCAGGATCTTTGCGTGGGTCCTTGCGTTTTGTATTATGTGCACTTAACCCAGTGCACCACCAGCTGGCCCCATTGGGTTGATTTCCTAGCACTGCAAATACAGAAAAATTAATTTGAAAAAAATGTTGGGGTCAAGCAGTAGCACAGTGGGTTAAGGGTAAGAAACGGTGTAAGAATCCCAGTTAGAGCCTCCGGCTCCCCACTGGCAGGGAAGTCGCTTCACAAGCAGTGGAGCAGGTCTGCAGGTGTCTATTCTTCTCTCCCCCTCTCTGTCTTCCCTTCTCGATTTGTCACTGTCTTATCCAACAACAATGACATCAATAACAATAATAATAACCCAACAACAATAAAATAAGGGCAACAAAAAGGGAGGAAAATAGCCTCCAGGAGCAGTGAATTCGTGGTGTAGGCACCAAGCAATAACCCTGGAGGCAAAAAAAAAAAGAAAATTAAACCAGAAAATTAGAATGATGAGATGCACAACTTAATTTTTCATTAACATCATAGATTAAACCAAAATCAGAACAGCAATACTAAGCATTATTATATTAATAAGGCTGGGGACTGCAAAATATGTTATTAAATAAGCTTTCTAAGTTTGATCAATGGAGAATAAAAGATCTTCTACCTTCCTCTGGTGGTCATAAGTACTCTTTTCTCACAGGATTTTTCAGGAGTGGGGATGCAAAGCTACTGGGAGGCAGAGATTAGTACACAGTTCACCAAAGGCTATTTTTTTTATGGGGGAGGGCTGCTTTTTTATTATTCATATTCCAGTTACTCTACATCATTGACAACACCTGGTATTGGTTCATTTAAAATTTTATCCCACTATAATGAATCTCTAGTGGCATATTTTTTTACATTAATTT
Organism: Erinaceus europaeus; assembly: GCF_950295315.1. Classification (NCBI taxonomy): domain Eukaryota; kingdom Metazoa; phylum Chordata; class Mammalia; order Eulipotyphla; family Erinaceidae; genus Erinaceus; species Erinaceus europaeus. The sequence goes on along the minus strand of NC_080180.1, from coordinate 31,130,385 downwards.
TTTTTAATTTTCCCTTTTGTTGCCCTTGTTTTTTATTGTTGTTGCGTTATTGTTGTTGTTATTGATGTCATCATTGTTAGATAGGACAGAGAGAAATGGAGAGAGGAAGGGAAGACAAAGAGATAGAGAGAAAGAAGTGACTATGAAGCGACTCCCCTACAGGTGGGGAGCCAGGGGCTCGAACTGAGATCCTTATGCCAGTCCTTGCCTTTGCACCACGTGCGCTTAACCCACTGCACTACTGCCCGACTCCCAGTGGCTTGTTTTTACGGTTTAATTTATAGTTCCCCGATGAGCAGTGGTGTTAATCATCTGTTGAGTTATTATCTATCTGGCTATTTTTTCAAGGAGGTGGGAAATATGTGTATAATCAATTAATCAATTCCTCCTTACATTAATGTTTTTTAAAGAGTTACTTTATTTTATTTTATTTCTAATTATTCTTTATTTATTTGATAAAGACAGCCAGAAATTGAGAGGAGGGGGAGATAAAGAGGGAGAGAGACAGATAGATACTTGCAGCACTGCTTCACGAATTGTGAAGCTTTCCCCCTGCAGGTAGGGACTGGGGGCTTGAACCTGGGTCCTTGCACATTATAACATGTGTACTCAACTAGGTGCACCAACACCTGGCCCCAAAGAGTTATTTATTTTCATGAGAGAAACAAAGGCTAGAGTAGTGCTCTGGTTTATGGTAATGCCAGGTACTGAACCTAAGTCCACAGTCATGCAAGTCCCGTGCTCTAAAATGGTGAGTTATCTCCAGAGCCCTCAAACCATCTATTTAAAAGATTTAATTAACATATTGTTTGATAAAAGGTCTTATATACAAAAAAGTTCTGGGTAAGGAAGATAGCATAATGGTCATGCAAATAGACTTTCCTGCCTGAGATTGCAATTTCCCACACCACCATAAACCAGAGCAGAGTAGTTATCTGTGGATAAAAATAAAGTTTTGGGGAGACAGGTGGTAACGCAGAGGGTTAAGCACAGGTGACGCAAAGCGCAAGGGCCGGCGTTAGGATCCTGGTTCAAGCCCCGGCTCCCTACCTGCAGGGGAGTCCCTTCAAAGGCAGTGAAGCTGGTCTGCAGGTGTCTATCTTTCTCTCCCCTTCTCTGTCTTCCCCTCCTCTCTCCATTTCTCTCCATCCTGTCCAACAACGACATCAATAATAACTACAACAATAAAACAAGGGCAACAAAAGGGAATAAATATTTTTAAAAGTTTTTAATACTCTGATTATGTGTCTTTTCTCAAATATATCAACTACATATACGACATCAACTCCAACAACAATAAAAAAAAAAAAGACAACAAGGGCAACAAAAGGGAAGATAAATAAATAAAAATTACCAAAAAAAAAAATTTCTAAAAAAAAGTTAGCCTATTTAAAAATACAAATCATATTGCAGTAAATATTCTTTTATTTATTTATTCCCTTTTGTTGCCACTGTTGTTTTATTGTTGTAGTTATTATTGTTATTAATGTTGTCATTATTGGATAGGACAGAGAGAAATGGAGAGAGGAGGGGAAGACAGAGAAGGGGAGACAAAGACAGACACCTGCAGATCTGCTTCACCGCCTGTGAAGCGACTCCCCTGCAAGTGGGGAGCCGGAGGCTCAAACTGGGATCCTTATACCGGTCCTTGCGCTTTGCGCCACCTGCGCTTAACCCGCTGCACCTACTGCTTGACTCTCTGCAGTAAATATTCTTATATACATCTTTGCCCAAATCTTTGATGATTGTCCTATAACAGATTTCTAGAACCCAAATGTATTAGTTACATATTGTTATATAACTAACTAGCTCAAAACTTAGAGGGTTAAAATAATAATCACTATTATTCACTCACAGAGAGTTGCAACAGTAGAACTGGCCTCTCTGTCCCACACATCTTGGGCCTGCGCTGCACACATGACAGCCTGGGGTTGTCTGAAAGTTTACTCACTCAATCACTTGTGGTTAAAGTGGTTAATGCTGGCTGTTGGCTAAGACTCAGCTCAGGATATGAATATCTACATGTGGCCTCTTCATGTGACTGCACTTCCTCCCAGCATGGTGAATGAGTTTCAAGGACACACATGTCAGAGAAGAAAAAAAAAGCCAGGAAGAATCTATCTCCTTTTTCAGAAGTCACATCACATAATTTCTTCCAAGTTCAACTGGTTGGAGCAATCACAAGCCTGACCCAGGTCAAGGGATAGGAAATATATTCCACCTATTAGAGGGCAGTGGAGAGATCTGTGAAAACATGAGACTAGAAATACTGCCTTGTGTGTTTCTTTCTCCTTCTCCTTTCTTCCTTCTTTTTTAAAATCAGAGTACCACAAAGCTCTGGCTATTGGTGAAAGTACAGATTGAACCCAGGACCCCTCTCATGTACATCCTATATGCACTACGCCACTATATCTGCACATCTCCCCAGTCACACTCCCTGACTGCTTCTTTAAAATGGAACCTGTGGGAGTCGGGCTGTAGCGCAGCGGGTTAGGCGCAGGTGGCACAAAGCACAAGGACCGGCATAAGGATCCCGGTTCGAACCCCGGCTCCCCACCTGCAAGGGAGTCGCTTCACAGGCGGTGAAGCAGGTCTGCAGGTGTCTATCTTTCTCTCCTCTCTGTCTTCCCCTCCTCTCTCCATTTCTCTCTGTCCTATCCAACAACGACAACAATAATAACTACAACAATAAAACAACAAGGGCAACAAAAGGGAATAAATAAATAAAATAAGTATTTTAAAAAATAAAATAAAATAAAATAAAATGGAACCTGTACGTAAGGATCCCAGTTCAAGCCCCCAGCTCCCCACCTGCAGGGGAGTCGATTCACAAGCAGTGAAGCAGGTCTGCAGGTGTCTATCTTTCTCTCCCCCTCTGTCTTCTCCTCCTCTCTGCATTTCTCTCTGTCCTATACAACACAATGACATCAATAACAACAACAATAATAAATATAACAATAAAACAAGGGCAACAAAAGAGAATAAATATTTAAAAAATGAAATGTCATATTTTTTTCTATCTAAAAGAAAAAAGAAAAAGTCAACAATGCCTTTAAATCAGAGCTGGTGGTGTATCTGGCAGAAGGGACTTGTTACAATGTGCAAGGATCCAGGTTCAAGCCCCAGTCTCCTACTGAAAGGGAAAATTTTCATGAGCAGTGAAGCAGTGCTGCAGGTGTCTCTGTCTCTCTCCTCCTTTTAAAAAATGAATTCTTAAAATGTTTTATTATCTTTATTTATTAGATAGAGACAGTCAGAAATTGAGAGGAAGGAGGAGACAGGGAGAGGGACAAAGAGACCTGAAGCATTGCTTCACCACTCACAAAGCTTGCCCCCTGAAGGTTGGGACTAGGGACTTGAACCCAGGTCCTGTTGCATTGTAGCATATGCACTCAACCAGGTGCACCACCACCTGGCTCCCTGTCTCTGTCTCTGTCTCTCTCTCTCCATCTACCTCTTTCCTAATTGATTTCTGTCTCTATGCAATAAATAAGGTGTCTCTCTTTTGCTCCCCTCTTATTCTCCCCTTCCCTCTCAATTTTACCGTATTATTCAATAAAATGGGGGGGGGGGGATGGTTCCCAGGAGCAGTTTATTCTTAATGCTGGGCACGGAGCCCTAGCAATAACCCTGGAGGCAAAAAAAAAAAAATTGAGAAGTTAGCAAGTGGCTGAAGAAAACAGCTCACAGGGGAATGTGCCAGCATTGGCATGCATGTGACACAGGTTCAAGTCCCAGCACTACAATGACAATGGAAGCTGCTCTAGTACTGTGGTGTTTCTCCGTTTCTCTGTCTCTCTGTGGCAGAGAACAGAGAAACTGCATGCTCGGGATCTCAGTTCCACCAGTGAAAAAAGGAAGAATAGAAAATATACCCAAGTACCTGATTTACTTTACTCTTTCTACATTTCTATTTTTAACTTTTTCAATGGCCCTGTATTACTTTTATAGTCAGAACAAAATTTGAGACCACTGTACATACTCATTTCATATACTATATGATTACAATGATTTTCTTCTACAAGAATAAGGATATCTGGACTATAGATTTTTTTCCCCTATCTGCTTTGCCCTACATACCAGTATTTTAAGTTTTCATAAATTTACTAAAATAAAATCAATGTAGCAGATGCTAAAGGCAAAAAAGGCAACTGACAAAACTGACTCTTATTAATAACATTAAAGATTCAACCTCAAATTTAAGTTATGCCCACAGAATTGTGAATTCTAAAAGATGCTGGTTGTTCTAAGCTGTTAAATAAGCTATATCACAGTCACCCAAGTCTTAAGATGACATAAAGGAACTTCTGTGGCTTCATCTTCCAAAACAGTAACAAGACACTGTGATAGGCAGAAGGTAACCTGTGCCCCATCCTGGCCTCTGGTATACACATATCAGTTGACTGATGGGCCAAGTTAGTCCATCAAAAACTAATCTAGGTGCTGCTATGAGGGAAGCTGGAAAATGTAATTAAAGTCCCAACTATAGGAAGATAACACAGGTGGACCTGGCTTTATGATATAAAACCTTTAAATCTGGTTTTACTTGTCAGATATGTAAGAGTTCAGAGATTTGAATTGTGAGAAAATTCAAGGTGCAAGGTTCCCCACAGTCAATCTTAAGAGAGAGAAAGGCAGATAGCAAGGTTAGGAAGCCTCTATAGTCAACTGGTTGGCAGGCGGCAAAAGTAAAGATTTTACTTCTGCCACCACAAAGGATCAAACTCTACAAACAACCTGGATGAGTTCGCCCCCACCCCACCCCAGAATAAGCTCAGTTGGTGAAAGGGATTGAACCTGGCACACTGGAGCCCTCAGGCATGAGTCTCTCTGCATAACTATTAATGCTCTCTCTCCCGTCCCTAAAAGCAGATTCTCTCCTAAAGCTTCCGCACAAAAATATCCTGGTAGGCATTTTGATTTCGACCTTTAAAATCCTTAAGCAGAGACGACCATACCATGACTATATTTCTAACCCACAGAACTGAGTTAAAAAATGGTTGTTCTAAGCTGCTAAATTTTTAATTTGGTATACTGAAACGAAAACTAATTCTAGATTTCTTTTAGTCAAATGCCTTAAGGTCTTTAAACAATTACAATATACTTTTCTATACCTAAGAAATTAATACTAACTGGTTACCAGAACTGAAACTGAAGTTATAATTTATACCTGTACAGTTTATAACTCATAAACAGATATCCTTCTTGGACCTGTATTCTCCCCTCACACCCCAGTCTTTTACTTTGGTGCGACACACTGATTCCAGTATGACTCATATACTAAACCAAACCAAATTATAAGCACCACAAGCTCAAGCTGTCTTAACGCCACATCCTTTAGATCAATGTGTTCCAAGACCTCAAACTAATTTAACAGTATACTTTGCAGATATCAAATCTTACCCAACACCAGAACATACAGTCCAGCAACTCCTTTAGTCTGTCAATTCTGGTTGATTGGTTTATTTACTTATTTATTTATTTTGCCTCCAGGGTTATTGCTGGGGCTCAGTGCCTGTACTATGAATCCACTGCTCCTGGCGGTCATTTTTTCCCCGTTGTTATTGTTGTTGCTGTTGGATAGGACAGACAGAAATTGAGAGGGGTGGGGAAGACAGAGTCACCTACAGACCTGCTTTACTGCTTCTGAAGTAACTGCCTGCAGGTGAGGAGCCGAGACTTGAACTGGGATACTTGTATGAATCCTGGTGCTTTGTACTACATGCGCTTAACCTGGTGTGCTACTGCCCAGCCCCCTAGTTTGTCAATTTTGACTAATGTTTGCCCAGATTACAGTCTTCCACACAAAAACCTAATACTTTCCATCTAAAAACAGTACCCCATAGGTAGTATCCCTAGCTCCTCTGGCTGTTTCTGCTTATGCAGCAAGATAAAATAATCTGAACCTTTTATCATTAGCTACAAATAAATCCCTGATTATCTCTGGCTAGTTGTATAATGTCACTCTAGAATTTAACAAGTGCCGTTTCCACAAGAATTTAACTAACCCCCTTTTTTATAAAGACCCTGCCTATGTATATGTGATACAAGACCACTAGATTTCCATCTGCCTGTGAAAATGGAGTGCTCAATAACTGTTGAGCACTCTGGTATAGATACACATAGAATCTCAATCTCTCTCTTTCAAGTCATTTCATTGGGGGAATGGTTTATAGGACAGTTATTGATAAATAAGTACAATGCCTTGTCTTCCCCATACTAGGTGTCTGCACAACACTCCCACCATCATCAGCCCAAGTCTCTCTCTTTATTTTTATTTAAAAAAAAATTTCTGCCAGGGTTATTAATTGGGCTCAGTGCCTACACCATGAATCCACCACTTCGGTAGCACTTTTTTTCCTGTTCCCTCCCTTTCTTGTTTTATTTTGTAGAACAGAGATAAATTGAGAGGTAAATTGAGAGGTAAGGAGAAGGGAGAGAAGGAAAGAGAGACCTGCAGTACTACTACTAGCACCACCTGTAAAGCTTCCTTACTACCAGGGGGCTAAACTTGGGTTCTTATGCATGGTAGCATGTGCACTTCTTCTTCTAGCGTTTGCCCTTCTTCTGTAGCCAGTCAACAGCGTCAGGTTGAGCCTGATGTAAAGTTTCGAGACCTCCTTTGAATCTGGAGAGGTGGCAGTCGTTGACTATGTGGGTCATAGTCTGTCTGTAGCCGCAGGGGCAGTTCGGGTCGTCTCTGGCTCCCCAGCGATGGAACATAGCGGCGCACCACCGCCTAGCCCCCCCCAGCCTCTCTTCACCATGTCCTGGGGTACCTGGTGGCCTCTCCCCCCGCCCTCCACTTCCCCACAGACTTCCTAAGCTAATCATACATAAATAAAATGTATTAGAAGTCTATATATATATTTTTAGGATGTAGCTCAGTGGTAGCTCACATGCTGTGCTTATATGAGGGCTTGGGTTAGTTCTTTGGCATAAAAAAAGTAAAATTTCTGTTTGCAGGAGGTTAAAAGAAATACATTTATATATGGTTAAAAGGAACACAAAGACTGACACAAAAGCTATCTACAAAATAGTGTTATGTCTAGGCTTGAAGTCTATTATCACAGGAATTCATAATTAAATCATAATTAAATCATAATTAAATCATAATTAAATCATAATTAAATCAATGGCATAGAGACTTGACAATGTCTTATTAGTCATAACATGATTTCACTTACAGGATCAGTGACAAATTCCTTATAAAACTAATTGTGTCTTCTTGAACCCTAAGACAGCAGGAACCTCACATCTCCACTATAGAGCCTATATTTCCCCCAGTCCTGGAACCTTAGGGTGGGGCGCACTTTCCTGCATGCTTCTCTCAACTCATATCAAATAATATTGCATCCGCCGATCAAAACCTAATCAACACAACGAGTGCCACCTCAGCATGTTTCACTTCAGACTGTGTCCAGAGACTTAAGGTGTGGAATGACAACCCTTCAGCCTTATTACTCGGGTGAGACCTTTCCTTTCATAGTATTCTCTAATTCCATCTCAGGTGGTTCACTTCCTAACAGAGTCCCAAAACCTAAATATAGACCAGGTCCCCTGAGATAGAGCATATATTCACACGTATCCATAAACTAGGGAAAAATATATACCTGAAAGCAAAAGCACACCAATAGTCTGCAGTGAGTAACCCCCCAACACTTCATCTGCACTATTCCAGCCTTTAGATCCATTATTGTTCAATTTGTTTGGCTTTGTATGTTAACTCTCTTTTCAGCCACCAGGTTCTGGATGCCAGCATGATGCCGACAGACTTCCTTGGACAGACAACCCCACCAATGTGTCCTGGAGCTCCACTTTCCCAGAGACCCACCCTACTAGGGAAAGAGAGAGGCAGACTGGAAGTATGGACCAACCAGTCAATGCCCATGTTCAGTGGGGAAGCAATTACAGAAGCCAGACCTTCCATCTTCTGCAACCCACAATGACCTTGGGTCCATACTCTCAGAGGGATAGAGAATGGGAAAGCTATCAGGGGAGGGGGTGGGATATAGAGATCTGGTGGTGGAGACAGACTAGGAGTATGGACCAACCAGTCAACACCCATGTTCAGCAAGGAAGCAATTACAGAAGCCAGACCTTCCATCTTCTGCAACCCACAATGACCTTGGGTCCATACTCCCAGAGGGATAGAGAATGGGAAAGCTATCAGGGGAGGGGGTGGGATATAGAGATCTGGTGGTGGAGACAGACTAGGAGTATGGACCAACCAGTCAACGCCCATGTTCAGCAAGGAAGCAATTACAGAAGCCAGACCTTCCACCTTCTGCAACCCACAATGACCTTTTGGGTCCATACTCCCAGAGGGATAAAGAATGGGAAAGGTATCAGGGGAGGGGATGGGATATAGAGATCTGGTGGTGAGAACTGTGTGGAGTTGTACCCCTCCTATCCTACAGTTCTGTTAATGTCTCCCTTTTTAAATAAACAAATAAATAACTGATTGTATATTTCACCTTAATAGAAGATTCTATTCTTTTCCATTCTGATAATGTTAGATAATATAATAAATTAAAGTTCATAGACTCAACAGGTTTCTCTTTCCTTACATTCACTTAAGTTCTCAATTCTCATATAGAGATAGGAGCTGTGCCTTAAACAGACATACCAAAAGAGTTCTGTAGTGGTATATATCACTCATTTAATATACATATATATATATATTTTTTTTGACCAAAGGTTATCAACTGGGGCTATGTGCCAACACGACTCCACCATTCCTGGTAGCCATTTTATTTTATTTTTTGATAAAGAGGAAGAGATGAACTGAAGGAGAGACAACTGCAGCACTGCTCCATTGCTTTTGAAGCTTCCTCCCTACAGGTGGAGACCCGGGGGCTCAAGCCCAGATCCTCATGCACAGTGAAGTAAGTGTGTGCTCTACTGAGTACACCACCCAGCTTCAAGGTATAAATTATTCTTGCAATTGCTGTTATTACTGATAGTAAATTATATATGTATATGTGTGTGTATATCTACTGCCAGAGCTGAGTAGAGCACTGGTTTAAAAAAAGAGAGAACTAACTGTTCTGCTACTTATAGAGGTCCAAAAGACAAGCATCAAAAGCTTGATTAATGTTCACAACCTAACTAGCAATGATCACCTCCTCTAAATGTAAATCCTCCAGCTTAGTTAACGGATGAGCAGAAGCCAAGAATAAGAGCTGAAATAGAAACCACAAATTGCTTGCAAACACTCAAACATTTTGACTTATAAAGCAGATAAACTGAACCAAACCCAACCATAATGTACAATGTGTATTATTGACAGACTGAGATCAATTTGTTTATTTTTGCAGCACCAGGGCCTCACGCATGCACAATTCCATAGCACTCAGGACAATTTTTTTCTTTCTTTTTTTTTTTTTTTTGCTGCTTTCAAATCAATAATAGAGACAAGAATAGAGCAAAGTAGCGACAACTCGGTACTGCTCCACCAGGAGTGGAGGTTCCCCCCCTCACCCCCATACCAAGGTGCTGGGGCTTGAACCTGGGGCTTCACATACGGTGAGGTGTGTGCCCTACCAGACGGAACTCAGACCTTTTTGAACATCAGCTCATTCACAGCATTTCAATAGCATAAGCAAACTAATCTAGCACTGGATCCTTAGGGGCTCATGTGTTAAATAAATACAAAGCCACAAACTATTCCAGAAACTCACCTAAGTTACTTATTCTAGCCAGCCCCTACCTAGATGACTAGACCTTACTCTAAAATCACTCTATGACTAACCTCAACTCCTAACACACTGCATATTCTCTAAGTTATTCTGCTGTATGTTATTCTTTGCAGAAGCAGCAAGTCTAATAAAAAAACATAAAATCACCACCTGTGTGGGTCCAGCAGTGACACACCCAGTTAAGTGTACATACTATGAAGTACAAGGACCTGGGTCCGAGCTGTGTGTGTGGAGGGGGGGCTGCTTCATAAGCGGTAAAGCACATCTGTAGGTGTCTATCTTTATTGCTCCCTAAACCCCAGCAATACCTCTAGTGACAATAAAAAATAAATCACTTGTTTCTACAAAACCATATAGAGTAATAGATCATCAATACACTATAGCTTGTTGTATCTAAATTCAAAATTTCTTTAGTAGTAACATCTAATATATTTCAACAATTAGAGGTAATAGTTAGCTTTACAGCTTGTGTAAACAAACTTTTATTATACTAAGTGTCCACCAATTTTTTAAAGATACTGCCACTAGGGTTACTGTTGAGACTCAGTGCCTATGTGATGGATCCACTGCTCCCAGCAGCCATTTCCCCCACCCAACACCACTTTTTTTTTCCCCCTTTACTTGATAAGACAGAAAAATTGAGAGAGGAAAGGGAGGAAAGAGAGGGAGAGAAATAAGGAGAAACCCGCAGTACTTGTTTCACCACTCAAAAATCTATTTTTGGATACAAGGTAGTTATTTTTTAATTAATTTGATAGGACAGAGAGAAATTTAGAGGGGAAGGGAGACAGAGGGAAAAAGAGACACCTATAGCACTGCTTTACCTCTTGTGAAGCATTCTCCCTGCATGTGAGGACAGGGAGATTGAACCTGGGTCCTTGAAGCATGGTACCATGTGTACTCAACTCAGTGCACCACTGCCCAGCCCTTCATTAAATTTTAATTTAGATTCTTTAATCTGTCATTAAAAACAAATAAATGCTTGGCAAGCAGGGCTCATATAGTACTATAAGTAAAATGAAAATTTTCAAGGCTTTTAATTTTTTTATTATATTTATTTATTAGACAAAGACAGTCAGAAAGTGAGAAGGAAGGGGGAATAGAGAAGATGAGAGAGGCCAGGGGAGATAGCATAATGGCTATGCAAAGAGAACTGCTTCACCACTTGCAAAGCTTTTCCCCTTTAGGTGGGGGAAGGGGGATTGAACCCAGGTCCTTGAGCATTGTAACATGTGCACTCAACCAGGTCTGCCATCACCTGGCCCCATATTTTCAAGGTTTTTTTTTTTTTTTTGCCTCCAGGGTTATTGCCGGGGCTCAGTGCCTGCACTATGAATCCACTGCTCCTGGAGGCTATTTTTTCCCTTTTGCTGCCCTTGTTTTCAAAATTTTAAAAGAATTTTAGGGGGCTGGGTGGTAACGTATCTGATGGAGTGCACATGTTACACATGTCATTCAGGTTGGAGGCTCTGGTCCCCACCTACAGGGGGAAAGCTTTGCAAGTGGTGAAGCAGTGTTGCAGGTCTATCTCTCTCCCTTTTTTTAAATTTAATTTTATTTATTAATGAAAGGCATAGGAGGAGAGAGTATAAACCAGACATCACTCTGGTACATGTGCTGCTAGAGACTGAACTCAGGACCTCATGCTTAAGAGTCCCAACACTTTATGAATTATGCCACCTCCCAGACTACTCTCCCTCCCTATCACCTCCCTCTCAGGTCTGGTTGTCTTTACCCAATAAGTAAATAAAGATAAAAAATAAATAAATAAAGAGCTTTCTAAAACTCTTAAAACATAAAATTCACAAAAACAGAAAAACAGCACAGGGAAGTGGCTATAGCTCAGCAGCAGACACAGGCTTCACATGCAGCCAGGAATTCTACCTCCAATAAACGCAAAAAGAAAAGGAAGGGAGGGAGGGAGGGAAGGAGGAAGGAAGGGCAGAGATGGAAGAAGAAAAGAAAGAGAAGAATAGAATAATGAATATATGTATAGCAACTATCAACCTTCAGCTAATCACCAAACTTCTTTAAATATTTCTCTCAATCCACTCTAAAATAGAAAACTAAAGAACACACACAAAAAAACACCACCACAAATAGTACCATTAAATGAAAGGAGTCGTCAGTCTTAGATTTTATTTATTTATTTATTTTGCCATTTTTTCCATTTTGTTGCCCTTGTTGTTATTGCTGTTGTTGTTACTGTTGTTACTGGACAAGACAGAAGTCCAGAGAGGAGGGGAAGACAGAGTGAAGGAGAGAAAGACAGATACCTGCAGACCTGCTTCACTACTTGTGAAGCAACCCCCTCTGCAGGTGGGGAGCCGAGGTATTGAACCTGGATCCTTACTCAGTCCTTGAGCTTCATACCATGTGCTAAGCTTAAACCACGGAACTACCGCCAGGTCCTCTCTTAGATTTTATTATTAGAATGTGCCTCTCTGGTAAGCATATTTGCAGCTGATCTCTCTCTCTGCCTCCTGTTTTCTATCTTCTGCTAAGTGAATTTCTTATTAGATCCCCTTTGCTTCCATCTATGCTTTGCTTTGCCTGCTGTGAATCCTTTCACAGACCCAGGAGCCCGGCCATACACAGACATCTCATCAGTGAAACCTGAGTAAGCTCTCTAGATTTTACCAATCTCAAGTTTTGGTTTTGGTATCATATTGTGGTGGTTTGGAATACTGACACTGTGGAAGAGAGGGAATGTAAGGAAAGATGTGTCAAACTTCCTTTACATTTCTTTGCAACATCCTGTGAATCTAGGTATTAAAATTAAAATTTCAACAACTGAGTTTTTAAGTTAAAGAACTCTAGTGATATCCTACAACCTGTTCAAGGTCAAGCTGAGTTCAGAATTGCTGTAAAGTACATTCACTACATAAATGATACATATTTTCAAATAAAACTAGCTAACATCTGATGCAAATTTGCATTAAAAATACCATATTGGTGATGATCACTTTAATCCTGCAATAACGATGAAAGATAAACCTTAAAAGCCACTGACCTGTTAACTGTTATTTTTAGATTATTGTATGGCTTACCCTCATAGGACACTAGGATCTACCTAAATAGCTATCTTTCTTCACTACAAATAACCCTGCTTTCATTCCTATTTTAAGCCAGCATGCCTGCCCTACTTTTGCAGACTTATTTCCTAATCTACTCACCTGCCTGTCCAATCATGAACCAGTTAAACACTACTGATGAGGCTCAGGATATGGCTCATCTGGTAGAGCACACATTTCATCATGTATGAGGACCCAAGTTCAAGGCCCTGGCCACTGCATGGGAGCACCTTCATGGGGGAAGTGTCACGGGCAGTGTAGCAGTGCTGTGGTGTCTCCTTTTCTCTATCTCAGTTTGTCATTCTCTATGTAAAATATTAAATAAAATAAGCCACCTAAGTGGTGGAATTGTACAGATGTGGAGCCCCACAGATAATCCTGGTGGCAAATAAATAAATAAATACCTTACTGACCCTTTCATAACTTATTACAAGTAATTTCTGTTGGTATTCTTTGTGTTGGTTTGGCCCCCTTCCCCCTAACTCTGAGAGAAATGGTTTGGCCCTTGCTAGTTTCACGCCCCTCTTTCTCCCCGTCCCCTATGCTAAGGACATCCAGAGTCCCAGCAGCAGCAGGGGAGAAAGAAGGATAGGGAAGCACATGGTGTGGTGATTTGCCCGGTCGTGAATAAAGATTAAACTGCAGCTTCTCAGCCCAGCCGTTTGTTCCCGAGTCTCTCTCTACCACTGCGACGCTAGCCTGGCCTGATGGAGCCCCCGAACTTTAACAACAAATGGCGCCCATGTGGACCGGACCTGTGCATCTCTCAGATAAGTGAAGGCAATCTGGCTACCTATGCACTATGGCCTTCTCTTCTGCTTGTGAAGAGATCTCCAAAGGCCTCTGCCCTTTCTTCATGAGACTGTTTCGCTGTTTCTGGAACATTTATCTCTGGACCACTCTGTGGTTTCTGCCCAACGCCAGCCCGCAGGAGTCCAATGCCAGCCCGCAGGAGCCGGTTTTCTGCCACGTGGCGCAGGGCATTGGGCGCCTGCTTGGCCGACATGGCAGGGCCATGGGGCAGGGCTGAGGCAGCCTATCATGGCCGCCACCCTGGGGCACCTCAGCCCACGCCTTCTGCACAGCTAGCCCACCCACCCTCATACTATGAAGTCTGAACAGATCCCGGACCACCCAGAGACCGCGGGCTCCCTGCCGAAACTGGGCCCCCTGGCCGAGATCTCCAGCTTGGGTCTGAAGGCAGACAAGCTAGAACATGCAGAGATCCATCCAGAGATCGCAACCTACAATTCCTAGAAGTGGAGCTACGCGGGAAGCCACCTCCGGATGGTGACCCCCACCAACAACTAAGACAGTACAGATCTAAATTCGTGTTTAAAATGACATGTCTTTGCAACAAAGGTTTCTCTCCTTGTGTATTAAAGACCATGTTTACGTGTGTGTTTAAAGTTTGGTAACATTAACTTTAAGGTTAAAAATATAACTTTAAGGCTATATTCTTACCAGACAGAGTTAAAGGAAAAAGGTTTTCAACGTAATTCTCATAAAGATAAAATTAACTTACATTTAAAGTCTGAGGTAAAAATTAGTTTAAATATCAATATATTTTAACCAAGTTGGTCTAAACAAAACCTGCACACACCTAGGGTGTGTCTCCATCTTGAATGGGTGTAACAAAAGGTTAAATAGACTTGTTGATATGTAAAACTCTCGATTACCTTCTCTATTAGAAATGGTAGATTACACAATGGCTATGCTAATGATTCTCATGCCTGAGGTTTTCTTTCCTTGATTCTTATGTCTATCTTTTCACATATTGTTTAAACTTTAAACAACCTTAAAATCATTCTAAAAAAGACTTCTAATTGTAATAGAGTTATCAATTGTGATAAACTTCTAACCTGCTACAAGTTTGTTTCATAGTAAGTAAATTGCAGCTGTCAAGTTCTCTACAGAAAAGCAGAATTCCGATGGCTGACATTCCCCATCGAGACATACGTACAACAATTCACCCCCTGGCAATTCTTCGGTGGACATCTACTTTGGACTTCTATTGGACTCACTGGTACACCTCGGACACTTTGCACAAAACTAGCAGCTTCCCTTATGCTGCTGGGTTTCTCAAAGACTGACTGCAGCCATGCCTTGGGACTCTAGGCCTCACCCTCCCCCCATGCTAAAAAATGCCCGTCGAGGCAAGTACGCCCCCCCAGAGGCAGGAAATTTTTTTAAGCTGATAAAGTTTTGCCCAGAGGCAAAAAATGGCCCCCTCAGGCCTTCCCTTGGCAACACACTGGTTCTTGTTACTCACTTACATGTTTCTCCATGTTTGTGCCAGTTTCTTTTTTGAAAATGCCTGTACGATATAGGTTTTTGTTCACCCCACACCCGATTCTGTGGTCATTTAATTAAAAAGAAAAGGGGGAATATGTTGTTATTCTTCGTGTTGGTTTGTCCCCCCCTTCTCCCTACCTCTGAGAGAAATGGTTTGACCCTTGCTAGTTTCGCGCCCCTCTTTCTCCCCACCCTGTATATTAAGGACATCCAGAGTCCCAGCAGCAGCAGGGGAGAAAGAAGGATAGGGAAGCACATGGTGTGGTGATTTGCCCGGTCGTGAATAAAGATTAAACTGCAGCTTCTCAGCCCAGCCGTTTGTTCCCGAGTCTCTCTCTACCACTGCGACGCTAGCCTGGCCTGATGGAGCCCCCGAACTTTAACAACAAATTTCAGTTCAATAATCTGACATAGGTCTTTGAGCTCATTCATGATCTTTGATAGACTTTCTAAGTATTAGAAAATTAGGGAGTCGGACAGTGATACACTGGGTTAAGCACACATAGTACAAAGCACAAGGACCCACGCAAAGATCCAGGTTCAAGCCCCTGGCTCCCCACTTGTGGGGGGGGTCACTTCACAAGTGGTGAAGCAGGTCTGCAGGTGTCTATCTTTCTTTCTCCTTCTCTATCTCCCCTCCTCTCTCTGTTTCTCTCTGTCCTATTCTGTAAAACAAAAAAACAAACAAACAAAAAAAGAAAACAGGAAAAATGGCCACCAGGAGCAGTGGATTCATAGTGCTGGCACTGAGCCCCAGCAATAATCCTGGAGGCAAAAAAAGAAAGAAAGAAAGAAAGGAAAGAAGGAAGGAGAAAACTGGCCCTCCTAGAATCAATTAAATGATAACTATTGTGACAGTCTGACAGAAAAAAACTTCAATGACAAATTTACAATAAAACAGTACAGTTAAAAAATAATAATAACCCTTGCATTCATATAAATTCACCACTTACCTTTCTCTATGTTCTGACCACTCACAATTACCTTATTTTATTTTTAAATCTTCAGTCCTAGGTCACAAGAATAAAATGTACCAAGGCACACATGCAAAGACATAAACTAAGTCACTCTTTAGAGTTTAAACAGTCACCCAGGACTGACCCAGGAGGTAGTTCAGGTGGTTATGTTTTGGACTCTTGGGCATGAGGTCCCAAGTTTGATCCCCAGCAGTTCATGTGTCAGAGTGATGCTCTGATTCTCTTCTGTCTTTCTCCTCTCATAAATAAACAAATAAATAAATATAAAAGGCAGCCCAAGTTTAAATTTAAAGATCTTATCAACTTATAAAGTGAGCGAGCACACATTTCATACTAGATATAGTCTACAGTTTAGTCATCTGCTCCAGAGTTAGGAAGCTCCAGAGTTCTAATTTTCTGTTACATTTTTGGAAGGCTATTATATGCTATATCAGTACTTTTAAGGTAGTAGTTAAATATCTAAGTATAACCAGAAAGATTTTCCTACGAACTCATCAAATATTTGTTAATACAAATTTTCCAAAAAGTCTACCTATATGTTAGAAAAAAGGGGGTTGGGGGAGAGTCGGGCAGTAGTGCAGCAAGTTAAGTACAGGTGTCACAAAGCACGAGGACGGGCTTAAGGATCCCGGTTTGAGCCCCAGGTTCCCCACCTGCAGGGGAGTCGCTTCACAAGAGGTAAAGCAGGTCTGTAGGTATCTATCTTTCTCTCCCCCTCCTTGCTCCATTTCTCTCTGTCCTATCCAACAACAACGACATCAACAACAACAATAAAACAACAAGGGCAACAAAAGGAAGTAAATAAATAAATATTTTTTAAAAGGGGGAGGAAATCACAATCTTTTTAAAAAATTTTATTAGTGATTTAGTATTGATTTACAAAATTATAAGACAACAGGGTGTGATTCCATACCTTTCCCACCACCAGAGTTCAGTGTCTCCATTCCCTCCATTAGAAACTGCAGTAGTTCTCCCAAGATCACAGATACGGGTTGACTATTAGTGGGTTGACTATTATTTCCATAACCATCTATCTATATTTATATACATTTCTCCATTTTTCTTTATGGCCACCAGGGTTATTGCTGGGGCTCATGCCAGAACTTTAAATCCACAGCTCTCAGAGGCCATTTTCCCTTTTCTTTTTTTTTTTAATTATTTTTTTATTTTTTAAAAAAATAGGATGAAGAGAAACTGAGAAGGGACAGGGAGATAGAAAAAAAGAGAAAGACACTTGCAGACCTGCTTCACCACTCATGAAGCAGAACCCCGTCAGGTGGGGAAGCAGGGGCTTAACCCAGGTCCTTGCACTTGGTAATGTGTGCTTAGTTGGTTGTCCCCCTTATTTGCCCTTTTTTTCTATGATCTTGGCTTCTCTTTCTTTCCAAGTCACACCTACCAGTTCTGAGTATCTTTCCCCTTCTCCTCCCCACCCCCAACCCATCCTAATGGAATTAGGAATTCAGAGCCCTCTGGTCATCTTCCCCAAATCACCATCTTCTTTCCACTTTTTTTTTTTTTTTTTAACACAGCACTGTTCAGCTTTGGCCTATGGTGGTGCAGGGAGTTGTACCTGGGATTTTGGAGCCTCAGGCATGAGAGTCTATTTGCATAACCATGATGCTATGTACCCTCTGCCCAACCATCTTCTTATTAAACACTTTAGATTTAAAAAACCTTTAAGAACCAGGGAGACTGAAGTTGGAAAACATAGAACACAACATTATTAAACTGTTGTTTTACATATGTCACTTAAAGTCAAATGGATATGCTACTCATTAAATAAAGAAATGCTAGCACTTATTAAACATACACTGTAGGCACTATGCTAAGAACTTTGTATACAATATGAAAAGTAATACTTAAATCTGAGGCAGGTGGTGTTATATTCCATTTTAAACTTGAAGCCAGGAAAATAACAAAAGTTATACAACAGTAATTAGCAGTGCCTGTGCTTCTTCCTATAGTCTTCTGCTGATGCTCTCACCCATTTATTATTTTTTTTTAATATTTATTTGTTGGATAGTGACAGTCAGAAACTGAGAAGGAAGGGGGTGATAGGGAGAGAGACAGAGACACACCTGCAGCACAGCTTCACCACTTGTGAGGCTTTCCCCCTGCAGGTGGGGACCGGGGGCTCGAACCTGGGTCCTTGTGCACTGTAACATGTGCACTCAACCAGGTACGCCACCACCTGGCCCCAATCTCACCCATTTATTGGGCACTTAACTTTGTACTAAGCGCCGCATTCAGCTTTAAGAACAGTTTTAGGGAATCGGGTGGTAGCTTGTGGCGCAAAGCCAGGGACCAGCTTAAGGATTCGGTTCCAGCCCCCGGCTCCCCACCTGCAGGGGAGTCTCTTCACAAGCAGTGAAGCAGGTCTGCAGGTGTCTATCTTCCTCCCCTTCTCTCTCTTCCCCCCCTCTCCATTTCTCTCTGTCCTGTCCAACAACAATGACAACAACAATCACTACAACAATAAAACAAGGGCAACAAAAGGAAATAAATATTTTTTAAAAATTAAAAAAAGAACACAGTTTTAGCCATAGTAGCACACTGAACTTGCATGCAAGAGGACCCAATTGATCCCTAATACCACCAATAGCCAGAGGGAATGGTACAAAGGTCAAAAACAGAACACAGTTCTGGGCAGAGGAAGTGGCTCAGCAGTAGAGTGACCTTAAAGCACTGGGTTTGATTCCTGGCACCATGGGACCATATAACCATATATGGAGTTCAGTGACAGGAAATAGCAAGGAACTTCAAGTAGTACTGAGATAGGTTTGGGGAAGGGGATTTAAAATGAGTTGGGAATAGAACACAAGGCTAGAGGGTTTTAACATAAGTGAAAAGATACAACAAAATCAGCCTGTCATAAAAGCAGGAATTTCTGAGGATGAGTGATCTTTTACATAATCCTTCAAATCCTGAAGACAATGGGAGACTAGATTAAACAGCCCTTACAATAGGCCACCACCACAGAATATGAAAGGGAGATGAAGCAGGTTATGCAGGAAACAAAAGTCTACAAAACTTTTGGATTTATAAAGGGAAAGGGGATGGATGGCAACAGGCCAGTCTGTCCTGACTCCCAGGCTAGTCACCAGAGTCAGTGACCAAATAAGTACCTGGTGTGATTAACAGGGATGGGAAATACTCTAGGAAAATTCTTTCTACTTCTTTGACTTTGTTGTTTTCTTTCTTCCTTTATTTCTATTTTTTAAGTCATATTTTTTAATTAATTTATTTATTCCCTTTTGTTGCCCTTATTGTTGTAGTTATTATTGTTGTTACTGATGTCATCTTTGTTGGATAGGACAGAGAGAAATGGAGAGGTGGGGAAGACAGAGAAGGGGAGAGAAAAATAGACACCTGTAGACCTGCTTCACTGGCTGTGAAGCGACTCCCCTGCAGGTGGGGAGCCGGGGACTCAAACTGGGATCCTTACTCCTTGTACTTTGCACCACATGCGTTTAACCCACCGCCCAACTCCCTTTCTTTCTATTTTTTATTTGATAGGACAGAGAGAAATTGAGAGGGGAGGAGGGGTTAGAGATGGAAAGAGAAAGATAAACAACTGCAGACCTGTTTTACTGCTCACAAAGCTTCCCCCTGCAAACTGGGGCTCTTGCATGGTAATGTGAGCTTAACTGGGTGCACCACTTAACCCTCATTTACCTTCAAAGTTCTGACATTTCTAGTTCAGCCATTCTCTCTACTCTTTAGTCAAGTACATTTTGCTTTTCTTTTTCTAAAGATTTATTTACCTATTAATACACATGCAGAGAATTGAGAGAGAAAAATGTAGAAATTGAACTCTGGATCCCATACTTTTAAGTCCAAAACTCTAGCCACTACATTACTTCCTGGGTCACCTAAAGATTTACTTTGAGGGGGCGGGGGAGAAGAGGGGGGACAGAAGTGTGCACATCACTCAGGCATATTTTATGCCAGGATCAAACTTATACTTGCAAACCCAAATCTACCTAGTGTGCCTCCTCCCAAATGGTTGCTTCTCCTTTCCTAAATCTGCATGTTTATCCAAGCCCCGCCTTTAGCTAAAACCACCTCTTTTCCTACTACACAACTTGCTGCCACTTCACACTGGCTATGATATACTTTAGAACTCATTGTCTTCTTTCCCTCACAAAGATGTAACTGGATTCTCAAATATGATGGTAGCTTTTTCCCCAGCCCACCTGTTTTGAAGTATTTCTTAACTGTACTTTTTTTTCTTCCCAACTTTACATTTTGAAAATCTGAAATTCTATTAAAAAGTGAAAGAACAAGAAAGTGAACAACCATTTGTTCTTTATCTATATTCACTGGAGGTTGCATTTAACCAGTTCTTTCTTTTTTAAAATTTTCATCTTTATTTATTTACTACTACATAGAGACAGAGAGAAATTGAGCAGAGGAGAGGTGATAAGAGAGGGAGACAGAGAGAAACCTGCAGACCTGCTTCATCATTCATGAAGCTTTCTCCTGCAGGTGGGGACCAGGGGCTTGAACCTGAGTCCTCGAGCACCGTAGTGTGTGCACTTAACCAGGTACACCACCACCTGGCCCCCATTTAACCACTTCTGCTTTATCTCTTGACAATTTTTTTTCTTAGCCAATTTGAAAGAAAAGTGCAGGTAACATAACATTACAACTTAAACACATCAAGCATCACCTAAAAATAAGAATATTCTCTTTTAAGCCACAATACCCTATCATCACACCCAAGAGATTTAGCATTGAGTATCTAATATATACCTACATTCCCATTTTCCCATCTATTCCCAAAATATTCTCTAAAGACTTCTATTTTTCCAATCTAGTCAAGATACCATATTTTACTGTCATTTGCTTTTCATCTAGAATACTCGAGCTGCCTTTTTCATTTTTTATCTATTCATCATTTGTGAAGAATTTGTACTTGCTGTTTTGCAGAAAGCCCCACAAGTCTGATTAAGTATTTACTATACTTAATTCAGGTTGTACTCTTTTAGCAAGGATTATAGAGGTAATTCTTTAACTAATTACTATGTTATCTTACTCAGAAATTCAGTTTCTTGTGTTGACATTGTCTAGACAATGCACAAAAACATCACAAATCGATAGCATGCAATACATGTAATCATCATCAAATATATACATTGCCTTGGCCAGCTTCTATCTAGAGATCCTAGTTACTGAATTACAGTCTCTCCTAATAACAAACAGAAACGTAAAGATTTCATGACAAATAATCTGGTTTGCCAATAAAATAGAACTGAACCCAGACATTTAAAAGTTCTCTCTGCAAGCATCTGGATAGTTAATTAGGTAGATTACAAAGATAACTAAACCAGCTGTCGCTTAGGTTGGGTTGAAATGTCTAGACATTGATTTTGCAAATTAAAAAAAATTCAGGGAGTCAGGCGGTAGCGCAGCGGGTTAAGCACGTGGCACAAAGAGCAAGGACCATCATAAGGATCCCGGTTGGAGCCCGGCTCTCCACCTGCAGGGGAGTCCCTTCACAAGCGGTGAAGCAGGTCTGCAGGTGTCTATCTTTCTCTCCCCCTCTCTGTCTTCCCCTCCTCTCTCCATTTCTCTCTGTCCTATTATAAAAAAAAAAAAAAAAATTCAGCAGGGACTGGGAGGTAGCACAGCGGGTTATGCGCACATGGTGCAAACCAGCTCAAGAATCCCAGTTCAAGCCCCATGCTCCCCACCTGCCGGGTGGGGGGTGGGTGCGTCACAAGCAGTGACACAGGTATGCAGGTGTCTTTCTCTCCCCCTTTCTGTCTTCCCCTCCACTCTCAACTTCTCTCTGTCCTATTCAATAATAACTGCAGCAATAGCAACAATTACAGTAACAACAAGGGCAACAAAATGGGAAAAACAGCCTCCAGAAGCAGTGGATTTGTAGTACAGGCACCAAGTCCCAGCAATAACCCCAGAGGCAAAAAAAAAAAAAATCAGTTATTGGGGTCAGGTGGTGGTACACTTGGTTGAATGCACATGTTACAATGCACACAAAACCAGGTTCCAACCCCAGGTCCTCACCTGCAAAGGGAAAGTTCTGTGTGTGGTGATGCAGGTGTCTCTCTGTCTGCAGCTGTCTCTCTGTCTCTCTCCCTTTCTATCACTCCTTCCCTCTTGATTTCTGGATGTATCTATCCAATAAATAAATAAATACAGATAATAAAAAATTAATGCAGATAAATTTTAATTTTAAAACAAGTCATTATATTAATGACTGCACTAAACAGTGATGATAGTTGATAGATACCCCTTTATTCCCACTAGTCCTTTAGCAAAGAAGAAACCACAGAATTCCAGAGATTATAAATACCACAATTGCAAGACTGACTTTGTCTCTCATAAAATGTCTCAAATTTATCTTCTGCAAAAATGTCACTTGTAGAGTGATACTCGATTTCTATTAGCAAAGACTGCTTAAAACAAACAAAAAAGACCACTTAAAACAAGATCTTTTTATTAAATCTTCACTTTAAATCATGAGTACTTACATTTTTCTCTCAAATGATCAAATAATACTTTCTCATAATAAAGATATGATAATATAGTACTGTAATGGGGAGAAGGCTTTATTGCCAAATATCTGTTGTAAATATGGCAGAGATCACAATAATTAACTTATAGGTTTAAAAAAAGAGGCAATGTTTCCCTGCTCAAAAAAATTATTAAGTGGTTAAGTTATGAAACTTAACTTTCAGAAAGTTAAAGACTTTCATCTAGAGGTATGAGTTTTAGATAGTACTAATTTCCAAAGTTTAACTTTGGTTTGGTAACTAGTTTGGTAACTAGTTTGGTAACTTGTTAAATGCAATAATGGTAAACAAAACACAGGTATTGTTGACAGACTTCACAGATGTGTACAAGATGACTGGCTTGCACTAACAATATACACTTGAAAATGCTTCTTCTGGACTGGTATTATACAAATGACTGAAAATATAAAGGTTATAATATGAAATATAAGCACTTTCTTTTCTAACTGACTTGCTATGAAAGAGGCCAGAGCACCGCTCAGCACGTGCAGTGTTGAGGTTGGGGCCCAGCACCCCATGCCTACATATCTGCTCTCTATTGCACAGCCACCTCCCTGCAAGATTAAAAACACTTTCAGGGCAGGGGTAGATAGCATAATGGTTATGCAAATAGACTCTCATGCCTGAGGCTCCCTCAAGTCCCAGGTTCAATCCCCCGCACCACCATAAGCCAGAGCTGAGCAGTGCCCTGGTTAAAAAAAATAAAATAAAAGCACATTCAAACCATCTTTATGCTAACTGAACCAGTATTTATTAAAGTACTTCTGTAAAATTATAATACTTACACTAAAATAACATGAGATATTTGCATAATAAAAGCTTTAACATATGTGATTCATTTTCCTCTGAACTCAAAATATGCCAACAGATGGAAGTACATACTTCTTCTTCTAGCGTTTGCCCTTCTTCTGTAGCCAGTTAACAGCGTCAGGTTGAGTCTGATGTAAAGTTTCGAGACCTCCTTTGAATCTGGAGAGGTGGCAATCGTTGACTGTGGGTCATAGTCTGTCTGTAGCCACAGGGGCAGTTCGGGTCGTCTCTGGCTCCCCAGCGATGGAACATAGCGGCGCACCGCAGTGGCCTGTTCGATAGCGATTGAGGAGGGCCCAATCATAACGTGCTAGGTCAAAGCCAGGTTGACGCTTGCAGGGGTCTGTGATGAGGTGTTTGTTCTTTACCTCAGCTGACTGCCAACTCTGTTTCCAAGAGTCTGGAACAGAGAAGTTCAGTGAGGCGTAGTGAAATGACAGAGTGCGATCGAGAGTAATGCCAAGATAGACTGGCTGGGCTTCATGCCGGATTCTCGTATCGTCAAGTTGCACATTAAGCTCACGCGAGGCCAAGGCATGGTATAGATGGAAAACAGATGATACCGTTTTTGCAGTGCTAGGGATTAGTCGCCATTTTTTACAGTAATCAGATATCAGAGACATGTCTTTCATGAGTGTTTCCTCGAGGATGTCGAACTTGGATGCCTGAGTTGCACAGCAGATGTCATCGGCGTAGATGAACTTCCTTGAAGAAGTTTCTGGGAGGTCATTGATGTAAGAACAGTTGCTTCTGGAGGGAAGAATTGTAAAGCCTTTGTATTTTTCCCTTTCTACCTTTCAAGTTTTATAATTATGAAGGTTAAGTTAAAAAAAATTAAACCTGGGGGTGATGGGGTGGTGCACTTGGTTAAGCACATACCTTATATCATAAGGACCAGGTTCAAGCCCCCTCTTCCCACCTGCAGGAGGGGATACTTCAGAAGCAGTGAAACAGGTCTGCAGGTGTCTTTCTCTCCCTTTCACTCTCTATCTCCCCTCTCAATTTCTTTCTGTCCTATCCAATAAAATAGAAAGGAAAAAAAAAAGGAAAAAGGAAAAAAAAATGGCTGCCAAGAAACGTGGATTCATAGTGCTGGCACCAATTCACAGCAATAACTTTGGTGGCAAAAAAGAATGAGAGAATGGAAGGAAGAAAAGAAGTAAAGACTGAAGAAATCAAGCCTATTAAATCCTTCTAACAAATGAGGCAGAAGCACGAGAACCTGAAATGGAGTTCAGGGTATACTTGCAAAGATAGTATCTTTAAGGCATGGCAGTGGTGGACCTGGTTGACTTTCCTGTTTAGCTCCATTTGGCCTGTGGATTCTCCATAGCTGTCATGTAATTGCTACTGAAGTTTCATTGCTGCTACTGAAAAGATTCAGCTTAGAGAAATAACATGATTTGCAGGCCGAGGGGTAGTGCACCAGGTTAAGTACACATAGTACAAAGGGCAAGGACCTGCCCAAAGATCTCAGTTTGAGCCCCCTCCTTTCTCACCTGCAGGGAAGTGGCTTTACAAGCAGGTCTGCAGGTGTCTTATCTTTCTCTCTCCCTATCTATCTCCACCTCCTTTCTGAATTCCTTCCTATCCTATCCAATAAAATGGTGGTGGTGGTGGGGGAAATGGCCTCCTTGAGCAGTGGATTCATAGTCCTGGCATCTAGCCCCAGCAATAACCCTGGAGACAAAATAATAATAATAGTAATATTCAATAAGAAACCACTATTGGAAGTTGGGTGGTAGCGCAGCAGTTAAGTGCACATGGCACAAAGTGCAAGGACCGGAGTAAGGATCCTAGTTCAAGCCCCCGGTTCCCCATCTACAGGGGAGTCACTTCACAGGTGGTGAAGCAGTCTGCAGGTGTTAAAAAAAAAATCACTATTAAAGAAAAAAAACAAGTAACAGAAAAAGACAGAGAGAAAGCAAGGGGAAAATGATAGACTCATAATTCAATCATTTGCATTTCCAGTCCTCTGGCTGACACCAGCAGCAATGTGCCAGTGTTCTGAAAGCACACAGAAATGTTTTCAGAACAAAGAAACAAATGAGCACCTATTAGCTTACATTGCAGCTGGCTCTCCATAAACATTTAATGAATGAGTGAAATCATAATTATTTTTACATTTCTAGACATAAAATAAATACTTTCGAATTCCAAAGAGACCGGTTAACAGAGAAGTACCAAACAGAACTGTATGAGTCTCTTATTATTGTTACCCATGAAATCTCTCTCAGACAGCCTTTATATTGTAGTAGAGGCATTTTCCTAAAGGAAAACAGTTTTTATAACTTCATAAACCTCTTCTCTCAGGTATTTTTTTTCAAATGTTATGATTTCTCTACTAACTACTTATGTGTAGCAAGTGCTCTGCTATCAAACTATTGTCATGGATTGGCAAAACAGCATATGCGGATAGTGCTTTGTCGTCTCTGAGACCCCACTTGGGTTGTCCAACTGGAGGATGCTTCAGTGTTCTCTCCTCTCTCTTTAGCTCTGCCTCTCTCTTGTTCTATCTTAAAAATAAAAGAGTCAGCCCAGAATGATGAAGCCCCAGTAACAACAAAAAAACTAGCTGTATTTCATAATACTACATTGTCTTAGGTTTTACACATCTGTTACGCCATTTGTATGTCATAGATGCTTGACAAAGAAGCATCTGAAACGTCTTTATTAGTGACAAAATTATTTGTACATACATTTATAAATCAGTTACTGATAAAAAATAAAAGGCTGATACATTTATTTAGTAACTGTTATTTTTTTGCAGCTCAGGGTGAATGAATTCAGCACCTCACTCTTAGGTGATACCACTGCTATGTGGCCTCCCTGGCACAATTTTTTTTTCCACTATTTCTTAGAAAGAAGAGACAAAGAGACACCACCATTCACAGAGCCTAGGGAAAGCTCTCTCCGGGTCCCAAATACTAACCTTATTTTGCAGAGGAGGTTATTAAGTAGGACCAGAAAAATAGCTCACTTGGAGAGTGTACTACTTTGTCATGGGCATGATCGAGATTCAAGCCTGGCACCCACAACATTGAAAGAAGCCTCGGTGCTGTGGTATCTCTTTCTCTCTCCATTTCTATCTTTAAAAAAATAATAATAATGGGGTTGTGAAGTAGTGCAGTGGGTTAAGCACAGGTGGCACGAAGTGCAAGGACTGGTGTAAGGATCCTGGTTCGAGCCCCCAGCTCCCCACCTGCAGAGGAGTCTCTTCACAGACGGTGAAGCAGGTCTGCAGGTGTCTATCTTTCTCTCCCCCTCTCCTCTCTCCATTTCTCTCTGTCCTATCCAACAATAACGATAATAACAAGGGCAACAAAAATGGGGGGAAAATAGCCTCCAGGATCAGTGGATTTGCAGTGCCAGCACCGAGCCCCAGTAATAACCCTGGAGGCAAAAAAAAAAAAGTTTAAGTAAAAAGGTAAGATTTTTTTAAAAACCAGGGTACTTGGGAAGGTGCCTACTTTTCCATGCATATGACCTGGATTCAACCACCATTCTAGTTCAATTTAAGAAAGATGCTGTTAAGGAAATGGTAAATATTGGCAAGGATATGGAGAAAGAGGAATTCTGTTATTCGGCTCGTTAGGATTGCTAACTAGTATGGTCATTAAGGAGAACAGTATGGAAAATTCTTTTTTTAAATAATCTTTTTAAATTTTTTTAAATCCTATTTATTTTTTACTAGATAGAGAGAGAGAAATCAAGAGGGAAGGGGGAAGACAGAGAGGGAGAGAGACAGAGACACCTGCAGCTCTACTTCACCACTCATGAAGCTTTCCCCTTGCAGGTGGGGACCAGGGGCTTGAACCTGGGTCCTTGAGCACTGCAATGTGTGCACTTAACCAGGTGCGCCACTGCCTGGCCCCTCGGAAAATTCTTAAACAAAAATGCAAATACTGGGGTTGGGATATAGTGCACAGGGTTAAGCGCACATGGCTCGAAGTACAAGGGCCGGCTTAAGGATCCCCATTAGAGCCCCTAGCTCCCCACTTGCATGGGGGTCACTTCACGAGCAGTGAAGCAGGTCTGCAGGTGTCTATCTTTTCCCCTCTGTCTTCCCTTCCTCTCTCCATTTCTCTCAGTCCTATCCAACAACAATGACAGCAATAACAACAATAATAATATCCTCAACAACAATTAAACAAGGGCAACAAAAGGGAAAAAAATACCCCCCAGGAGCAGTGGATTCGTGGTGCAGGCACTGAGCCCCAGCAATAACCCTGGAGGGAAAAAAATGCAAATACTTTATGATCCAACAATGCCACTCTTAGGCATTTATCCAAAAGATATGAAAACACTAACTTGAAGGGATATATGCACCCCCATGTTCACAGTTGTGTTATTCACAATAGCCAAAATGTGGAAGCAACCTAAATGTCCATCAACAGATGACTGAGTAAAGAAGTTACAGAACTGTCGTTCTTCAATTGTTGTGTTTTGAGTACAAGCCACGCTACACTAAAGCCCTTTCACAAATGCAGTCACAAACCTCAAAAATTACAACAACAGCAACTGAAGCAAGGATTGACTCACCAATACCAGTTAGCCAAACAGCGGGGAAGCAATTACAGAAGCCAGACCTTCCACCTTCTGCATCCCACAATGGGTCCGTACTCCCAGAGGGTCATTAAAGAATAGAAAAGCTATCAGGGATACAGAGTTCTGGCGGTGGGAATTGTGTGGATTTGTACCCCCTTATCCTATGGTTTTGTCAGTGTTTCCTTTTTATAAATAAAATTAAATTAAAAAAAAAAGGGAGCTGGGCCAACCTAACCAACGCAACGATTGCCACCTCAACATGCTTCACTTCAGACTGTGTCCAGAGACTTCACATGTGGAATGACAACCCTTCAGCTTCATTACTCGGGTGAGACCTTTCCTTTCATAGTATACTCTAATTTCATCTCAGGTGGTTCACTTTCTAACAAAGTCCAAAACCCTAGATATATACCAGTTTCTGTAAGAGAGAGCATATTTTCACATATATCTATAAACTACTGCAAAATATATACCTGAAAGCAGAAGTACAGTAGAGTTTGCAGTGAGTATCCCCCTAACACTTCCTCTCCACTATTCCAAGCTTTGGGTCCATGACTGCTCAACAATTTGTTTGGCTTCGTATGTTAACTCTCTTTTCAGTCACCAGGTTCCAGATGCCATCAGTATGCTGGCCAGGCTTCCCTGGATTGAAGACCCCACCAATATGTCCTGGAACTCAGCTTCCCCAGAGACCCACCCTACTAGGGAAAGAGAGAGGCAGACTGGGAGTATGGACCGACCAGTCAACGCCCATGTTCAGCGGGGAAGCAATTACAGAAGCCAGACCTTCTACCTTCTGCAACCCACAATGACCCTGGGTCCATGCTCCCAGAGGGATGGAGAATGGGAAAGCTATCAGGGGAGGGGGTGAGTTATGGAGATTGGGTGGTGGGAATTGTGTGGAGTTGTACCCCTCCTACCCTATGGTTTTGTTAATTAATCCTTTCTTAAATAAAAAAAAAGGGAGCTGGGCGATAGCGCAGCAGGTTAAGCGCATGTGGCGCCAAGCACAAGGACCTGCGTAAGGAGCCCAGTTAGAGCCCCCAGTTCCCCACCTGCAGGAGAGTCTCTTCACAGGTGGTGAAGCAGGTCTTCAGGTGTCTATCTTTCTCTCCCCCTCTGTCTTCCCCGCCTCTGTCCATTTCTCTCTGTCCTATCCAACAACGATGACATCAATAACAACAATAAAACAAGGGCAACAAAATGGAGAATAAATAAATATTTTTTTAAATAAAATTAAAAAAAAAAGAAGTTACAGAACATCTATTTGATGGACAATTTAAAAAGATGATATTCTGCCCTTTGAGACAAAATAGATGGAAATGGAAGTGATTATGCTAACTGAAGTAGGTAAGGAAGTGAAAGACAACCACTAGATGATTTCACTCATATCTGGAATATAGAAAATTTAAATACACAAATGAAGGGGCAGGCAGTGGTGCACCTGGTTAAGTGAATGTATTACCATGGGCAAATCCCACTTCCCACCAGCAGGGAGGAAAGCTTCACAAGCGGTAAAGCTGCACTTTAGGTGTCTTTCTCCCTCTCTTTTCCTTTTTTTCTTTTTAGTATTTCATTTATTTATTAGTGAGAAAGATAGATGAGACAAAGAGAGAGAAAGAACCAGGCATCACTCTGGTACATGTGCTGCCAGAGATTGAACTTGGGACCTCATGCTTGAGAGTTCAATGCGCCACTGAGCCACGTCCCAGACCACTGTCTCCCTCTCTATCCCTCTTTCCTCTCAATTTCTGTCATAGCAAATAAAGCTTAATTACATATATTAGAGAAATACATATATATTTAAAGATAAACACATAAACTTACATTAAAGGTAGACAACCTATCTCTTATACCTTGGGAAAACTATAGTTACTGCTGGAGAGAGTGAGAGCACTTTGGTGGTGGGAGTGGTGAGGAACTATACCTCTAATAACTTATAAGCTTGTAAATCACTAATAAAATTATTTTCAAAATAAGAAATATGTTATTTAAAGGATACTTAAGATATAAATCATTCCCACACACCCAACATTCTCCAAGACTTGCTCAAACAAAACAAGTAAACTTTAAAGCTAATGGAAATGACAGCATCAAAAATAACTCAGGTGTGGTCTCACCTCTGAAAAAGATTCTAGTTGTACAGAAATGCATACAACTCTAGCCAGATGTCAAATCAGGATTTAGTATCCAAAAGAATGGACCTTAATTACACTGACACCTTACTTTCTTAGAAGAAACTTCAACTATTTCAAACTCTGGTAAATCCAGAAAAAACAAAGCTAAAATTACTGTGATCAAGCTAGCATACTAAAGCTTTTATATACAAGATAAATCTACACTTTCTAAGGGCTTGAAATAATGTATTCTTCATTTACCTAATAGTACATATAAAATCATATGACATTTTGTAATTTATAACCACTATAAACAAATTTGAATCATACATGGTTCTATGATTAATACCTACACTGTTATATGATTCATCTAAGTGTGAGTATGTCTGGTATTAAGCCAGCACCTGCATGTCCTATTTTACTTCCCTTCTAACTGTAAGGGTTTGAAATATCACTTATAAAATGTCCTTTAGAACTTATGGCATGTTATGGTGGCAACTACAGGCTACAATGGTGCCCAGAACTTGAGGTTCATGATGGTCTGAGGACTGCCACTAAGCTTCATCAGAATCCTATCTATTCTGATTTAGTAGACAATTCTGGTTTATCTGGTTTCCCTGCCTACTTAGCACTGGCAGATTAGAATACAGTATACTTTGACAAAGAGCAGTGTTGAAGGAGATAAAGCCAAAACATAAAATGAACTAAACTGGTAAAGAAATGAGGAGTCGCGTTAGCACAGGAGGAAACTGCCAACACCCTTATACAGGGGAATGCACCAGCCATATTTAAAGCACAGGACAGAAAATAATGTACATAATGATGACCTTGATTTATCACACACACACACAAAAAAAAAAAAACAGAGAGAGGGAAACTGCATTATACTCTAAATCAAACTCTATGAAGACTGGCATTAGAATGGTCAAACTAATTCAACAGTTAAGGGGGTAACAGTCAAGGACAGATGAACAATTCACTTAGTGGTCACTAGTTAAAGTCTGAAAAATCCCCTTACACTTACTAAAAAGATCATGGAGTGGAGAAAATCAACATTTATGTTGCCGATATTATTAAGAGGGGGAACTAAGTCACATACTGAAGTATGCAGTGTAAGGCCATCAACACTGATGCCTTCTGGAGGGGGAAAAAAAAAATCCTGATACAGAAATCCCCCCTCATTCACTAGGCTTTTCCACCTTCAAAATAACGTCACCAATATTTAGTTTCCTTCCTTCCTCCTCCTAAATTACACAAGTGGATGAAGGGAAGAAGGGGGGGGAGACCCACCCATTGTGATAGTTTCCCCCCCTTAAGCTAACCCCTTCATCCCAAAGCCACCAACACATCTGGTCTGGGTACAGTCCCTTCTTACAAAACAGCGCTTTCAACCCGATTATTAAAACTCAAAGAGAAGAGTTGTACT
This sequence comes from Erinaceus europaeus, assembly GCF_950295315.1. Taxonomy (NCBI): domain Eukaryota; kingdom Metazoa; phylum Chordata; class Mammalia; order Eulipotyphla; family Erinaceidae; genus Erinaceus; species Erinaceus europaeus. Next base: position 31,098,895 of record NC_080180.1, on the reverse strand, counting down.
TAAAGCCTTATAGCTGAACAAAGGAAGCACATAAATTAGTGGTTAGCCTGAAACTCGTGTTCTTAGTTTAAACGCAGAAACAACCATCATGTAAGAACCCTCCAGGGATGAGTGGATGTTGGACGTGTGAAGCGAGGACACCCAAGCGACAAGCCACTAAGGTCACAGAGAAAGCCCGACAGCCGCTCGAGGCAGGACTCCACAGCCATTTACGCCTCACACAACGGATGTCTGGGTGTCGATCTCCCCAGACCGCTTCTTTCAGATAATAGCAGCGATGACCTGGGCGAGGCCGCGGTGAACGTCCTTAACCAAGGGGTGGGGGAAGGGCGAGGGGAGCTGAAGGGGAGAGGGGCGGCGCCGAGCAGCCGCTCAACTCCCAGCCAGCCCGGCCCGGCGGACCCCGGCCGAGTCTCGGACCCCGCGCGGCTGCAGCTCGGGGGAGGGGACGCGGCCCACCTGGCGCCCAGCCCGCGTGGGCCAAGCCGGCCCAGCCCAACGAGCCGCGGGCGGCGGCGCGGCAGGAAACGCCGGCCCGGGGGGCGGCCCCACGGGGATCCCCAGCTCCCCCTCAGCCCCTGGACCCCCTCCGAGGCGTCGCCCAGGCGAAGGCCGTTTCCCACAGGACGAGGAGAGGGCCCAGCCCGCTCGGCACCTTTGATGGCGCGCTCAGTGGTGGAGAGGTGGAGGCTTCTCCCGGACATGGTCCCTGTGGTCTCTGCCCGGCTCCGGGCCCCAGACAGCCGTGCGCGTCGCCTTCGGCTCCCGCGGTCTTCGCTCCGGGGCCACGCAGCCCCCGCGCCCCGCCCCACTCCTCAGTCTGCCCGGTCACCGGCAGCGGGCGGCGGTGGCAGCAGGGCCTCGAACTTCGCTGACAGGCCACCAGCACACTGGCGTCGCACTGCCGAGTCGCCGAGCGTAGCGCCTGCGACCGAGATTCAGGGAGGAAACCCGGGCGGCCCCGGTGCTCGCCGCCGACCTCGCGTGCGCGCGCGCCTCCGCACGCCGCCTCCCAACTTCCCGGCGGCGCGTGCGCTACCGCCGCGCCGAGCCCAACGCGCGGCCCCGCTGCCCCGGCGGGCGCGGCCACCTGCCCTGCTGGCCCGCTAGCTGCGCTGCCTGGCTCTGCCGGGGTACGGGAGGCTCTCGGCGCACGCGCGCTCGCTTCATCTCTGGCCGGGGACAGTCAGCTTCGGCTGCTTGTCAGCCCTCCCTGCTCCGCCCGCTCGGCCGCCCGCGCTGCCCAGCCTGCAGGCCTGACACCAGCCCCGGGTCCTGCGTGGCAAGTGCCAGCCAGGCAGCAGCCATCTTGAGACCCTCGGGGTGACCCTGATGCCGCGCGATGGATCCGTGAGCTTCCTGTCACCTGCGGGCCACTGTGCAGAACGGCTCTGTCGCCTGCCCAGCTAGAAACAATCGATCCTTTCTACTCTCCACTCAGTGGCACAGCACTGCCCCCCACTGCCCCCATGTTCACTGTACAATAGGATGGGCACGTGTGTGAGTTTAACACTGTGGCTCATCTCTAGTTCTAATACTGACCTCAGCTGCTGCGAGTAACACAGTTCAGTTGGTAGAGACTTGGTTGGAGTTGGTTGGACTTGCGTGCCCAAGACTCCTAGTTCTAGCATGACATGTACCAAAGTGGTGCTTTCTCATGTAACACACTCATAAGTAATAAGTATATGAAATAACTTTTATTTTAAAAAAAATATTTGTTTATTCCCTTTTTTGTTGCCCTTGTTTTTATTATTGTAGTTATTGATGTCGTCGTTGTTGGATAGGACAGAGAGAAATGGAGAGAGGAGGGGAAGACACAGAGGGAGAGAGAAAGATAGACACCTGTAGACCTGCTTCACCGCCTGTGAAGCGACTCCCTTGAAGATGGGGAATTCTTACACCCGTCCTTGCGCTTCGTGCCACGTGCGGTTAACCCGCTGCGCTACCGCCCGACTCCCTGTATTTTATTTATTTCATATTTATTTTCCCTTTTGTTGCCCTTTTTGTTGTTGTTGTAGTTATTATTTTTGTTATTGATGTTAGGACAGAGAAATGGAGAGAGGAGGGGAAGACAGAGAGGGGGAGAGAAAGATCGACACCTGCAGACCTGCTTCACGGCCTGTGAAGCGACTCCCCTGCAGGTGGGGAGCCAGGGGCTCAAACACGGATCCTTACACTGGTCCTTGCGCTTTGCGCCACGTGCACTTAACCCACTGCACTACTGGCCGACTTCCCAACTCCTTTATTTTCTACGTAAACCAACCTTAATTTCTCCTTAAATTGTAAACTTAGGGTAGAAACTGTTTTACAACTATCTTCTCTGACAAGTATAGTACCTAAGTTAAAAATATGTTGCGAGGGGCCAGGTGGTGGCACACCTGGTTGAGTGCACATATTACAGTGCACAAAGGCCAGTTTCAAGCCTCTGGCCTCCACCTGCAGGATGAAAGCTTCACAAGTGTTGAAGCAGGGCTGCAGGTATCTCTGTCTCTCTCTGTATCTCTGTCTCTCTCTCTCTCTCTATATATATATATATGGCTGTCTATACCTAATAAATAAAGATAATTACAAAACTAAAATAAAGGGGCCGGGCAGTAGTGCAGAGCTAAATGCACATGCAGCGATCCCGGTTCGAGCCCCTGCAGGGGGGTCGCTTCACAAGCAGCGAAGTAGGTCTGCAAATGTCTATCTTTTGAACTGTTTTTTTGTTGTTGTTGTTGTTTGTTACCAGAGCACTGTTCAGCTCTGGCTTATGGTGGTGCGGGATTGAACCAGGGACTTTGGAGCCTCAGGCATGAGAGTCTGTGTGCATAACCATTATGCTATCTGCCCTCCACCCTGAACATGTCTTTCTTTCCTCCTCTCCATCTCCTCCATCTCCTCCACCTCTCACAATTTCTCCTTGTCCTATCTGATAAAAATTAGGGAGGGAGAAGGAAAAAATGACCTCTGGGAGCAATGTATTCATAGTGCCAGCGCTGAGCCCCAGCAATAAGCCTGGTGTCAAAAAAACAATTAAATGTGACTATATATATATATGTTTAAGTTAAATTAAAAATATTCAGCTCCTCAAGTTCTTCAAGTCATAGTTCAAGTGCCCTGTAACTACATATGGCTAGTGGCTATTTTAATGAGTAGGATAAAGTAAGACATGTCTATCATATGTCCACCAAGAGAAATAACCAGGTTGTAATATAGTTGGGAATACATTTGGCACTGAGTAGGAGTCATGCACAAACTTAGAGCAGTGTTGTACCAGGTGGACCAGGGCATTGGGCAGTTTTAATGGACAAGGCTCAGAGCTGGTCTAAGGTTTCCCACTGGGCATGGATGAAGGTCAGGTTCAGTAGGCATCTTTAATGACACTTTTGAATTGACTGCCAAGTTTATTTGTTCATGATTAATGGGCAGAGCTCTGCAATTTGAGCGCCTGCTCAGAAAATGGTCGCTTCTTCTTAGTAATTGAATGACTGAGTTAGGCTGTTTAATTTTCACCTAGAAATCTTAGCATAGCAGCTTACACACAAGATGGGGACCTGTTTGACTCAAAACAAGCTCCACATAGAAATTATCTTTTGGATAATTACTAGCAAAAAATATCATAGAAGCTAAGCATCTATTAACATAGATGTATGTACTGGAGTTGTCACTCTGATTCTTTTTTATTTTTTTATATTTATTTATTTTCCCTTTTGTTGCCCTTGTTTCTCATTGTTGTTATAGTTACTGTTGTTATTGATGTCGTCATTGTTGGATAGGACAGAGAGAAATGGAAAGAGGAGGGGAAGACAGAGAGGGGGAGAGAAAGATAGACACCTCCAGACCTGCTTCACCACCTGTGAAGCAAGTCCCCTGTAGGTGGGGAGTCGGGGTCTCGAACTGGGATCCTTACACCGGTCCTTGCAACCCACTGTGCCCGACTCCCACTCTGATTCTTACTTGGAGTTTTGACCTAAGGTCATTCACTGAAACCCTGATGCCGAATAGAATTTGGTTGTATAAAGACAAAACTGAGCAATTGTACACCTGTGAAATTTTCATACATTAGAAAAGACAAACAAGTGCTGCTGAGGATGTGTGGGAAAATAAATCCTTCTGCACTGTTGGTGGGAATGCAAACTATTCCAACTCCTGTAGAAAATAGTCTAGAGACTCTCAGAATATTATAAATGGACCTACCCTATTACCTGGTAATTTATCTCCTGGGGCTTTATCTAAAGAAAGACACCTGAAAAGATCTGTGTACACCTATGTTCATAGCAGCACAATTTGTAATAGTACAGATGTAGAAGCAACCCAGATGCCCAACCACACGCGTGGCAAAAGAACTCATGAATATATATATGTATATATATACATATATCTCACTTTAAGATGTTAAAAAATTATAAAGTCATCTCCATTGCCTTATCTTGGATGGGTCTCAAAGGAATTATGTTACATGAGTTAAGTCAAAAGGAGAAAGACAATACTAAATGATCGCTCTTATATGTGGAACTTAAGAAACAAGGAAAGCGAGATTCCACATCTGAGTGAAACCATCCAGCAGTTGTCATTCATCTCTTATTTCTCCTTGCATATAGCACTACATGCGCTTAACCAGACAAGAGGTTGGGTGGCGGGGATTCGACTTCCGGAGGCGGAGATACGAGCAGCAGATCGCTTTCTCTCCTCTCCTCTCCTCTCCTCTCCTCTCCTCTCCTCTCCTCTCCTCTTCCAGATCAACTAGGAATACCAAAGGAGACCACCCGGACCGAAACAAGACAGGACTACAATGACCACAGGAACCCAGTAAATCACCCGTGAGTACAAACACGTGTGGTTGGTGACAGAGAGGAGAGAGGGGCCTAAGGAGAGATTAAGTGGCTGCTAACAGTTCAACAGTTTATCAGTGGAGACACCACCTCCAGTCTGCTCCACAACAAGGGGACAGCTGAAGGGATGAAAGGACTCCCCAGAGACTCACCAAGTGCAACTCTGAGTCTCCATTGCTACTACCCTTAGAATCTGGAGCAGCAACAGGGAGGGACACCAGGGGACAGAGATCTAACTGGGAAACTCAGGAGAAGACCTGTACTTCAGTGGCATAGCTGAAGGGCTGTGAAAGTCTCTTTGCATAACCACTAGATTATCTCTGCCACACCCTGCTTTATCTCTTGGTCAGGAGTCAGTGATTAAGCTAAGAAGCCTATTGATAGTTTAAAAGCCCTCAGGCTCCCATAGCCTACAGGGAAGGAAAAAAAAGAGGCTTTTACACCACTGAGCTCCAACTCAGGGATTGAAAAAACTGTTAACATATATAAAATGGTTAAAACAACAAGAAAAAATATTGGAGAATCGAACCAGGACAAGAGTCCAGCTAAAAGTCCTCCAGAGGGTGAAGCACAAAACAATGAGTTCAACATCCAAACATTAGCTAAGGAAATAATAATAGGAGTGAGTAAAGAATTTGAAAAAATTGTAATCAGAAATGCAGGAACAACAAATGAGAAAATGGAAGAAAATTCTAATTATCTCATGGTTATTAGAGAGCTGAAAGCTGAAATCGCTGAGCTAAGAAGGCAACTAGCTGAACAAGCTAAAACAGTGTCAGAGCAGGGCAACAAAATAGATGAACTCCAGAAAGCAGTAGAGGGCAGAGAGAATAGAATCTATGAGGCTGAAAACAGAATTAGCAAGATTGAGGATGAATTAGAGACACCTAAAAAAGAAGAGATCTCAAAAAGAGATTAAGAGATGCTGAAAACAACAACAGAGTCCTATGGGATGACTTCAAAAGAAACAATATACGCATTATTGGCTTACCACAGGAAGAAAGAGAAGGGGAGGAAGAAAGCATTCTCCAGGCCATAATAGCTGAAAATTTCTCTAGTCTAGACAACACCAAAGACATAAAGATTCAAGAAGCCCAGAGGGTCCCAAACAGAATTAACCCAGACCTAAAGACACCAAGACATGTCATACTTAGATTGGAAAGGAATAAGGATAAAGAAAGGATCCTCAAGGCTGCAAGAGAAAAACAAAGAGTCACCTACAAAGGAAAACCCATAAGATTAGCAGCAGACTTCTCCATACAAACACTACAGGCCAGAAGAGAATGGCAAGATATCTATCGAGTGCTCAATGAGAAAGGCTTTAAGCCAAGAATACTATATCCTGCTAGACTGTCATTCAGACTAGATGGAAGCATCAAAACCTTCTCAGACAAGCAACAGTTGAAGGAAGCAACCATCACCCAGCCTGCCCTGAAAGAAGTTCTGAAAGGTCTCCTATAAACAACCAGACCACCACAAATAGGACATATATCAAAACACTCTAAAACTCTACAAGAATGGCGTTAAAATATCTTCAATCTTTGATATCAATAAATGTCAATGGCCTGAATTCACCTATTAAAAGACACAGAGTAGGAAGATGGATCAGAAAACACAACCCAATAATATGTTGTCTACAGGAAACTCACCTAACTCAACAAGACAAACACAGACTTAAAGTGAAAGGATGGAAAACTATCATACAAGCCAATGGCCCACAAAAAAGGGCAGGAACAGCTATTCTCATATCTGACATGATAGACTTTAAAATAGATAAGATTAAAAAAGATAGGAATGGACACTACTTAATGCTCAGAGGATCAGTCAATCAAGAGGACTTAACAATTATTAACATCTATGCACCCAATGAGAAGCCATCTAAATACATCAAACTTCTACTGAAGGAGCTACAGCAATATATTAACAGTAACACAATCATAGTAGGGGACTTCAACACCCCACTATCTCAACTTGACAGATCATTCAGGAAGAAAATCAGTAAAGACATAAGGGAGCTAAATGAAGAGATAGATAAACTAGAACTATTGGACATTTTCAGAGTCATTCATCCCAAGAAACTGGAATACACATTTTACTCAAATCCACATGGATCATTCTCAAGGATAGACCATATGTTAGGCCACAAAGACAGCATCAGCCAATTCAAGAGCACTGAAATCATCTCAAGCATCTTCTCAGACCACAGTGGAATTAAACTAACACTTAACAATCAACAAAAGATTAGTAACAGTCCCAAAATGTGGAAGCTGAACAGTACACTTCTTAACAACTTCTGGGTCAAAGAGGAAATCAAGGAAGAAATCAAAATGTTTCGAGAGTTCAATGAAAATGAAGACACAAGCTATCAAAATATTTGGGACACAGCTAAAGCAGTCCAAAGAGGGAAGTTCATAGCTATACAAGCACACATTAGGAAACAAGAAAAGGCACAAATAAACAGCCTGATTGCACATCTTAAAGACCTAGAAGAAGAACAACAAAGGAATCCTAAAGCAACCAGAAGGACAGAAATCACTAAAGTTAGGGCAGAAATAAATAACATTGAGAATAGGAAAACCATACAAAAGATCAATGAAAGTAAATGTTGGTTCTTCGAAAGAGTAAACAAAATTGACAAACCTTTAGCCAGACTCACAAAACAAAAAAGGGAGAAGACCCAAATAAATCGGATAGTAAATGAAAGAGGAGATATCACAACAGACATTGCAGAAATTCAACATATCATGCGAGGCTTCTATGAACAACTATATGCCACCAAGCTAGAGAACCTGGAAGAAATGAATGATTTCCTAGATACCTACCAACTTCCAAAACTAAGTAAAGAGGAAGTGGATAACATGAACAGGCCCATCACAGCTAATGAAATTGAAACAGTTATCAAAAATCTTCCCAAAAATAAAAGTCCTGGACCAGATGATTTTACAAATGAATTCTACAAAACTTTCAAAGAAGAACTAATACCTCTACTTTTAAAAGTCTTCCAGAAGATTGAAGACACTGGAATACTCCCTGCCAGCTTCTATGAAGCCAACATCACCCTGATACCAAAAGCAGACAGGGACACAACCAAAAAAGAAAACTACAGACCAATATCTCTGATGAACTTAGATGCGAAAATATTGAACAAAATTCTAGCCAACCGGATACAGCAGTATATCAAAAAGATTGTTCATCATGACCAAGTGGGGTTTATCCCAGGCATGCAAGGTTGGTTTAATATACGTAAATCAATCAATGTGATCCACCACATCAACAAAAGCAAGACCAAAAACCACATGGTCATATCAATAGATGCAGAGAAAGCCTTTGACAAAATACAACATCCCTTTATGATCAAAACACTACAAAAAATGGGAATAGATGGAAAATTCCTCAAGATAGTGCAGTCTATATATAGCAAACCTACAGCCAACATCATACTCAATGGTGAAAAACTGGAAGCATTTCCCCTCAGATCAGGTACTAGACAGGGCTGCCCACTATCACCATTACTATTCAACATAGTGTTGGAAGTTCTTGCCATAGCAATGAGGCAAGAGCAAGGAATTAAAGGCATACAGATTGGAAGAGAAGAAGTCAAACTCCCCTTATTTGCAGATGACATGATAGTATACATGGAAAAACCTAAGGAATCCAGCAAGAAGCTTTTGGAAATCATCAGGCAATACAGTAAGGTGTCAGGCTATAAAATTAACATTCAAAAGTCAGTGGCATTCCTCTATGCAAACACTAAGTTAGAAGAAATTGAAATCCAGAAATCAGTTCCTTTTTCTATAGCAACAAAAACAATAAAATATCTAGGAGTAAACCTAACCAAAGAAGTGAAAGACTTGTATACTGAAAATTATGAGTCACTACTCAAAGAAATTGAAAAAGACACAAAGAAGTGGAAAGATATTCCATGTTCATGGGTTGGAAGAATTAACATCATCAAAATGAATATATTACCCAGAGCCATCTACAAATTTAATGCTATCCCCATCAAGATCCCAAGCACATTTTTTAGGAGAATAGAAAAAATGCTACAAATGTTTATCTGGAGCCAGAAAAGACCTAGAATTGCCAAAACAATCTTGAGAAAAAAGAACAGAACCGGAGGCATCACACTCCCAGATCTCAAACTGTATTATAGGGCCATTGTCATCAAAACTGCTTGGTACTGGAACAGACACACTGACCAGTGGAATAGAATTGAGAGCCCAGAAATGAGGCCCCACACGTATGGACATCTAATCTTTGACAAAGGGGCCCAGACTATTACATGGGGAAAGCAGAGTCTCTTCAACAAATGGTGTTGGAAACAATGGGTTGAAACATGCAGAAGAATGAAACCGAATCACTGTATTTCACCAAATACAAAAGTAAATTCCAAGTGGATCAAGGACTTGGATGTTAGATCAGAAACTATCAGATACTTAGAGGAAAATATTGGCAGAACTTTTTTCCGCATAAATTTTAAAGACATTTTCAATGAAACGAATCCAGTTACAAGGAAGACTAAGGCAAGTATAAACCTATGGGACTACATCAAATTAAAAAGCTTCTTAACAGCAAAAGAAACCACTACCCAAACCAAGAGACCCCTCACAGAATGGGAGAAGATCTTTACATGCCATACATCAGATAAGAGTTTAATAACCAATATATATAAAGAGCTTGCCAGACTCAACAACAAGACAACAAATAACCCCATCCAAAAATGGGGGGAGGACTTGGACAGAATATTCACCACAGAAGAGATCCAAAAGGCTGAGAAACACATGAAAAAATGCTCCAAGTCTCTGATTGTCAGAGAAATGCAAATCAAGACAACAATGAGATATCACTTCACTCCTGTGAGAATGTCATACATCAGAAAAGGTAACAGCAGCAAATGCTGGAGAGGGTGTGGGGTCAAAGGAACCCTCCTGCACTGCTGGTGGGAATGTAAATTGGTCCAGCCTCTGTGGAGAACAGTCTGGAGAACTCTCAGAAGGCTAGAAATGGACCTACCCTATGACCTATGACCCTATGACCCTGCAATTCCCCTCCTGGGGATATACCCTAAGGAACCCAACACATCCATCCAAAAAGATCTGTGTACACATATGTTCTTGGCAGCACAATTTGTAATAGCCAAAACCTGGAAGCAACCCAGGTGTCCAACAACAGATGAGTGGCTGAGCAAGTTGTGGTATATATACACAATGGAATACTACTCAGCTGTAAAAAATGGTGACTTCACCGTTTTCAGCCGATCTTGGATGGACCTTGAAAAAATCATGTTGAGTGAAATAAATCAGAAACAAAAGGATGAATATGGGATGATCTCACTCTCAGGCCGAAGTTGAAAAACAAGACCAGAAAAGAAAACACAAGTCGAACCTGAAATGGAATTGGAGTATTACACCAAAGTAAAAGACTCTGGGGTGGGTGGGTGGGTGGGTGGGGAGAATACAGGTCCATGAAAAATGATGAATGAAATAGTGGGGGTTGTATTGTTAAATGAGAATCTGGGGAATGTTATGCATGTTCAAACTATTGTATTTACTGTTGAATGTAAAGCATTAATTCCCCAATAAAGAAATAAATTATTTAAAAAAAAAAAAGAAACAAGGAAAGCAAGGGTGAACACAGGATGAAACCTGGATGAGGTGTGGTGGATTGCAACAAAGCAAAGGTCTTTGAAGGTGGGATAAGACTGGGAAGAGATGGCTAAAGAGGGCATTGCAGTCCTATGCACAATGGAAAGAAAGGGACTAAGTTGGTGGTATTTTTTCTGAAGACTTGTCATGAGAGATGAAAAATTGTACTCATGTGTTGTACATCATCATGCCACCATAAAAAATCTGGTTCTATTTCCTTGAGTCTTTTTTAATTAAATACTTTGTTTTCTTTACTTTTTTATATGGACAGAAACAGAGAAAGGGAGGGAACTTGGAAGAGACTACAGTACTGAAGTTTCCTTCAATGTGAGGGAGGCTGGGTTGAACTTGGGTCACACACATAGCCAAGCTTGCTATCCAAGTGAGCTATTTTTCTAGTCCTACTTCTTGAGTCTTGACTTCACTTTTCCATGCAAGAAAATTCAGATACCTGGAGGAAGTTCTTCATTTAAGACATAATGGGGGTGGGGTAGGGTGAGTGGCAAAACTGGTCAAACATACACATTACCATGCTTGAGGACCTGAGAGGGGGGAGGTTTCATGAGAGGTGAAGCAGATATCTCATTTTCTCTTGCCTCTTTATTTCCTGCCCCCCTCTCAATTTCTATCAAATAAAAAAAAAAAAAAGGAAGAAAAGGAGGGGCTAGTGGTGGCACACCCAGTTAAGTGCACATAGTTCTAAGCATAAGGACCCATATAAGGATCTGGTTCTGAGCCCCCCCCCCCACTTCCCACCTGTGGGGAAAGAGCCCACTGTCTGGGAAGTTCAAGCCATTATTCCCATGAGAGTGTGAGTGGGATGACCCTGAGTTCACCTCCTTTTCTGGGGGGTGCGGTAAGCAGGTCCCTCCTGACCTCATGAATTTATGATGGTTGGTCTTTTTCAGACTGGGAACTTTCCTGTACATGCTACCCCATCCCTTGTAAACAAAGGCCATAAATAACTGTGTACGGCCAACTTGAAACCCACCACAAATATCCTGGCTTTACCGCTCCCTTCCCCCTGCCCTGAGGTGCTTGTAATTTGCCCTGAGGGAAAAATACCTGCCTATACATTGTGAGCTCATGACCAGACCTCATATGGTAACTTTCCAGTTGTGATCAAATACTTTGTAGGTCAAGATGTAACTTATGCATTGTGTATGGGTTAATGATTACCTCAACTTTCTTTCTGAGCCTTGGGTATATCTACCTGCTTGTATCCCTTAATAAATTAGTCGTCCTAAGAGGCTTATCGGAGCTGATTGGTCATGTGTTCCCTTTCTTTCTCTCTCCAGACTTCACCCTCATTACCAAGCCCTCTCCCTAGGGCCCCCAGAGGCCGCCCCAGTCTTTGCTGCCAGTGGCCAGGGAGACGAAGAGCCCTGGGATGACCTGAACTCACCTGCAGGGGGATGCTTCACAAAAGGTCAGGCAGGGCTGCAGGTGTCTCTCTGTCTCTATCACCCCCCTCCCTCTTGATTTTTGGCTGTCTCTATCCAATAAATTAAGATAATAAATTAATTTTTTAATTATTTATTTATTAATGAGAAATAGGGGGAGAGAGAGAAAGAGCCAGACATCACTCTGGTATATGTGCTGCCAGAGATCAATCTCAGGACCTCATACTTGAGAATCCAGTGCTGTATCATCCACTGAGCCACCTCCCAGACCACACCTGGTAAGTTTTGAGTCCTAGCATACCATGTGGAAATGGGAGAAGATTCAGTTTTATGGTCCCTCTCGGTTTCTCTCTCTCTGAAAAAGATGGCCCAGAGCAGTGAATCTGCACAAGGCCCTGGATCAAGAAAGGAAGGGAGGAAGGAAGGAAAGAAAGAAGGATGGAAGAAAGAAAGAGATGTGGGGGCCAGGAAGTGGAGCACCTAGTTAAAAGCACACTACAACAATAATAACTACAATAATAACAACAATAATAATAACTACAATAACAACAACAACAATAATAACTACAATACAACAACAACAATAATAACCACAACAACAAAGCAACAAGGAAAATGAAAAGGAATAATGAAAAGGAATAAATAAATATTTTTAAAAAATATTTTAAAAAGGGGACCGGGCAGTAGCGCAGCGGGTTAAGTGCACGTGGCGCAAAGTGCAAGGACCAGTGTAGGGATCCCGGTTCGAGCCCCCAGCTCCCCAGATAGAGCAACTGGAACTCCTCTGCATTGCATGGGGAGAGTAATGTCAGAAGTACTTGAGACAATAGTTTGGGAATTTCTGATAAGTTTAAATATGTACCTACTCTATGGCCCTGTAAGTCTATTCTTAGCAACAGTGAAAATACTACTCAATGAAATACTTACAATGAAATCAAAACAATGAAATACTACTCTCACACACAATTTAAAAAAATTGACTAAATACCTTAAAGTAGCGAAACGTGTGTTTATAGAGAAGGGAAAACAGCTCAACACACAGAAAGCAGGACTTGCATGCCTGAAGCTCCTGGTTGGATCCCTAACAGCACATGCACCAGAGTGGTGCCCACTCTCTCTCATCTGAAACTATCTCATATGACATAAATAAAATAAAACTTTAAAAAATATGTCTATGTCTAACTGGTATTTCTACTAATTTCTTAAATCTAGGCTTCTGTCTTGCTGTGAGATTAGCATATTATTTTATTGGAATTCCCTACACACTTCATGAATCTTAATTAATGGTCAGCTCTCCTGAGAAATTATTATGAGCATTTTTAATTTAACAAAAGCACAGGGAATCCTAATTGTCACTGTTGTACAGAAGTAGTCTGACTTTCAACTTTCATTTATCTAAATATTAAACTTCTAACTTAAATGCAGGTCATAAAGTTGTAGGTTATTGTGGTTTTTTTTTTTTTTTTTTGTCACTGCCAGCTTCACTGCTCTGGACTGGCTTTCTTCAGATAGAAAGAGACAGAGACACCACAGCCCTGAAGCTTCCCCCAGGGGAAGGGAGGCTAGGGATTAGAACCCAGGTTATGCACATAGCAAAATAGGTGTTTACTTTGGTGAGATATCACTCCAGTCCTAAAATATTTTTCATACTAGAGTAAAGTGAGCATTTCTAAAATAGTTACTCAGTTACCATGCACATATTCCTGCTCCCCATCTACACAGGGCAAGTTTCATGAACAGTGCAGCAATGCTTCAGGTCTCTCTTCCCCTTTCTTCCCATGCCCCAACAATATCCCTGGTGGCAATAAGCAAATAAAATATCTACCCAGGACAAAAGGTATTCTACAGCGTATACTCTCTAAAATTTATATGAAAACCAATAAGAAGTATTTTTCTTAGTAATATATATTTCATGGGCATCGTATACATTATATCTTATTCATATCTTCCTAAAATGCACTTAACACTGACTAAAAATTACTCTGGCTTGAATAACCCCTCTATCCTTGATATATAAAAAATTTGCAAATCCAAATAAAATAGTATTTTATTTTTTAAAACGTGTTTACTAATTTTTCTCCAGATAATTTTATTCTGAAATAGTGGCTTACAGTACAATTATTGACACATGGGTTCAATTTCTCATCAAGTTGTCTGGACCAAAATTTCACAGTAGAGAGACTCTCACACACCATAGCCTGTTGACTTACTCCCCCTACAGTCCATCTTTCCATTCAACTGATCTTTCTGAATGTAAGCCAGTCTTGATTTCGAAAAGTGTACTCTGATTCCTATATGCCCCTATAAGTTCTGTTAAAATCTTTTCCTCTGAGCCCACTACCATTCAGAGTTCATAGCCTCGTTTCTACTGTAGATGCTGCAATTTTTCTAAGTTAGCCTCGAGCAAATAAAGTTCATATCTATCTCAGAATTCTAGAGTTTGGCTAGAGAGAGAACCAGGAGGGGCATGTGGCCTTCTGTGCTCATGGACCAAATTTGAATTTTGATACCACTTGGGAGAAGCACAGCAGCTTCAGGGAAAGTTTTGGTACTATGGTATCTCTCTCACTCCCTCTAACTGGAAAGTTCTTGGGAGTAGTGAAAGCATGAAAACATGTGTAAGGTCCCAGCTCTACCAATAAATAAAATAATGATCTTGAATTTGCTATTACTTTTCCTAGGGATAGTATTTTCTTTTCTTTCTTCCTTTTTTTTTTTTTTTTTTTTTTTTTTACTAAAGCACTACTTAGAGCTGGCTTATGGTAGTGCAGGGATTGGACTTGGGACTTTGAATCCTCAGGCATGAGAGTCTCTTTACATAATCATTATGCTATCTACCCCTGCCTCAGCTAGGGATAGTCTAAGAGACTTCTAGAATCTGTATACAGCATCACACACATAAAAATGCTTCTTCATTATTTATGTTCCAACTCAAATGCAGTCTTTTGGACCCAGGTGGTATCACACTAGGTGGAGTGTACATATTACCATGGGTGAGGTCCCAGGTTCAAATTCACAAGCAGAGGAGTAGTACTATAGGTGTGTCTGTTTCTTGTACTTACCTTCACACCTTTGGTATACTCACTGCAATTTTAGTCTGCACCTGACACTAAGCTGAAATTTAGTCACTTATTGAATGAATGAATGAATACCATTATACTCTATTCTGCAACAGAAAAATATTTTTAATATTTTTATATAATATATTAAAATTATATAATATATCTGTAATAGAGAAGGAAAGCATCACTCTGACACATGCTATGTCTTGAACTTGATGCTCCTAGGTCAGACACTCTATTGCACTACCTCCTGGGCCATGAAAAGCATTTAATTAATTTATTTTTATGGGAAAGATACCAGAGTACCCTTTGGCATATGTGGTGTCTATGGGTAGCAAGGATTGAACAGATCATTCCAGGGCTGGGTGATGGCACACCCTGTTGAGAGTTACATGTGCAAGGACCTTGGTTCAAACCCCCTCCCCCAGCACTCTACCTGCAAGGGGGAAGCTTCATCAGTAGTGAAGCAGGGCTGCAGGTATCTCTCTCTCTCTCTTATTTCCCTATGTCCCTCTTCCCTCTCAATTTCTCTGTCCTAGCAAAGAAAAAGAAAAATGGCCAATGGAAGCAGTGGATTTGTCATGCAGGCACAGAGCCCCAGCAATAAACCTAGTGGCAATAAGGAAATGAGAAAGGATTATTTATATTTATATTTTTTCTTAAATTTATTAACAAGAGAGATAATCAGAGTACAACTCTGGCACATGAAGGGTGCCAGGAATTGAACTCAGGAATTCATTCTTGAGAGTCCAATGTCTTATCTATTGCACCACCTTCTGGACCCCATTTCTTTTCTTTTTTTTCTTTTTATTTGCCTCCAGGGTTATTGCTGGGGCTCAGTGCCTGCACTATGAATCCATTGCTCCTAGAGGCCATTTTCCCCATTTTGTTGCCCTTGTTATTATTGCCACTGTTGTTGTTGTTGGATAGGACAGAGAGAAATCAAGAGAGGAGGGGAAGGCAGAAGGGGGAGAAAGAGAAAGATAGACACCTGCAGACCTGCTTCACCACTTGTGAAGTGACCTTCCTGCAGGTGGGGAGCTGGAGGCTTGAGCCCGGATCCTTATGCTGGTCCATGCACTTAATCCACTATGCTACTGCCCACCCCCCAGCCCCATTTCTATTTCTTTATTTTTGAAATATAGTTTGTTTTATTTTCATAAGAGATACAGAGAGAGAAAAACCAGAGCACTGCTCAGCTCTGGTTTATGGAGGTGTTGGGGACTGAACCTGGGACATTGGAGCCTCAGGCATTACAATCTTTTTACATAATCATTATGCTACCTCCCTTACCCCCATTTCTACTTCTAAGGTGAAACTTATTAGAGTTCACCCAACTGAGTAACCATGAAATTGACAGAGTTGTTTTTGTTGTTGCTTTAAAAAATGTACATCTATTACTAATGTTAAGAACTATACTATAAACAATCAAGCTCTCAATAAAGTGTATGTGTGGGAGATTAATCTACATGACGCATGTGAGAGAGAGATCAAAGTAATACAAGAGGTCAAATCCAGGGCCTCAGGCTTCAACTTCTGTTCTCTACTCACTGAGCCACCTCTACACAAACTCTTCCTTTGGGACTGGGGATCTTGTGCTGTTTTAGATGAAGGCAAAGACAAAGAATTAGAACCCTGAGCTAATAGGTTTACATTAGTGAGCTCTTGCATCTCTTCACTTGCTTCAAAAAATCTAAATTTGGGCTGGTGAAATAGTTCACTTGGGTATTGTGTACCTTTGCCATGTGCACAACCCAAATTTGAGCCTGGAGCCACTGCTGTGGTGTCTCTTTCTCTCTATCTAGAAAGAAACAAAAAGAAAAAGAAAAAGAAAAGAAAAGGAGGAGAAGGAGGAGAAAAGGAAAAAGAATAAATCTGGTGTATTGTACCAAAGTAAAAGACTCTGGGAAGGGGGATACTGTTCAGGTCCTGGAACATGGTGGCAGAGGAGGACCTTGCGGGGTGGGGGGTTATATTGTTACGTGGAAAACTGAGAAATGTTACACCTGTATAAACTACTGGATTTTACTATCAACTGTAAACCATTAATCTCCCAATAAAGAAAAAAAAGCGCTAAAGTTAAGCACTTAGCTAAGATCTTTCTTATTTAAACTATAATAGCTTATATGAGTACCCTTTCCCACTTTGTTGAGGATTCTTGTACACATGCCACTCCACCACTCCACCAACTGTGAAGCTTTTCTTTTGCATGGTGCTCCCATGTGCTAGTCAGGGGGATTGAACCCAGGTTCTCGCTCATGGTAAAATGTGCACTCTACTGGATGAGCTATATTCCTGACTCCATTCATTGTTATTTTTTTGAAATAAAAGACAATATGTTATCATTGGCTTTGTTAAGACAGTTCTTCCATGCAGTTAGTCTCAACTTACAAGCAAAATCTTAATATATGAACCAAGGAATTCAAAATGGTTTTCCATTAGTCTGAGTAGAGCATGCTTCAAAAAACATTTGCAGGGAAGAAAATAAAACACCTTAAAGCCAAAGGAAAATGATGTTGAGATGAGCTATCTATAGTAAAAAGTCAGTTTACTCTAATTGTCAAAATCAATTTTTCCAGGAAAAAAAATTGAATCCCATCTCTCCCACTTACACAATTTTCAAGAAAAGAAAGGAGCGAGGCACGGGAGGAGATGGTCCGGCAGTAAATCACATGAACTGCATGAGAAAAACCCTGGGTTCTAGCCCCAACACCATAAAAAACAAAGAGAATATCACAGGTGGTAAAGCATTGCTCTAGTCTGCTTGTGTGTCTCTTTCTCACATACACACATAAGGATGAAGGATAAACTATATTACTGGAGAAGTTATTGAAAGCTATTTAAAAGTGTGGACTTGACAGCATTTTAAATTTATTATTAATTATTTATTTAACTAAGTTAAAAAAATTTAAATATTTGTTTATTTATTCCCTTTTGTTGCCCTTGTTGTTTTATTGTTGCAGTTACTGATGTCATCATTGTTGGATAGGACAGAGAGAAATGGAGAGAGGAGGGGGAGACAGAGACCACTTGTGAAGTGACTCCCCTGCAGGTGGGGTGCCCAGGTCTCGAACCGGGATCCTTATGCCGGTCCTTGTGCTTTGCACCACCTGCACTTAACCTGCTGAGCTACAGCCCGACTCCCTTGACTAAGTTTTAAACAGAGCACTGCTCTCAGCTCAAGCTTATGGTGATGTTGAAAATTGAACCTGGGAACTCAGAGCCTCAAGTATGAGATTTGTTTTGGATCACCACTATGCTGCCTCTGCAGCCCATGACACAGTTCTTGTTAAGGGCCATGTCCACAGGATGCAGCCAGACACCAACTTCAGAAGAACTTGTTTTATTGACTTGGAGAATAGGGAAAGTGCCACTTGAAAGATTCTCCCAGCATAGGAACATACCTTAGATCAAAGACATTCTTAATTCATACTAGCCTCTATAATTAAAGATTTAAGTATTTCATTTTAAGTGGGGAAAAGTTTCTTTTATTGAGCTAGTTATTTTCTCTTTAAAATTCACATGTTAACATCACATTTTGGGATCAATTTCCATTTAGCTGGCTTGGGGGCATTCTTATGTATATAAGCATTTTAAAATAATTTTTTTTTCACTGATTTGTAGGAGAAGAACAGTTTCACTCTAGCATATTGAATGCTGAGGATTGAACTGAGAACCACATGCATGAAAGTCTGATAGACAGTGGTCTGGATGGGTGGTACAGTGGATAAAGTACTGGACATTCTAGAATGGGGTTCTAAGTTTGATTCCTTGAGCTGCATGTGTCAGAGTGTTGCTGTAGTTCTCTCTAGCTTCACCACCTGATAAATAAATTAATACAATTTTAAAAAATAAAGTCTGACAGGGGCCAGGCGGTGGCGCACCAGGTTAAGCACACAAGTGTAACTTATACACTGTAAGTGTATAAGGTCCCAGGTTCAAGCCACTGGTCCCCACCTGCAGGGGGAAAGATTCACGAATGCTGAAGCAGTGCTGCCGGTGTATCTCAGTCTCTCCCCTGCCCCTCTCAATTTCTGTCTCTATCCAGTAATAAATAAATTTAAATTTAAAAATAAAAATAAAAGAATGTCTGACGAGCCACCTCCTAGGTTGCTTTTTTCTTGTTTGCATAAACTTTTTTTTTTTTCTTTTTGCCACCAGGGTTATCACTGGGGCTTGGTGCCAACACTAAGAATCTACTGTTCCTGTTAACCATTTTTTCCTTTTTTTTTTTCTTTCTTCTTTCTGTTATACTTGATAGGTCAGGACAGAGAGAAATTTAGAAGGGAGGGAAGATAGAGAGGGAGGAAGAGGGGGTTGGGCGGTGGTGCACCGGGTTAAGTACACATAGCATAAAGCGCAAGAATCCCAGTTTGGGGGGTCGGGCGGTGGCGCAGTGGGTTAAGCACATGTGGCGCAAAGCGCAGGGACTGGCGTAAGGATCCCGGATCGATCCCCCGGCTCCCCACCTGCAGGGATGTCGCTTCACAGGTTGTGAAGCAGGTCTGCAGGTGTCTGTCTTTCTCTCCCCCTCTGTCTTCCCCTCCTCTCTCCATTTCTCTCTGTCCTAGCCAACAACGAACAACATCAACAATGACAATAATAATAACCACAACGAGGCTACAACAACAAGGGCAACAAAAAGGGGGGGGGGAATGGCCTCCAGGAGCGGTGGATTCATGGTGCAGGCACTGAGCCCAGAAATAACCCTGGAGGAAAAAATAATAATAATCCCAGTTTGAGCCCCAGGCTCCCCACCTTCAAGGGTGTTGCCTCACAAGTGGTGAAGCAGGTCTGCAGTAGTCTATTTTTCTCTATCTTCCCCTCCCCCTCTCAATTTCTCTCAGTCCTAGCCAATAAAATAAAAACAGGGGCCAGGTGGTGCACCTGGTTGAGTACATATGTCACAATGTGCAAGGACCCAGGTTTAAGTCCCTGGTTCCCACCTGCATGGGGGATAGCTTTGTCAGTGGTGAAGCAGTGTTGTGGGTGTCTCTCTGTCTCTCTCCCTATCTCCCCTTACCTCTTCACTTCTGGCTGTCTCTATCCAATAAAAAAACATTAAAAAAATAATAATAACAACAACAAAGGCCACCAGGAGTAGTAGATTTGTAGTGCCAGCAACAAGCCCCAGCAATAACCCTGGAGGAAGTGAAGTGTTGGTGTGGAGCAAGGGTTCAAACGTGTCCTTGCACATGGTGATATGTGTGCTTAATGGGGTGGGCCACTACCCAACCCCTGTTTATTTATATTTTTAAAAAACTACTATCTTTACTGGATAGAGACAACCAGAAATTAGCAGCATTTGCGTGCCTGAGGCTCTTGGTTCAGCCCCTATGGGCTTGGTTCACCACATGGACTGGAATGTTGCTTCACTCTCTCTCTTTCATATGAAATTTCTATATTTCTTATATAAAATAAATATTTTTATGTTTACATTTTTTATTTTAAAATAAAATATGGATAAAGACAGAGACACACTTGCAACACTGCTTTACCACTCGCAAAGATTTTCCCCTGCAAGTAGGGACGGGGAGCTTGAATTCTGGTCTTTGCACATTGTAACATGTGCCTCTCCACCCAGGCCCGCAAACCCTGTTTAAACATCTTATTTGTTAACTTTCACCACTGCTGGCAGCCATTTTATTTCCTTAGGTAGGGGGTGAGAATAGAAGAGAGAGAGCGAGAGCGAGAGCGAGAGCGAGAGCGAGAGAGAGAGAGAGAGAGAGAAGACACTGGCATCACCGCAGCATTCATGAAGCTTCCCTCTTGTAGGTGCTCCACATGCAGTAGCTGGGGGCTTGAACCCAATTCCTCCAACATGGTAATATGTGAGTTCCACCATTTTTATTGGCTAGGACAGAGAGAAATTGAGAAGGGAAGGCAGGGGCGGGGGCAGATAGACCTGCAGACCTGCTTTACCACTCCTGAAGTGACCCCCCCCTGCTGGTGGGGATCTGGGATCACTGCTGGGGACCTTGCTGCTTTGTACTATGTGTGCTTACCTAGGTGTGCCACCGCCGCCCCCCACCCCTGAATTTCTCTGAAAGAGAGTTATGGGATGGTTTTGCTCATATACATAAGAATTGAAACACGGGAGTCGGGCGGTAGCACAGCGGGTTAAGCGCAGGTGGCGTGAAGCGCAAGGACGAGCGTAAGGATCCCAGTTCGAGCCCCTGGCTCCCCACCGGCAGGGGAGTTGCTTCACAGGCGTTGAAGCAGGTCTGCAGGTGTCTCTCTTTCTCTCCTCCTCTCTGTCTTCCCCTCCTGTCTCCTCCTCTCTGTCTTCCCCTCCTGTCTCCATTTCTCTATGTCCTATCCAACAACAACGACATCAATAACAACAATAGGAACTACAAAATAAAACAACAAGGGCAACAAAAGGGAATAAATAAATTAATTAATTTTAAAAAAAGAATTGAAACACATGAATTTAATTTGTGTGGGGGGATGTAGTCAGACTGTCGCTAAGACTGAAAACTATGATGGTTATTCTTGAAGGAGAGAGGAAAGCCAGGGGGTAGGAACAGAACTATGGTGGTGGGTATGGTGTGGAACTGTACCCTTGTAGTCTTATGATCTTGTAAAGCACTATTACATCACTAATAATAAAAGAAGAAATTAAACAGAAAACAAATTATTTTTATGAGAGAGATAAAGACCAGAGCACCACTCAGTTCTGGCATATGGACATACAGGGGATTGAACCTGAGACCTAACAGTGAGCTAGGGTCAGGTAAATAGGATGTTTATACAAAGATTCTTTTTTTTTTTTTTTTTGCCTCTAGGGTTATTGCTGGGGCTCAGCGCCTGCACCACGAATCCATTTCTTCTGGCAGCTATATTTTTCCCTTTTGTTGCCCTTGTTGTTTTATCCTTGCTGTGGCCATTATTATTGTTGTTGTTATTGATGTCATTGTTGTTGGATAGGACAGAAAGAAATGGAGAGAGATGGGGAAGCGAAAGATAGACACCTACAGACCTGCTTCACTGCTCATGAAGTGACCCCCCTCTGCAGGTGGGGAGCAGGGGCCTCGAACCCAGATCCTCACTCGGATCTCTGAGCTTCGCGCCATGTGTGCTTAACCCGTCACTCTACTGCCCGATCCCCTCTTTTTCTTTTCTTTTCTTTTCTTTTCTTTTCTTTTTTTTTTTGCCTCCAGGGTTATTGCTGGGCTCAGTGCAGCCATTTTTTTCTATATTTTGGATAGGACAGAGAGAAATGGGGGGGGGGGGGGCAGTTGGTGCCACATCTGATTGGGCGAACATGTTACAATGCTCAAGGACCAAGGTTTAAGCCCCTGGCCTCCACTTGCAGGGCAAATGCTTTGCGAGTGGTAAAGCAGTGCTGCAGGTGTCTCTCTGTCTCTCTCCCTATCATTCCCTTTACCCTTGATTTTTGGCTGTCTCTATCCAATAAATAAAGATATTAAAGAGATAGAGGGAGGGAGAGAGGGGGCGGGCTGGGATCTGGGTGGTAGCACAGCGGGTTAAAAGCACATGGCACAAAGTGCAAGGGCCTGCTAAGCATCCAGGTTCGAGCTCCAGCTCCCCACCTGTAGGGGGTTGATTCACAAGCAGTGAAGCAGGTCTGCAGGTGTTTATCTTTCTCTCCCCCTCTCTGTCTTCCCCTCTCTATTTCTCTCTGTCCTATCAAACAACAGCTATGACAACAATAACAACTACAGCAATCGCAACAAGGGCAACAAAATGGGAAAAATGGCCTCCATGAGCAGTGGATTCTTAGTGCTGGCACCGAGCCACAGAGACAACTAGAGGCGAGAGAGACAGAGAGGGAGAGAGAGAGAGATAATGAGAGGAGGGGAAGATAAAGAAAGTGATAGACACCTGCAGACCTGCTTCACCACTTGTGAAGCGACTGCCCCCAGCCCACAGGTGGAAGCCTTGGCTTGAACTTGGATCCTTGTGCAGGTCCTTGAGCTTTGTACTATGTGCACTTAACCCCATGCACTAGCACTAGGCTGCCTATACAAAGACTCATACGTGAGTCTCTGAGGTTTCAGGTTCAATACCTTGTGCCATTGTATGCAAAAGGAAAAAAAAAAAACCTAATATTGACCTCCCCAGTCTAATGAAATAACTTAAAAAGAAAAAGCCAGCAATGACGACATCAATAATAGCTACAACAATAAAAACAACAAGGACAACAAAAGAGAATAAATAAATAAATATTAAAAAAAGATTTACGTATGGGCTGGGGAACTAGCACAGTGGCTAGACAAAAAGGCTTTCAAGAGGCACTAAGATTCCAGGTTCAAAGATCCCAGCACCACCATAAGCCAGAGCTGAGCTGGTAAAAGTAAATAGTATAATAATAATAAGAAGAAAGATGTGTTAATGTGAATCAGAAGCAAAGAGATAATGGAGAGAGATTGAATTCTCTTCCTCCTTGCTTTGGTAATTAGGCAGGTCTGGACTTAAGGATGTGTGCTGTGAGGCCTACTGCACAACACAACTCCTATGTCCTCTTAAAAGTAACTCCCCACAGCCAAGCCAGAAGTGCCATTCACTGTCAAGCTGAAAGTGTCAAGGCAGAAGTCCTTGGGGGTTAGTGTAATAGTTATAGAAAAGGCTTTTATGGGGGCCAGGTGGTGGTGTACCTGGTTGAGTACACATGTTACAATGTGCAAGGACCCAGGTTCAAGCCCCTGGTCCCCACCTGCAGGGGGAAAGCTTCACAAGTGGTGAAGCAGTGCTGCAGGTGTCTCCATGTCTCTCCACATATCCCCTTTCTTCTCAATTTCTCGCTACATCTATAAAATAAATAAAGATAAAAAATTAAGAAAAGAGAAAGAAAGAAAAGGCTTTTATAGAGGCTGGCCAGGCGGTAGGTGGGTTAAGGCGCAGTGGGTTAAGTGCACATGGTGTAAAGCACAAGGACTGGCATAAGGATTCCAGTTCAACCAAAGCAGAGCAGTTGGTTTTTTTAAAAAATACTTTTTATTATCTTTATTTATTGGATAGAGACAGCCAGAAATCAAAAGGGAAGGGGGTGATAGTGAGGGAGAGAGACAGAGAGACACCTGTAGCCCTGCTTCACCACTCATAAAGCTTTCCCCCTGCAGGTGGGCTCCGGGGGCTTGAACCCGGGTCCTTGCACATTGTAATACATGTGCTTAACCAGTTGCACCACCACCCAGCCCCATTTTTTTAAAAAAAAAAAACAAGAAAGTCACCATGGCACTGCCCTGGCTGTGCAGGGCGAGCTCAAGATCTTCCTCACAGCCTCTGGAGAGAGGAGAAACACTGAGAGGAGCTCTGAGCACATGCTCTCACTGGGTCATACCTTTCCTGTTCCTGAAGAGTAATCAGGGTTGTTTCCTGCAGCACCATGTCTCACAGATCTCTGCCTTAGTGCCAGCAAGCTTGCTCCTATCTGGCCCTTTTTATGCCAGAAGCCTCAATTTTCCCTCCAAGATGGAAGTATGACAGGCCCCTCCATTTCTCTTCCCATACTTGTTTTTGTACCAGATTATTAGACTGTTGCTTTAAAATAACAGTTCCTCTCATTGTCCCCTATTACCCCAATCCACTGACAGCAGAACACCAAGTCACTCCAGTATGAAATAAAAAGCTTACCAAGAAGAAGCAAAATGCAAGACAATAGGTTTGTTTATTTATTTATCTATTTATTTATTTATTTATTACCAGAGCACTCACTGCTCAGCTTTGACTAGTGATAAGGGAACTGAACCTGGTACTTTGGAGCTTCAGCAATGAGTCTATTTGCATAACTATTATGCTATCTCCCTGGCCTAAAAAAAAAAAAAATCCTCCTCCTTCCTCCTCCCCTTCTCCCTCCTCTCTCCAGGATCTCCAGGATCTCCAGGTAGTGCCTGCACTACCAATCCACTGCTCCTGGCAGCCATTTTTTTTCCCATTTTATTAGATAGGACAGAGAAAAATTGAGAGGGAAAGGGGAGATAAGGAAAGAGAAGGATAGACACTTCCATACCTGCTTTACAGCTTGTGAAGGGTTCTCCCTGAAGGTGGGGAGACAGAGCTTGAACCTGGATCCTCACAAGGGACCTCCCATTTATGTGCACTTACGGGGTGAACCAACTGCCAGCCTGCAAGGCTCTTGCATAACTATTGCACCAAAGCTTCTTCAATGCTGTGGGGGCTGGACTCGAAAAGCAAAGCAGTGCACCATTCAAGTGAGCTATCTTGCAGCCCCAAAATAGACACTTTAGCACATTTCACATACAGATTACTTCAAAGATCCCATCCTTTCTTTCCCTTCTTTTTAAAAAATATTCATTCCCTTTGTTGCCCTTGTTTTTTTATTATTGTAGTTATTGATGTCGTTGTTGGATAGGACAGAAAGAAATGGAGAGAGGAGGGAAAGACAGAGGGGGAGAGAAAGATAGACACCTGTAGACCTGCTTCACTGCCTGTGAAGTGACTCCCCTTCAGGTGGGGAGCCAGGGGCTTGAACCGGGATCCTTACTCTGGTCCTTGTGCTTTGCGCCACATGCGCTTAACCCACTGCACTACCGCCCGACTCCCCTTTCTTTCTTTCCCTTCTATCTCTGCTTGCAGGATTATCACTGGGACTTGGTGTCTGCAGGGTTACTACTGGGGACAACTCCACCATTCCTGGTGACCCCCCCTTTTTCTTTCTTTCCTTTCTTCTTCTTCATAGAGGTGAGACATGGTAGAACACACACACACACACACACACACACACACACACACACTCCACTATAGTGCACAAGGATCTGGGTTCAAGGCCCTGGTCTCCACCTATATAGGGGATGCTTCACAAAGCAGTGAAAGTGTGCAGATCTTTTCCCTTCTCAATTTCTGTCTCTATCCAAAATAAATAATAATAGTAATAATAATAACAGAGGTGGTGGGGCTGGGCGGTGTTGCACCCAGTTAAGCACACAGAGTACTAAGTGCAAGGATATGAGTTCTAGCTGCCCCTCCTGCAGGGGGTATGCATCACAAGCAGCAAATCAAGTCTGTAGATATCTCTCTCCCTCCCCCTAATTTCTCTGTCCTATCGAATTAAAAAAAAGGAAAAAATAGCTGCCAGGAGCAGTGGATTTCAGTGTCAGCACTGAGCTGCTGTGATAACCCTGGAGTCACTAAATAAACATGAGAGACAGAAAAAGATAGAGAGGGAAATAGAGAGGAGACACCTACAGCACCATTCTGTCACTTGTGAACACCCCCCCCACACACACACACACACAGGCAGGTGGGGAGCCAGGGGCTTGAACCTGAGTCCTCATGCAGAGTAATATGTGTGCTGTATTGACCTGGTCCCCAAATGTGTCAAGGATATTCCAATAGGAATTTACTGACTGCATGTTACATTTATTTATTTATAAAAGTGTGTGTATTATTGCCTACATTTATTATCAGGCAGTATCAGTGTTCCAAAGATTTAAAGCAAGCTAAGAAAACCCAGGCCCGGGAGTTGGGCAAGCGCAGCAGGTTAGGTGCAGGTGGTGCAAAGCTCAAGGACCAAAGTAAGGATCCTGGTTCAGGCCCTCGGCTCCCCACCTGTAGGCAGGTAGCTTCACAAGCGGTGAAGCAGGTCTGCGGGTGTCTATCTTTCTCTCCCCCTTTCTGTCTTCCCCTCCTCTCTCCATTTCTCTCTGTCCTGTCCAACAACGATAGCAATAACTACAACAATAAAACAACAAAGGTGAGAGTCAGGTGGTAGTGTGGTGCAAAGCGCAAGGAGGATCCTGGTTGGAGCCACTGGCTCCCCACTTGCAGGGGAGCTGCTTCACAAGCAGTGAAGCAGGTCTGCAGGTGTCTATCTTCCCCTCCCCCTCTCTGTCTTCCCCTCCTCTCTCCATTTCTCTCTGTCTTATCTAACAACAATAACTACAACAACAATAAAAACAAGGGCAATAAAAGGGAAAATAAATTTTAAGAAAGTTAATAATAATAAAAGTTTTTTAAAAGGAGGCAATAAAAAGGAATATTTATTAAAAAAAAAAATCCAGGCCCTAGGTACTGAGAATTACTTTTTGTCTTATGATTACCGAGATTACTAAAATTTTATTACTGTTTAGCTATAACTGACACCACCATCTTAGTTATAATTATATCCTTTCACTGGTAAGGTCAGAGTGTGGTCATACAGGAAGAGGGTTTCTGCTAACTCCCTTCCTTTGTTTAATATAAGCCCTGAATAAACATCTGGCAAGAAGTGGTTGTAATGTTGGAAAGAAAATTGTGTTTTGGCTATCTGCTCTAAACATACTTCACTGACGGCTGATAACGGCCTGTAGTTCCTTTCCAGCTACCAATTTTGGAGATAAAAGCTATCTGATGGCACTATCTATCATGAATGGAATATAATTCACCTTATTCTAGGACTTAAGAAATTCATTTCTTTTCTTACGTTTATTTATTTATTTTCCCTTTTGTTGTTATTGCTGTCGTTGTTGTTGGGTAGGACAGAGAGAAATGGAGAGAGGGGAAGACAGAGAGGGAGTGAGAAAGATAGACACCTGCAGAGTCGCTTCACAGGTGGTGAAGCAGGTGGGGAGCTGGGGGCTTGAACTGGGATCCTTATGCCAGTCCTTGTGCCACCTGAGCTTAACCTGCTGAGCTACGCCCGATTCCCAAGAAATTAATTTCAATTGTGATCTCAAACACCTTGGTATTTCACACGGGGTCATTAAGAGCTTAAAAATCTTCCAAGGAGATGAGTTATCTTCCTGTGTCCACATTTGGGGTCTTAGTCATTCCTTGGACTAGACCCAGGTCTCAGCACTCCTGGGCAGCACAGAAAATATATCCAGGTGCAGCCAAGCAGAGGAAGGGCATTCACCTTCCGCCCCAGATGAGGATGGGCTTAGCTGGGTAAGGGTATTACAAAGAGAAGGCTAAGCTAAAAGTTTTAATCTTCTTAATGACCTACTTACTTTGCTTAGCTGTCCTACACAAGCCAAACATTCACCTCTAACTTGTTTCTAAATAAAGGGCAAACAAGGCATAAGCACAAGTAACAGGAAAACACTGATCTGCTTCTAGTGGATAAGGAGTCTCTCCTCAAACACAGGACTCACTGGCATTTCACTAGCTAGGGCAGGCACTGAAGTCACAGAAAGAAATCAAGTGCAGCTTCTGTTCCAAAGGAGTTTGGGTGTATATCAGTGACAATGCATAGCCAGTAACTGAGCCACGAACAGGCAGGCAGTTTCCTGCCAGGTACAGCAGTGGGAAAGACAGGCGAGGAATGTTCTCGGGAGGTGGTACAGCCAAATATAGGAAATGCATTTTTTTTTTTTTGCTGCCTGCACTAATAGTATTCACCTCGCTCTTATAAAAGACAGAGAGAAATGGGGTAAGGGGAGAAGGGGGAAGACAGTGACACCTGCAGCATGGCTCCAACTTTTGTGAAGAACCAGAGTCCTTGCTCATGGTAACATGTGTTTGTTACCTGACTGGGTACACTATCATGCAGCTCCTGTATAAGTATGAATACGTCCAGGAAAGTGTCATCAGACATGGTAGCTAGTTAATGTTCTTTGTGGGGAACATCATCATGTTCTTCTATCACACAATGTTGGTTAAGTCATAGGTTCCAGGGAAGATGAATTCTTTTGTTTTTTTTTTTTGCCTCCAGGATGATCGCTGGGGCTCGGTGGCTGCACTACAAATTCTCTGCTCCTGGCGGCCCCCCCGCCCCCTTTTTTATTGGATAGGACAGAGAGAAACTGAGAGGAGAGACAAAGATAGACACCTGCAGACCTGCTTCATCGTTTGTGAGGTGAGTGGATGCCCCTGTGGGTGGAAGCCAGGATCCTTGGCAGGTCCTTATGCTTCATACTGTGTGTGCTTAACCTGGTGTGTCACTGCCCACCCATCATTCTTTCTCATTTATATTTGCAGCCTGAGCCCCACACATGCACAATTCCACAGGTACTCAGATGACTTTTTTTTTTTTAAAAAAAAAAAGATTTTATTTAGGAGAAAGATAGGAGACAGAAAGAACCAATCACTCTGGCACATGTGCTGCTGGGGATCAAACTCGGGACCTCATGCTTGAGAGTCCAAAGCTTTACCACTGCACCACCTCCTGGACCACCTCAAATGACTTTTTAAAACATTTCAGATGACGGCCAGGAGATAGCTCACTCAGTAGAGTGTACATGTTACCATGTGTGAGGACCTGGATCTGAGTCTCCAGCTACTTGGGAGCACCTGCATGGAAGACACTTCATATGTGGCAGACCAGTGCTGTGGTCTCTCCTACTTTGTCATAGGGGCAGAGGAGAAAGGAAGGAAGAAACTGCCAAGAGTGATGTAATCATGCAAGCGCTAAGCCCCAGAAAAACCATACTGGCAGTAAATAATATGATACTCTACAGCATCAATCTAGGATGTGTCCTTATGGTTCCAGGGCTCAAACTGTCATCCTCTTGGAAAGGTGTATATATACTAGCAGGTTAACTACTTCCTGTTCATTCATTGTGAGAGAACAGGAAGATAATGGAGCACCGCTCAGCTCTGGTGTTAAGGTGGTGGCAAGGACAGGATTTGAGGCCTTTTCTGGGGGCCCAAGACATGAAAGTTGGTGCTGTAATAGGCTGAGCTACATTTCCAATCTAATCAACCTTTCTTAAAATGAGCATGTTATGATAGCTAAGGTTCCTTCTAAAATCCTCTCATCAAAATGTAAGCTGAAGCCAGGGAAATATCTCAATGGTAGAGCACAGGGCTTGCAAACAGAAGGTCCCAGGCTCAGTGTACCATGTATTCCAGAGCTGAGCACTGCTCTAGTCTTCTCTTTGGTAAAAATAAATAAATAAATAAAATTTTAATTAAAATAACACAAAGTAGACAAATACAACAAAACAAGACACCACTGCCACCTTGTGTTCAACTGTCCTCATTACATCTACATGATGGCAAAAGACGACACATGGGCTCAGCAGATAGAGAATATAGCTTTATTTATAGAATCTTACAAATAAAACATTTACAGTCCACATAAGTTACCTTCTTTTCTAATTTATTCTCATAACACCTGAGTTTTTAAAAAATACTGTGATGGAACTGTTGAACTGTAAAAGAAAATATGAATAATAAAACCTAACCTCTCTTCCACAAAAATTAAACAATGAATTGGTTTTAAGCAGATTTCCAGCATACTACTATCTCTTTGGAAGGACATACTGAAAATGGGTCTTCTAATAACCCAAACAGAGAAGCTTTCTCTTCCATATCCAGGGTGAAGGCCAATGAGAAAGCCCAGGGGACACTAGACACAGGTGACATTAGTGAGTGAGGAGAGCTGGCCACCTGCATCCTATGGGTAGGTGGATGGGTGGTGGGGAGCAGCAGAGGCTATGCTCCTGGGTCAGTGCTGTGACAGGTGACATAATCCTCCCTGGCTAAAGTGAGCATGAGACAGTCCACCTGGGGAGAGGCTGAAAGGGTGGAAAAGTCCTCAATCTCCTTCCTCTACAGACTTGTAATATATATAAATGCTTAAAACAGCAAATTCAACACTTAACAGTCAAAAATAAATTGACACATTTTCAACTCATGAAGCAAATCTCTTGCCAATGGCAGTGGACAATCAGTTGCACAGTGTGTTTCTGTCTCTCTTGGACTGGCCTCTGGGGCCACTGTGTTTTAAAGAGAAATTTCTCTCTGAGGTCTATGAAGAAACAGTCCATAAGGTAATAGAAATGTGCATGGAAGGGGCAAGCCCCTTACTACTTTATATCTCATTTTCTGATTTTTTTTTTTCAGTTTTTCTCCTAAATTAGAAACCCACTAACTCTAACATAGTGTTCTACTATGACAAAAAAGTATTTACTGTAAGGAATGACAGATTAATAGGGAATGCTAAAATTATAAACTTTAATACATCAGTCTGAATTAAGGAAAGAAAAATCTTCTAAAATCTTAAAAGGTTATTTCTGCTAGCTTCTGAAAGAAATTTGGGGAAAATAAAACAGAAAAGACAGAATTATTTTCAAACAGTAACAACAATAATAAAGACAAAGACATCATAAAAAGTTAGATTCCGACTTTCAAGCGATTGGTTCTTTGGTAAAAAAAAAAAAAAAAAAAAACCCCATAATCTTAACAGGAGTCGATCCTGATATTTCATCAAGAATCTTAATAACTGAAGCTTTTCTTCTTGCCAGCCCGTTCTCAGATCTACCAAAGGTCAACGAGCAAGGTCAGGAGAAAAAAATGGATAAAGCATTACCAGCAAGGTGCCTGATCATGATACTGTCAAGAATGTTCCTGGTGGGAGAGATACTGCCCAAAGAGAAAAACAA
Organism: Erinaceus europaeus; assembly: GCF_950295315.1. Classification (NCBI taxonomy): domain Eukaryota; kingdom Metazoa; phylum Chordata; class Mammalia; order Eulipotyphla; family Erinaceidae; genus Erinaceus; species Erinaceus europaeus. The sequence continues at coordinate 31,067,679 of NC_080180.1, read as the reverse complement.
AACCAAGGAAGTAGATGCTGCTTATAATTACTGTATCATTACTGTATAGTGTTAAGTTTTTCTGAGAACAGAAAAGCTCACAGGTGTTGGCAATGAGCCAGCACGTGTCAGTCACGCAACACCAGCCAGTTCATAAACAGCCCCAGGGCTGTGACCATGGGCACCACTAAGAAAAGGCTTCTGGAGAGACAGGCTCCCCAAAGTGGCTGAAGAATCTCACATTATCAATATGATAATAATAAAATCAATTCACCTAGTGAACCTGGAGATCAGCTCCCCCTGGAGCCAGGGGTCTGAGGAGCAGGCTCCACAGTGCCCAAGGCCGGTCTACAGTCACACACACACACACACACACACACACACACACACACACACACACACACACACACACACACACACACACACACACACAAGTTTACAGTTCATTTTCTCAAGAGTTAGAGCAGATTTGCCCTTTCCTGTTAGGGGTAGTATGGTGTGGGGTAACCTTGACAGTGTCATCAATAGCTCCTCTGTTTTGCAGACATCTGAGCCCAATCTGAGTTCATCTTAAATTTCAGAAATCTATTAACTTTGTACTTTTGTTTATAGACTTAATGAATCCTAAATTCTTCCTGCACTTCTGATTATCATTTTAATGGGGATGGGAGTGGGGCAGAGGTGCCAGTATCAGAACTAGGTGACCATGAGTTCTTCCACTGAGCCACAGCCTTAGCCTTTTCTAAGAGGAGCAAGTCAGTCTGCCATTCTGAGGGTGAGTGCCGGCCAGAGGAGGTAAAGTTGTGCAGTCTCCCCTCCAACATAAGACACACACGTGCTCTAAATGTGCTTCTAAGGAGGCAGGCACAGCTCTCAAGAGGTGGGAGGTGCAGGGAGGGAGTGTGGACATCACAGAAAAGCCAATTGATATTCCCAGGTCTCCATGCCCTCTGCCCTCCATTTTGCATGGGGGAGTTCAGGCAACTAAAGCTGCGTGCTAGCTCACCTGGCTGGTCATGATTCCAGGCAGAGCCACACAGACAGGGTCCCAGTGGGAACAAGTGCCCACCAGGTTGGGACACTTACCCTTTTACCCAGGATGAACCCCACCTCTCTTGTCCTATTCATCTGTTCCAATTTTCAGCTGTTCTTGTTGAGAGAGCAGGCAACTAAGTAGGCTTTGAAAATATAGGACTTTCTTTCTCTATGTCTATAAAAAATAAGTAAATCTAATATAAAATGGAACATCTTGAGACCCAGAATACACATTTAGAATCATGAGCCCTATATTCAGTTGTTGACATTTGTCAGTTGTGATCACTGGCTATCATGCACTGTAGTGCTGGCTTGGAGAGAAAAGGCAGGGTAACCAGAGGAAGGAGACTTCTAAGCTGCATTTGGGCTCCAGAGTCACTCTGAGAAAGAGGGAGGGCAGAGGGAAAGAAGCACTACCAAGAGACCGGTTACCAGGACAGCTTTTTCTGAGGACAGAGAATTTACAAAACAGCTGACATCTGAATACAGGAATCCAGCCCGTGTCAGTTTTTATGGGACTGCCTCTTCCAAGGTGCTTTTTTGGATCCTGAGTCTGTGGCTGGGACTGGGGTAGCTAAGGCTCCGACTTCCAATCCTGCTGGCTCCTGGCAGGGCCCTAACCGATCTGGATCTGTCCTGAATACATAGTGAGCAGCAGCATGATGGTGAACCCAGTTAAGAGGCCCAGGTTCTGGATGACAAAGGGGACCAGGACGCTGCCCTGCCTTTCATCTTCTTGGCAGACCTCATTCATCTCAGGGAACTGAAATGGGAGAGAAAAACAAGAGCTCCTGATATTTCCTTTCCAAACCTTGTGAGTCTGGGACAACGAATGCTATGTATACAGCCTATCTAATAAGTGCTACACTATTTTTCTTGTATTAACATGTACATTATAACAGCAAGAAATGTTTCTATAATATATGATCAGGACTACTATAGTTATTGTATATGGCAATAGGTATCATAACATATTATATCATCCATTATAGAATAGTATGTAATATAAATCTTAAATAATATATAATATATTTGACACAAGATTATGTTTGGTTTAAAAATAAAATTATTACCAATTATAAGATTCTAGATTTTGAATATGCACAAACATGAAGCCTTGGCACCACAATTTAAAAAAAGATAAATCAAGATATGAAACTATATATTCAATACAATTATAGTTATTTATAATTAGGAACAAGGTTGGTGAAGATAGCAGAGTGGTTATGTAAAATGTTTTTCTTGCCTGAAGACCCCAGTTCAATCCCTGGCACAACCAAAAGAGGAGCTCAGCAGTGCTCTGGTAAACTAATAGCCAATATAATAAAGCTAAAATGGCAGGCAGATTGGGGAGGGCTGGTTGGTGGCATGCACCTTGTTAAGTACACGTAGTACTAATCATAAGGACCAGGGCAAGAATCCAGATTCAAGCTCCCACTCCTACTCCCCACCTGCAGGGGGGGGACACTTCCTAAGTGGTGAAACAGGTCTACAGGTGTTTTTCTCCGTATCTCGTGTTTCTCTCTCCCTATCTCCCCTTTCCCTCTCAATTTCTCTGTCCTTGTCAATTAAAATTTATTTATTTATTTATTTTAAAAGGAAATATGGCTGCTAGGAGCAGTGGGTGTGTAGTGCCAACACTGAACCTCAGCCATAATCCTGGTGGCAAAACAAAACAAAGACCTTAAGGCAAAAAAACATTAACAGAAAGACACCAAACCTGAGTGGTGGTGCTATTTTAGGAGATCATGGGTAATTAAAAACAAACAAACAATAAGTCAAGAACAACAAAAACCAAGCTATTCTTTAAGTCTGCTATTAGTATTGGATTATAAGATTGTGAAGTTACAGGGTACAGTTCCATGCTATACCCAAACTTCTGTGCCTGCCACCATCCCAATGATAATCATCACAGCTCTCACAAAGTCTTAAAGACAGTTTAATTCTGTTTTTTTATTTTTTGCAAATTCATGTGCTTCAGTTCTTTAGATTTGGCATATGAGTGAAACATCTGGTAGTTGTCTTACACTTCTTTATTTATTTTGCTAAATAAGCTCCAGGATCAAGGGGTAACATCTACTTTTTCTCCCTCTTTTTTTGTATTTGTCTATCTAAAAGTCAGGACCTGGAGATGAATAATTTTCTTTAATCATACATACTAATAAGAGCATAAACTTTGGGAGTCGGGCTGTAGCGCAGCGGGTTAAGCGCAGGTGGCGCAAAGCACAAGGACTGGCATAAGGATCCCAGTTCGAACCCCGGCTCCCCACCTGCAGGGGAGTCGCTTCACAGGCGGTGAAGCAGGTCTGCAGGTGTCTATCTTTCTCTCCTCCTCTCTGTCTTCCCCTCCTCTCTCCATTTCTCTCTGTCCTATCCAACAACAACAATAACTACAACAATAAAACAACAAGGGCAACAAAAGGGAATAAATAAAATAAATATTTTTTTAAAAAAAGAGCATAAACTTTGTAGGTTTTTAAGATATTTCACCTGGGAGGGCTTGCTTTGTCATTCATATAACTCAGGTATGAGCCCAGCCCTCACCGCACTGAGGGAAACTTCAGTGCCGTGGTGTCTTTCACGCTCTTTTTCCCCACTCCCTTCCCTCTTTCTCACCATAGCACTATTCAACTCAAGTTTATGGTACTGCAGGGGATTGAACTTTATCTTTCCATCTGAAAGTCAGCCCAGAGCAGTGAAGTACCTTCTATGACAATAAAAAGCCTAAACATCTCCCTTTTCAAATCTAGTATCTCCTTAAAACTGGATGTTAGAAATAGGTGAATTGTTGTTAATGATTTATTAATAAAACTTATTATTTGATTCCCAGTACCACGCATGCCAGTGATGCTCTGGATTTATTTTTTCAGTAATGAAAGAGTACATCTAAAATAGATAATACTGATGCCCCCCAACAAATTTAATAATCCAGTGCAGTTCTGCCTCCATTAAAGGCATAAACTGCGGAAGACTTACCATATCAGCGAGAGCAATATACAAGAACATTCCTCCAGCCAGAGCAAAGATCCAGTTGGCAGAGAAATGGCTGCCAGCCAGGATGCCAAAGGCCAGACCCACATAACAGCAGCAGGCAGAAAGAAAATTGAAGAAGAGGGCCTGCTGGATGCTCATTCCTGCATTGAGCAAGATAACAAAGTCTCCTGTGGTGGGAGGACAGAGAGGGTGTGTCAGAGCACACTGAACAGACCCATCATGAGGATCAAGCCAGCCCGTATCTGAGATCATAGCAACAAGACTAAGACCTCTTCACCAGCACCTCCCACAGTGGTCTCCATTTCTGGAAACAGTCATGTAGTTTTAGGTTAAGGCTGAAAATAACTCACAGGATTTTCAGAGTAGATAATCAACTAGCAGTGGCCTCATTTTTCTTTTGATTGATGGTGAAGTGAAAGGAGCTTCCTCATAACTACAATGAATGGTACTTTTTAGGAAACAAAATTGAGACTGAGAAAAGTTATGTAATCTGTCCAGAGTCACATCGTAATGAATGAGTCTCTGAACTTCTGAAATCCGGGCTATAATGTGACAGCCTCTCCATTTTGCCCCAAAAAGAGACCAAGAAACACATGGAGGGCAAGGAGTACGCTTCATTATGCTTTTGGGTTCAAAGGGTTCTCATCTAGGTCTGAAACAACCACTCGGTCAACACAGGCTACTTACTGGTTTTGCAAAGGGGGTGTGGCATTCAGGACTGTAGTGCAGAAGCTGAAGTAGTGAGAACTTTAAACTAAGAGGCTGGTAGAACAGTCAAGGGCATGGGAAAATGAAAGTAAAAGCGGAAGCCACCACAAACGGAGGCACTTCCCTCTCAGCCTATAGGAATTCAGGAGTGGAGGCCCACCACAAACCAGGTGGTTCTCACTTCCTCCATCTGCTGGTTTTCCCATTTCAGTAACACTGTACTTCAAGATAGCTAAGCACCTCCTAAACCCAGGTTCATCTACTTCTTCCACACCCCAGGCTTCCATCATACACCTCAAAAAAATGGGGGATGGGGGGGATATTAGGTTGTGGCCCAGGAGGTAGCACAGTGGGTAGAGTGCCTAACGTGTGTGTGTGTGTTCTTCTTCTTTTTGTCCTTTTCTTTTCTTTATTACTGCCACCAGGGTTATCACTGGGATTTAGTGCCAGCAATATAAATCCACAGCTCTTGGTGGCCATTTTTCCCCCATTTTTCTTTTGACTTTATTTTCACTTCACAGGACAAAGAGAAAATGAGAGGGAAGGGAAGAGAGGGAAAGAGAAGACAGACATCTGCAGGTTTGGCTTCACTGCCTGTGAAGTGTCCTCTCTGCAGGTGGGGAGTGGGGGGCTCGAACCCATATCCTTGTGCATGGTGATCTATGCGCTTAACCAGGTGTACCACCACCTGGCCCCCTAGAGTGCTGAACTTGTATGCTTGAGGTTCTCAGTTTGATTCCCAATATTGAATATAACAGAGTAACTTTATTTTTGTTTCTCATAAATCAATAAATAAATCTAAAAATAAAAAAAAGTGTGTGGGGTCATACCATACTTGTATGCCTGTGAGCACAGATCCCTGGCACTGACAGAGCTGAGCAGTGCTCAGGTCTCTCTCATGAAAATTAATAAACCTTTAAAACAAGAGTGAGCGGTTAGGTTTCACACAGCATAGGATGTGTTCATTAATAATAGTAAGCACTTTGAATAAGGGGGAGACTCAGCTGTAAGAAGTGTTGGGATGCACACTCACCGAGCTCATGTGGAAACTCCTCACAGAGAATGGCCACTGAGGTGCTGATGCCTTGGAAGACAGACACGGTGAAGGAGGCCCCAATGGCCAGACCGTCGATAAAGTTGTGGAGGCCATCACTCAGGGTGATCATCCAGGCCAGGGTGCCAATATCAGAGTATCGGATACCTTTTAGCCAGTAACAAGCACTCTGGGAAGCCTGCAGGTCCTGTAAAAAAGGATGTCCCCCCGTCAAGGATGGTTACCTTTCAAGGCAGGTCTAAGTCACTGAGGCCACTAGCACTTAAATGCCCACCAAGGGTTAGACAGCCAACTGACCTGGACAGAGAGTGAGCCCACGATGACCTTCTCGTCCATCACTGAGGCTTTGCCATCTGGCTCACTACTACAGTGCTGAGGGATCATATGGTCCAGATCACCATTCTGCAGCTTCTCTGTCACCCCCTCTTCCTGGTCCTTCTTGGAAGGAAGTGTCTCAGAGGCATAATGGCTGTGTCCATGATGATGCTGGAGGGGGTGACAGGTATGCACTCACCCAAACCATCCACTGAGCACCCAATCTGAATAAGTGCTCTGAACACTGGGAAGACTACACCCCACCAGAGAATATATCCAGTGGCAATATGAAGGCTGTTCTAGCAAGAAGAGCCTGAGTGGATGTAGGGACAGAGAGGAGGACAAGACACCAAAGCAGTCAGCTCACGGAGACATGACTTCTCTAAGTGCTTAGGTCTTCTCCTTTGCAAGAGCTGAGTCTATTCAATGTAGCACCTCTGCAGGGGATAACTACAGACCAGGTACCAGAGAAGTTTGAAGAATGATGACAATAAATAGTCCCTTTTCCTGTTTTCTAACTAGAGCACTGCTCCGCTTCTGGCTTACTATGGTGCTGAGGATGGAACCTGAGACCTTCAGTGCTTCAGGCATGAAAGTCGTTGTGCATATCCATTATGCTATCTCCCCAGCCTAGTCCTGTCCTAGTCTTCTTCTTTTTTTTTTTTTTTTTTTTTGCCTCCAGAGTTACTGCTGGGGCTCTGGAGCCTGCACTACAAATTCACTGCTCTTGGAGGCTCTACCGCCCCTTTTGTTGCCCTTGTTGTTTATCGTTGTTATTGTTGTTGTTGCTGCTGCTGTCGTTGTTGGATAGGACAGAGAAATCCAGGAGGGGAAGACAGAGAGGGGAGACAAAGAGAGATACCTGCAGACCTGCTTCATTGCTTGTGAAGCAACCCCCACCCTACAGGTGGGGAGCCTGGGGCTCAAACTGGGATCCTTATGCTAGTCCTTGCACTTTGTGCTTAACCCACTATGCTACACCTGCCGCCCCCCCCCCCCCGTTTCTTTTCTTTTTTTTTAATTTTTATATTAATTTATTCATTTACTTATTTTCCCTTTTGTTGCCCTTGTTGTTTTTTATTGTTGTTACTGATGTCATCATTGTTAGATAGGACAGAGAGATATGGAGAGAGCAGGGGAAGACAGAGAGGGGGAGAGAAATATAGACACCTGCAGACCTGCTTCACCTCCTATGAATTGACTCCCCTGCAGGTGGGGAGCCGGGATCCTTACCTCGCTGTGCTGCCGCCCAACTCCCCCTAGTCCTGTTTCTTTATGGCTATGCTTATTACATATTGAATGACCCAGAAAGCTCCATCTCCTCATTTCATAAAGGCATATACATACATACAATCTAAAGTTAAAACAAATGGGATAAAGGCACACAATCCAGGTCTGGCTTCTCATGTGTTCTCATGCTTTAGCAGGTGGCACAGAACAACCATGTAGGTTTTTGGGGGCTACTAGGGTTACCCTTGGGGCCCAGTGCCTAAAAGATTGCACTGTTCCCTGTGGCCTTTTTTTTTTTCTTTCCCCTTGTCTCCACGAAAGATGAGAGACAGAGTTACAGAGGGAGGGAGTGGTGGAGGGGGAGGTGGGCAAGAGAGAGAAGAAGAGAGGGAAGAGTGGAGGGGAGGGAGAGGGAGAAGAAGGAGGAGGAGGAGGAGGAGGAGGAGGAGAAGGAGAAGAAGAAGAAGAAAGAGAGAGAGAGAGAGAGAGAAAGAGAGAAGCTCCCTACCCACCAAGTATGCCCACATTGGGCTCAGGACTTGAACCTGGGCTCTTGTACATGTGAACATGAGCTCTAACAAGTGAGCCACCTACTAGCCCCAAGTCTCTGGGTTTTAAATCTAAAGTAGGAGAATACCAGGTAATGCTAGGTAAGCCCCTTGTGTTTAAGTAACATCACTAGCAAAATAGAAACATTTTCTAAGACTATTTTTCCTAGAAGCACTTTCTTTACCAATAATTGGGACTTACCTCATTCTTCTGCTTAAGAAGCATTTTCAAGATCTTCTCTGTAAAAAAGAAAAGATAAAAGCCTCCAAACACTACAGCAGACTTGGAGACATAATAATCTTCCAGAGGATTGAAACCAAAAGCCTGTGGACCCAGGAAAACGAAATGAGTTGAAGGAAATTCAAACAAACAACCTCACTGGCTCCCCCTATTTTAGTCACCTCTTTGACTCTAGGGAAGGACAGAGGAGCCTGGGACACCCTGGCCACCTACCAAATTCCTTCCCCTTTTTTGGAACCAGAGCACCACTAAGGTCTGGCTATTGGAGGTGCCAAGGATCAAAGCTAGGACCTCCCATGTGTAAGTCCTATGTGCTACCTTGGACTGGGTGCCTCCTTAATGACCTGCTAGATTTCCTCTCTAGCTGATTTCCTGATGCAAAAGATAGATCCTCTGTAGGGATTTGATCTCCAGAAAAACAGTCTTAATTAGTTTTCTGGCTGCCCCTTTTTTGTCTCCAGGGTTATTACTGGGGCTTGGTGCCAGCACTACAAGTCCACTGTTCCTCGCAGCCTTTCCCCCACCCCCCATTTTATTTGACAGGACAGAGAGATATTTGTAAGGGGACAGGGAGACAGAGAGGGAGAGAGGCAGAGAGACACCTGCAGACCTGCTTCACCACTTATGAAGCTTCCCCCCTACAGGTAAGGACCAGAGCCTCGAACCTGGGTCCTTGTGCTTAGTACTATGTGCATAGTTTAAGTGGGTGTGCCACCACCTGACCCCTAGATTTTTGCTATTAATGAAGATTCAGTCTTGGTCTTCCCTTGTGTTTTCTTTATTATTGGGGCCAAGTCTACAGGCAAATTTATTTAAGATACTGTTTTCATGGCTATCCGTGTCCTTGGCTGATCTGCCTGGAAAACAAAGGAGGGTGGTGTAATTATAGCTTCTAAAATGGGAAATCCATTCCCCAGTTAAATAGTAAGAATTGCAGCATCTCTCTGACCACAGGCCTCCCAGTGACCACAAAGTCAAGAAAGAAAGCAGGATGTTCCTGTATGTGTCAATTTGGGGGTTTCTGAGTCCTTTCTGAAAGCTTCACTTACTATGGAAATAAAAACAGTAAGAAAAAAGGTTCCATCTGGGAAGAGATCAGGAGTGGGAGTCAGGAGAATTCCATTCTCAGTGGACACTCCTGTGCTCTGGCCTTGGGACACTGTCCAGAGAGGTTTCCCGAGAGGAAGGCCTTGAATAAACTATAGCTTTCTGATGAACAAGTCAGACAAAAGTAGTCATGGCTACCAGGAGTGCTGAGGTGCTTTGAAGGTGAGTATTTCTCCTTTATATGACAGGCAAAATGCAATCTCTACTCCTTGGTGTATTTTTCTTAGATACATGGGGCCAAGATGCAGCATAGAAAAAAATATATTTGAGATTTTCCAGGACAAATCATTGTAGGGTAAAGAAAATTAAAATAGGAACTAGTGCTCTATAAAAAATAAAAATAAAAACATAAGAGATGGGAGAAAGCAAAGGCGCAGCTTCAGGAATCATAAACCGGGCCTCTAGGATAACTGCTCTTTTGCAGGTGAGATTCTGTGTCTATCAAGCAGGTAAAACATTTTTTGTTCTCCAAATGTTACAGTTGATCTAAAGATCAACTAAACACACACACACACACACACACACACACACACACACACACACACACACACCACATTTGGGAAAACAAAGATGGAAGAATCAGTGTCATCTTTCTGTTTCAACTCTTACTACACCCAGGTGAGCAAACACCTCTTGTGCTCTGTCATTTGCAGAGATTATAGCAAATCTGAGGCTGACTGCCAAACCTTCCAAAGACTAAGCTCTCACCCTTTCTTAGGGATTTCCTTGTTATACTGAGTGAAGGGGGCAAAGGTGCCACCAACATGTGTGAAACCAGACTCTTTTATTTGAATTACCTTTGTCCTCAAAACACTCTACTAGAACTAATCTTTGTCTAGGACCAAAGACTTCTGTTGATGTGTTTTATGCTCTGTGCCAAAAGTTCCAAATGGGAAGTCACAAAACAGTCTAACACACAGAGCACACCATGTAGCTTTCAAAACAGTATCACAAGGTCAGTCCCTGTGGGCCCGGCAGTGGCGCAATAGGTTAAGTGCAGAAAGTATGAAGTGTAAGGACCCACGCAAGGATCCCAGTTCAAGTCCCTGACTCCTCACCTGCAGGGTTTGCTTCACAAGCAGTGAAGCAGGTCTGCAGGTGTCTTTCTCTCCTCCTCTCTAGCCTCCCTACTCTCTCAATTCTCTGTCCTATCCAATAATTAAAAAAAAGAAAGAAAGAAGAAAAATGACCATAGAAGCAGTGGATCTGTAGAGCCCCAGCAATAACCCTGGAGACAAAAAAAAAAAAGTCAGTCCAATTATTTTCCCCATGTTACATGAGAAAACAATCAACAGAGAAATTCCAGAAACTGTCAATGACAGAGCTGAACTTGAACCCGGTTTTCAAATGTATACTATGCAGTGACTTCTAGCTTGTGCCTAGGTCTTATCCTCACTTTCTTAAAGGATTTGCTTTCTACGCTCTCCTTTGTAATAGAGGGTCCTCCCTTGATGCCCCACTGTCCCCCTAGGAGAGGCGTGCTCCTATGTGAGGAGTCAGCTTGCCATACCTCGGGGATGAGCTGGAAGAGGGCGTTGGAGTAGAGTGTTCCAATCGCCAGAGCTATGAAGTAGAGCAGCAGCCTCTTGTAAAAAGTCTTCTTCATGAAGGGCACCACGCTGGCCCCCATGAGGGAGCAGAGGGAGATGACGGTCACACAGAGGAGACCATATCCCCACACTGCCGTTGGGGGAGAGCCAGCCCCACCCGGGACAGAGATAAGGGCCAAGCCCCATTCATTGCATAGCAACCACCATTTACGGGAATAGGGGACGGAGGTGGAGATAGTGGGGGAGGCAAGAAGGAAGGTTGTGGTTGATATTAACAAACGAAACAAGAAAATCAGGAGACAAGTAGGGAGGGAGAGAGAAATAGAACATTTGTTAGTGATTCCAATCTGATGTAATTTCTTTCAATCAAGAAATGAGGAGGAAGACAAGGTGGCCTTGGAACCCTGGTGCTCTTGCTCCTGCTCCCACTGCCTTTGCTGGGTTGTGCCTCATCTGCCAGCTGGTGAGCCTGGTGGGGTGGGTGCTGCCTTGTCACATGTGCTCAGGCATCTCCAGAGGCTGCCTGTGGCAGACTTTGGACTCCAAGCTGACTCTTCAATCAGAATCAAACAGGGAGAAACATTGATCAGAGCCACATCTGACCTGCACTGTGTAGGTATACATGATACTGTGTGGACTTAGTACTACCCCACACCCTTTAAATTTAGCTTAACTTCTTATTTTCTTGTTCTCTTTTCAATTTCATTTCAGAGAGCTATAGCAGAGAGAAGAGAGTTCCAACACCACCAAGTCAAAAAAAAAAAAAACAAAACTCTAGTATTTGCCAGTATCGCACAGCACACTCTGAGACTCTAAGCAGGACAAGACTCACCCCTGCAAGTCATGGGGGTAGAGTGCACACAGTTACCGTATTTGCATTCAACAGATAAGGCATTTCATTTCAAATCTTAAAAGAAAGTTAATAAATTCCATTTCTGGAGCTGGAAAAAACAGCCCAAGCTGAGGTCTGCCCTCGGTGCTTGCTAAATTCACAGTGCATTCTGAAATGTCACTGAGATGATCCATCCGAAACCAGACTCCTCTTGTTATGCTGCAAGAACCAGCCAGCCATGGCACCTTGACTGGCATATTTTCTGAGTGAATCTTTTAATTGGGGAGGGCTGAATCTTTCTGCCACTGTTTCCAAAGCTCAGCTCATCCTTGTCCTCTGCCTGTCCCTGCCTGTGCTGACAAGGGGGGCAGACTGTCAGCTTGGGTCTTATTTTCCAAAGCTCCTTAATCGTCATAATTAACAAAATTAAAGTTTAAAAAAAGTCAAGTAAGAGTGCCAGGAAGTCGGTCCCATCAGGATGAAGTCAAGATACAAAGTATGAGGGGTTCAATGTCCCTCTCCTTCACATTGTAATCTTAATTGTTTGTCTTTGTTATATTCTTTTCATATGCTGCCAGGGATTGAACCTTACATATACAAGGCATATGCTCTACCACTGGGCTATATCCCTGGCCCTTAATAATTTGTGTTTAGTAGTCATTGTTCTTAAACTTTTTTTAATATATATATTTTTAGATTTATTTATTTTCCCTTTTGTTGCCCTTGTTATTTTTTATTGTTGTTGTTATTGATGTTGGATAGGACAGAAAAAAATGGAGAGAGGAGGGGAAGACAGAGAGAGGGAGAGAAAGATAGACACCTGCAGACCAGCTTCACTGCCTGTGAAGCGACTCCCCTGCGGGTGGGGAGTTGGGGGCTCGAACCAGAATCCTTAAACCAGTCCTTGCGCTTTGCGCCATGTGCACTTAACCCACTGTGCTATCACCCGACTCCCAGTAGTCACTGTTCTATGTGTGATTCTCAATGTTATGATTCATGGCCTGTATAAAATCAGATCACTCATTTCTTAGGCCATTTCTACTCATCAGTTAAGATGGCTCTTTTATCTGGCTACTGTTAGGATTTCTATTGAGAACCAAGGATTAATTATATAGTACCAAGGGCATAGAGCAGAGCTGCTGGTGGAAGGGAGGCTGAGACCCCCAGCAGGGGGAAGCCCCATTAGCCTTGAGATTTGCACCTGATATCAACCAAAGAGACCGGAGGCAAACCTGATCACCCCCAGAATGAGAAAAGACCCCTGAGATCCATTTGTGACCCTTGAGATCAGGGAGAAGTGAATTTTCCAGGTGGCAGTTGTTGGGGGTGGGGACGCCCAGAGAAAAGAGGACGTGCATGTGTCTGTTCTACTGCACCTCTGGGATGAGCTGGAAGAGCGCGTTAGAAAGCAGCGTTCCAATGGACAGGGCGATGAAGTAAGTGAGCACACGGCTGAAAAACGCCTTCTCCGTGCAAGGCAGGACGAGGACTCCCAGGAGAGAGGCCAGGTTAATCAGTGAGACACTGAGGAAACCAAAGCCCCACACTGTGGAGGAATAAGAACAGATGAGGGCCTCCATTACCAAGGGCAAGCCTGGCTAGCCTGGGTAGGCCCCCTCTGGATTCGGCTGTGGTAGAAGGGAGAGACCCACTACCCCATTAGTAAATTACAGCTGAACCCACTTCCTGCTGGGGGCTGAAGAAGGCTGAAAACATAGCACAGCCACATCTGAAAGAGCTTGCCTTTCAGATGGAGAAACAGATGAAAACAACAAAAAGGGCTAAGGATCATAAGAGCAGGGAGCACGTGCTAGCAACCAAGTTCTGGGTAGCACACACCACACAATGGGTTTCAGGGGGGGCAATCCAGGCCCCAGAGAATCATGGACACCCACAGGCCTTCATGTCTGGAGCAGAGGTGCTGGTCAGGAAAATGGGGGAGAAGAGGGTCAAAAACCATTTCAATGAGGTTCTAAATGTGAAACCAAGAAAATGAAAACAAAACAAACAGGCAAAAAAAAAAAAAAAAAATCAAACCAAGGAGCTGGACCCTTGGACTATAATGAAAGCCAAAAAGAACATCCTGCACTGGCTGGTCCAAAGGCTCAGTCTTGTGACAGTGGCCTAGTATGGTCATTTGTTCTGCCCTCTGCTGAGCAGCAAGTCCTGCCAGCCTGGTGGTCCGCATGAAGACAACACAAGGGGCCAGGCCCGGTTTCCTATTCCAGCTCACCTTCAAGCGCGCTGGGCCTGCCCTCTTCTGTTTGTTCATTCTCCTCATTCTCCTGGTTCTCAGAGGAGCAGGCTCGGGAGTCCAGCTGCTGGAGGATGGTGGGGCAGAATTCCTGGAACTCGGTCCTTCCAATCCTTGACTGGTTACTGAAGTTGTGGGCAGCAAAGAGATCTCCAGAACTAAAGCACTGAAATGAAGGGACCAGAGGAGGGCAGACAAGCTCTGTAAAGACCACACACTGTTAAGGAAATCAGCCAAAAGACACTAGTTCTCTTGGACATGAGTTGAAAGACAGAACTTAGCAGTTTTGGTCCATTTTGGAAGTTTTCTGTGCTCTGAAGGAACAAGGGTACCCAGCTCCTCATCAAACAACAGCTAGTTCAGGGTGCCTGAAAGCTCAGCTCCAGGGAGGATGGATTAACCTGGCAGACTGATGACCTTGCTCTGCGCTTCAATGCACAGATAACACTGAGCCATAAAGAATATAGTCTGTTATTGTGTTGTAGAATTCCTTAGATATTAATTGTACCTTTTTTCTCACATATACTCAATGTATAAAGTCTCCAATCTTCAGTTGTTAGAGCAATGGCTCACGCTGTCAGTGTGAGTCTCTAAAATAATTTTAATTTTTCTGTTTTTCAGGCAATACCTCTTAGAGCCCAAAGCAACACCTCCTCACTCGAGTAACAACTCAGTCAAAGGGGTGAGAGGGGTAAAAAAAAGATAATACCATCCCAAACTCAGAGGAATTTAGGGACTTAAGTCTCTAGGGATGAGGGCAAGGTTAAAAGTAATTTTAGAGGGGAGCCTGGTGGTAGCACAGTGGGTTAAGCACACATGGCACAAAGCACAAGGACCAGTGTAAGGATCCCGGTTCTAGCCCCTGGCTCCCCAGCTGCAGGGGTGTCGCTTCACAGGCAATGAAGCTGGTCTGCAGGTGTCTATCTTTCTATCTTTCTCTCCCCCTCTCTGTATTCCCTTCCTCTCTCCATTTCTCTCTGTCCTATCCAACAACGATGACATCAATAACAACAACAATAACTACAACAACAATAAAAAACAAGGGCAACAAAAGGGAAAATAAATAAACAAATATAAAATAATAAGTATTTAAAAAAGTAATCTTAGAGATCAAACACCAGCAAAAATCACTAAATCTTATTATACACCCATTTGTAAAAGGCTGCCCAGAAATTTGGGGACAACTAAATTCCAAGAATTGTGATCAGGGTATGGTTTCTAGAAAACACAATTCTAGGAGTGATAGCTATATCCAGACATACCAGATCAGACTGCACATCACAAAAGCCTAGGAAGCTCTTGTATTAAAATGCAGATTCTATAGCACTGTAACCCATAGGGGAGGCCCTGATCTTGTATTGTCCCCAGCATGGCTTGCAAGAGATTAGGGAAAGAAGGAAGGAAAGTAAATGGGAAGAAAGGAAGGACTAAAGTTTAGAGTGCACCATGAAGCAAATGCAGGCTGGCCAGTGGACACAAGCTCAGCCCCCTTGGGAAGGCCTCAGGTGAGTGGTTCTCACATACCATTCCTGTGAAACTATAGTTGTGCTTCTAATTATACGTGTTTGGCTTTATGTGATATGTCTCCAAGAGTCATCCCTCTGGGTGTGCTGACAAGGGGGAGTTTCTGGGCCAACAAAGTTGGGGGGCTGGGCTTCCAATCCACTGAGGCAACGTTGGGTTCTGTATCCCCTTGGATTACTTGATCTCTCTAACCACTCCTCTCCTTCAAGAGGAAGATCCCTGACTATTCTAACATTAAGCTACAACCTGAAGCATTTAACACTTCACTTCAGTTATCAGATAACTCTGCTCTCCGTGGCTGAGTTCCTCCTTTTGACAGTAAACCCCTAAACATGACTCATTTTTCTCTATTTCCTACAACATAGCTCAGGAAACAAAGTAGTTATATAAAGATGTTGCTGGATTCAGCCTCCATAAATAACTTTAAACTAAATAGCTAAGATGATGTAGAAAGAAGGATAGAGATCAAGGAGCCAAGAGACGTGGTGTCTCCAGGAACTCAATACAGGGACCCTCAGTATTTTCTCCTACAAAACAAAGACTTACCCACCTGTTCCTAGAAGTTCTGCATCCATGGAACAGTAGGCAATAGGCTTTGTAAACTGTAAACACTATTAGAATGTATCAAAGACACAACGGGTGGCCAGAAGGTGGCTCAGTGAATAAGTTATTAGATTCTCCTTTTTTGCCTCCAAGGTTATTGCTGGGGTTCGGTGCCTGCTCTATGAATGCACTGTTCTTGGAGGCCATTTTTTTTTCCTTTTGTTGCCCTTGTTGTTACTACTATTGTTGCTATTGCTTCCATTGTTGGATAGGACAGAGAAAAATGGAGAGAGGAGGGGAAGACAAAGGGGAGACAGAAAGATTAACACCTGCTTTCGAAGTGACCCCCTGCAGGTGAGGAGCTGGGGGCTCGAACCAGGATCCTTATGCTTAACTTAACCCTCTTTGCTACCGCCTGGCCCCCAAGTTATTAGATTCTTAAGCATAAGGTTTTGAGTTTGAGCCCTGACACTACACATATCAGAGAGATGCTCTGGTACTCTCTCTTTCATAATTTTAAAAAGAGAGAGCAGACAAAAACTGTTTCACTTATACTAAACCCCACTAAAACAGTGGCTCCAAAAGGGACAGAGCTATTTGACATGGTCCTAGTGGAGGTGGTAACCTAAAACTAATAAATTGAGTTAGACAAAGTTAATAACTGTGCCCAGTTTAAAGAAACTATTTGTAAGGAACAGTTAATATGCTAAAATTAAATTACAAAAATAAAGGGAAGTAATCAGAGACTTTACCTGCAGTTCCAGCTTTCTTAGGTGTGTCACTTTATTTATTTATTTATTTATTTATTTATTTATTTATTTGTTTGCCTCCAGGAATCCACTGCTCCTGGAGGCTATTTTCCCATTTTTGTTGCCCTTGTTATTATTGGTATTGCTGTTGCCAGATAGGACAGAGAGAATTTGAAAGAGGAGGGAGGGGAAGACAGAGAAGAAAGACCTGCTGACCTGCTTCACCACTTGTGAAGCCACACCCCTGCAAGTGGGGAGCTGGGGGCTGGAATGGGAATCCTTAGGCCTGTCCTGTGCTTTGCACCATGTGCACTTAACCTGCTGCACTACTGCCCAGCCCCCCCCCCCCCAGTGTGTCACTTTTAAACAAATGACTGTAGTTTTCTGATTAAGAGTAGCAGGTAGCCCCCATAAAAGTGGGTAACCTTGCTGAAATAATCCCCTCAGTGAGCTTCCTTGTTGTACACTTCTATTTGGCAAGTGGAATTCTGCCTAATCCATAGATTGCTCTTCAAATTCATGGTTTTGTTTCTAATAGGTTATCCCTGATAAGGAGGGCTGCTTCCCAGAAGCTCCACATGCTCACTGCCAAGGCCCAGGCAAAAAGTGAGGAGGCATGAGGGAGCCAGAGACCCAGCCTCTCCTCTGCATCACCTCTCTGGAGGGCAGAGCTGGAAGTCTTACCGTAGAGAGGTTCCTCTGCCCCTGCTCAGGCTGGGTAGCATTGTCCCGGCCCACACCTACATCCAGGTGGTTGAGTAGGGCTTTCAGTTGCTGCAGGGTGAGACTGTCACCTGCCCCATATCGATGCATGAGATCCTGCAGGAAGGAAGCCGCACTGATGCCTGGGGTCCCGGAAGCTGTAGGGTGGACCTCGGAAGCAGATGTCCAGAGACAGAGCAAGGTCAGCAGAAAGCAGCCTGGAAAGGCTGGGTGAGGCTTCATGGTGACAAATCTGCCTGCAAGAGCAGAAAGCAAGTCAGTACGCTTGAGCAACCCACTCTCTTCTCAGCAACCACAGCAGATCCCAGATGCTGCTGCCACCTCAGATTAACTGCAGGGGGCCTAAAAGCCAACTCCTTTTCTAAGGTCTCTGCCCAGCTATTTTTCAGATACTGAAACAATCACAGGTTAAATGAAACAAAAGTGATACACAAATATAAAAATTTAGTTGGACTAAATGATAGCAAGGATTTGCTTCAAAATACCGAGGAGGCATTAGAATATAGATGAGACACATGTGGGCATGGGTTAATAGCAGGTGAAACTGAAGACGGCTGGATGGGGAGTTCATTACACTATTCTGTCTACTTTTGGGTGTATTTGCTATTCTCTAAATTATAAAGTTGTTTTTAAAAATCAGGGGAAAAAAACAAACAACTGTGGCACAGTAGTAGAAGGCCTGACTTGCAAGCATGAGGTTCTGATCATATATACAAGATATATATAAAATCTGGTTCCCTTTTCTCTTCATTAGTAAATAAGTAATTTTTTAAAAAAATACAAGTGAGAGGAAGAAAAGGAATGGGATATATACATCATGAAATATGACAAAGGCTTATTTTTGAGCCCCCGGCTCCCCACCTGCAGAGGGGTTGCTTCACAGGCAGTGAAGCAGGTCTGCAGGTGTCTATTTTTCTCTCCCCCTCTGTCTTACCTTCCTCTTTCCATTTCTCTCTGTCCTATCCAATAACAACGGCATCAATAACAATAATAACAAGAGCAACAAAAATGGGGGGGGAATAGCCTCCAGGAGCAGTGGATTCGCAGTGCCAGCACCAAGTCCTAGCAATAACCCTGGAGGCAAAAAAAATATTTAAAACTTATTAACAAGGGGAGGGAGAAAGATCAGAACATACGTTGAGTGGTGGGGGCGAGGGACAGCTCAACTGGTAGAATGTAGAACTTGGATCTGAGTCTCCTGGTGGGTTCCCAGTGTTCTGGCACCACAGGTACATGAATGATGCTCTGGTTTCTCACTCTTACTTCCTCTCTCATAAAAATCTTATATGAAATAAAATAATCTTAAATAAATAAAACCCCACAAATGAAAAAGATGGAGAGTGCTTATACAGAACTGGGTGTTGAACTTGGGGCCTCATGCACACAAGGAATGTTCTCTACAAACTAAACCACCTCCCTGGCCACAGGATGGTGCTATTTTGCTACCTATTCAAACAGCAAAGCAAATCAGGAAATAATACATACGTATCTTAATGTAAGATTAAACAAGTAGGGAGTCAGGCGGTAGTGCAGCGGGTTAAATGCAGGTGGCGCAAAGCGCAAGGACGGGCGTTAGGATCCCGATTCAAGCCCCTAGCTCCCCACCTGCAGGGGAGTCGCTTCACAAGTGGTGAAGCAGGTCTATCTTTATCTCCCCCTCTCTGTCTTCCCCTCCTCTCTCCATTTCTCTCTGTCCTATGCAACAACAACGACATCAATAACTACAACAATGAAACAAGGGCAACAAAAGGGAATAAATAATAAATAATTTTTTAAAAAGACTAAACAAGTAATAATGAAATACTACTGGCAGCAATATAAATGATACAACTATTGAAACGTTATAGGGTCATACTTTCTTTCATTTTGCCTCTAGGCTTATTGCTGGGGCTCGGTGCCTGTACTATGAATCCACTGCTCCTGGAGGCCATTCTTCCCCTTTTGTTGCCCTTGTTGTTTATCCTTGTTGTTGTTATTATTATTGTTGTTGTTATTGCTGTCATTATTGTTGGATAGGACAGAGAGAAATGGAGAGAGGAGGGGAAGACTGAGAAGGGGAGAGAAAGATAGATACCTGTAGACCCACTTCACCGCTTGTGAAGCAACCCCCACTGCAGGTGGGGAACTGGGGGCTTGAACCAAGATCCTTACACCAGCCCTTTAGCTTCACGCCATGTGCACTTAACCTGCTGTGCAGCTTCCCTGTTCTGCTTCTTAATATTATGCATTCTAATTTTCACAGCTGTATCCTATTCCATAAAATTGACAGAATTCATTTGATCTTATCATGAATGGATTGCTTCTGTTAGTATCAATTCTAGAAATAGAACTATTAATTAAAGCAATATACATTTTGTATGACCCTACAATGCTTTAATCAATAAGAACAACAAGGGCAACAAAGTAGGAAACAAAATGGCCTCCAAGAGCAGTGGATTCATAGTGCAGGCACTAAGCCCCAGTAATAACCTGAGGCAAAGAAAGAAAGAAAAGAAAAGAAAGAAGCATAACAGGGACAGGAGAAATAGCATAATAGTTATGCAAAAAGAATTTCATACCTGAGCCTCCAAAGCCCCAGGTTCAATTCCCAGCACCACCACAAACCAAAGCTGAACAGTGCTTTAGTAAAAGGAAAAAAAAAGAAAAGGAAAAAGAAAAGGAAAGGGGCCAGTTAGTGGCACACCTAGTTGAGTGCACATGTTTTACAGGGTGCAAGGACCTGGGTTCAAGCCCCCAACCCCCACTTGCAGGGGAAGACTTTAGAAGTGGTTAAGCAGTGCTGTAGGTGTCTCTCTCTCTCTCTCTTTCTTCCCCCTTTCCTCTTAATTGCTCTATCCAGTGAATAAATGAAACAACAATTATGTTACAAAGAACTGAAAAGAAGCAGAGAGGGAAAGCCAACTTAATAGTTTTTCTTTTGTTAATCATTTCCCTTAGATGGTTAATATCTAGTGAATGAAATATCAGGAGAAACAAATGAGTCTCCTTAACCCAGACCCCGTACCAGTTGCTATAGTTGTCTCCTTGCCTTCCAGTGGACATTCCACTGGCTGAACAGGCCTTGACAGAGGAGCCAGAGCAGAGGCTAACTTATTTATATGCTAGTTCTGCCAGCAACCAGCTGTGTGAACTCAGGCAAATTACTGAACTTAAGTCAATATTTTATAATCACCCAGAGTTGTGACACAGCCTGCTATGGCCTTTAGTATCAGAAAGACAAGTAACTATGGGCAAGTTATTCAGTCTCTCTCTAATTTAATATAATTGGTACCCACCTCATGGGATTATGGTGAAGATTTAACAGTGAGAGTTAAGGCAAGTTATTATTATGATAAAACATATAATTAGCAGAGATTTTGCACTTTGATGGGCTCTCAGCTGACACCATGCTGCTCAAGGAACTATCTGGAATAATCCTGTGGCTGACTTTACTTGCAGCCAATAGTTAACACACAGATCACAAATCTCTAACACACACACACACACACACACACACACACACACACACACACACACACACACACACACACACGGACATTCCAGGCTTTCAGCTCCACAGGATGGGGCATCCAAAAATGTGCGGACATGAAACATCATCACTCTTTGATGGGATATACTTTGAGTCGCACATATGCATTCATTAAATATAACCAAAATTGATGGTTTGTTAAAGTATCAATATTAGTTTGAACTATGTAGTTCTACGGGAAGAAAATGCTCAATCATGCTAAACAGTATGAATCCTGGGTCCAAGCCCACTGTGCAAAGGCAACAGTTTCCACCTGAGCTCACTGCCATCTGTGCTGGGAACATGCTGGTTGTCCAAAGAAAGGGGAAGAGGGCTGCGAGGACTCAGGGGAAGACAGCTGGCAGCATTCTCTGGTGTAAACACTTGACTGACAGTCCTGGACCCTGGGTCCCACAGAGATTCGCAAAATGCCTGCTGTCTCTTCCAATTTCTATCTGTTCATAAGTACCCCAAGTCCAACAGAAGAGGTACTTCTGAACACCCATGCAGGGGAACCACCCACATATGCCTGAAGAGACCAGGCTTATATTATAGGGCTCCTTCTGTGGAACCACTTTAACAAAATAATCGCTCCCACTTCAGTTGCATTTCTCAAACTGACCTGCAGCAACTTCAAAGAACTCAGAAAAAACTCAAAAACACTTGGAGGGAGATGCCTAAGATACTGTGTCAGTCCTAAGAAGGCAAGCACAAGGTCAAGCAGTGGCACATCTGCTAGAGCACACACCTTACTAAGTGCTGGAAATAGGGCTCAAGCCCCTAGTCCCCACCTGCACAAGGAAAGCTTCACGAGCAGTGGGCCACCCTCACCCTCCTCTCCTCCAGGTGACCTGCACTCTCTGCTGCACTGCTTCCTTCAGGGTGCAGTGATGCCCAAAGACAAAGTACTGACCAGAGCTGTCTCCAGCAAGCCCAGCCCCCCCCCTCCCTCAGGCAGGGGAGAATGGGAAAGCAACTCCAAAACCCTCAGGTCAGGATGTCTCAAATTAATAGAATTGTAAACGATGGAGGAGATATCACAACTGACACCACAGAAATCCAGAGAATCCTGCGAAACTTCTGGAAGAAATGGAACAATTCCTAGAAGCATATGCCCTTCCAAAACTGAACCAAGAAGAACTACAAAATCTAAACGCACCAATCACAAAGAAATTGAAACCGTTATTAAGAACCTCCCCAAAAACAAAAGTCCTGGACCAGATGGCTTCACAAATGAATTCTACAAAACTTTCAGGAAACAGTTAGTACCCATACTTCTTAAGCTTTTCCATAAGATTGAAGAAACAGGAATACTCCCTTCCACCTTCTATGAAGCCAACATCACCCTGATACCAAAAGCTGATAGGGACAGAAAAAAAAGGAAAACTACAGACCAATATCTCTGATGAACATAGATGCCAAAATATTAAACAAGATCTTGGCCAACCGGATACAGCAACATATCAAAAGATTGTTCATCACGACCAAGTGGGATTCATCCCAGGAATGCAAGGATGGTTCAACATCTAATTCAATCAATGTCATTCACCACATCAATAAAAGCAAAGCCAAAAACCACATGATTATCTCAATAGATGCAGAGAAAGCCTTTGACAAAATCAACACCCATTCATGCTCAAAACTCTACAAAAAATGGGAATAGATGGGAAATTCCTCAAGATAGTGGAGTCTATATATAGCAAACCTACAGCCAACATCATACTCAATGGACAGAAGCTGAAAGCATTCCCCCTCAGATCGGGGACTAGACAGGGCTGTCCACTGTCACCGTTACTCTTCAACATAGTATTGGAAGTTCTTGCCATAGCAATCAGGCAAGAGAAAGGAATCAAAGGAATACAGATTGGAAGGGAAGAAGTCAAGCTCTCACTATTTGCAGATGATATGATAGTATACATAGAAAAACCTAAAGCATCCAGCAGAAAACTACTGGAAGTTATTAGGCAATATAGCAAGGTATCAGGCTACAAAATCAATGTACAAAAATCAGTAGCATTTCTTTATGCAAACACTAAATCTGAAGAAGAAGACATCCAGAAATCACTCCCATTTACTGTTTCAGCAAAATCAATCAAATACCTAGGAATAAAGTTGACCAAAGAAGTGAAAGACTTGTATGCTGAAAACTGAGTCGGTACTCAAGGAAATGATACCAAGAAATGGAAAGATATCCCATGCTCAGGGATTGGAAGAATAAATATCATCAAAATGAATATTCTCCCCAGAGCCATATACAAATTTAATGCAATACCCATCAAAGTTCCACCAAGCTGAAAGCACTTCAAACCCAAGTGACCCTGGCCTTTTGGCAGACATGAAAGGAGAGCTTTCTGCCCCAATGGAGATTCTTTTTCCTTAAGTGCAAAGTTATTCTTAGGGGGGAAAAAATTATGAAAGGTTTTTAGGGGGAAAATAAAGAGGAAGAAAGCAAAGCTTCCTCTTGGCAGGTGGGGGCACAATCTTTGAACTGGGGTGCCCCCTCACTCCCATAGCGCAATTCCAGTTCTCCCAGAGAGCGGCCAGCCCTCCAGGACACCTTCCAGGAAGCAGAAAAACAAGCACAAAGATAAGTGTGCTGCTGGTTCAGAGGACCAGCCCCCCCACCAAGAGAAGCTGGAGCCTCTCTACTCCTTTGTTCACTTGACTGGGGTTCAAAGAAAATGATGTCAGTGCCTTAGGCCTGTCTTTAGGGCGCCAGACCCAACTGTCCTGGAGGAAAAGAAAGACCTGTGAGGCTGGTTCTCAACCCCCACCCTGCCCCCACACCACCCCCCACAACATCCTGGGGCTGCAGAAGCTTCACCTGGAAACTCCTAAGCCAGAATTCTACCTGCCAAATACTTCTGTTCTATGGACAAGCCACACAGCTTTCTGTGCTTCCCTTAAACAGGAGGGAACAATATGGCCTTGCCCTGATGTTTCGTGGAGAGGCGGGCTACATGAGTCAGGAGTGCAGCAAGTTACGCGCGCACGTGGCGCAAAGCAAGCGTAAGGACTGGCGTGAGGATCCCAGTTCGAGCCCCTGGCTCCCCACCTGCAGGGGAGTTGCTTTGCAGGCAGTGAAGCAGGTCTGCAAGTGTCTATCTTTCTCTCCCCCTCTGTCTTCCCCTCCTCTCTCCATTTCTCTATGTCCTATCTAACAACGACGACATCTACAACAACAATGAAAACAACAAGGGCAACAAAAAGGAAATAAATAAATATTAAAAAACATCTCCATACCATCATCATGCACCTGATGCCATGCCAGTCCCAGAAGGGACAAATAGGGTCAGAAAAGAGGAGGATCCCAAACTCCACTTTAAAGAAATGCCTTCTCTTTCCCCAGCACCCTAGAGAATAGTAATTATTCTACCTTTCCAGTATAAGCTGGGTGGGCTTCCTGGAAATAGAATCCCCTCACGGTCTGTCGTCCTCGCCCCCCCCCCCCCCAGTAAACCTACCTAGTGCAATCCACCCTCAGATCTGTCTGTAGTTCCTCTGAATATGTACTTTTCCCTTATCTCCCCAATAAATCGGATCTGTCACTTACTGGTGTCTTTGTCCCTGAATTTCTTCTGGCCTGATAACAATCTGCATGCAGGTGGGATGAGTGCAGAACAGGAAACAGAACTGAAGGGCCTAGGAGCTGCCTACTCTCCAAAAATCCACTCCCTTCCCCAAGCAGCCAGCCAGGTGGCACGCCCATTCTCTCTCCCATTTCTCTTTCCTTTGGACTCAGGAAAGCTCCAGAGACAATCACACCTGTTTCTGAGGTCAACTGGTAAATCACAGGAAACAGACAATAGCTGTGTGTTTATAAACCTCCCCACTTACACTGCCCCCCTCAGAACATGTGCTATTTGGGAGCACAATGATTATAAGCCTAGAACTAGCAAAGCTGGACTCTTAGTGGTATGTGGGCAGTCTTGAATTGGGATGCTACAAAATTCTGTACTTACAACTAACCAGAAGACTGATGGCCCACAATGGAGAATGACTGTGAGGGTGGAGGGAAGTGGCTACACCAGAGGAAAGGGCAAGGAAGGTACAAAGATAGAGATATAACTCCCCAGGGTAGTGGTGCATTGGATCGACCTTCTCGTGGTGCATCCCATGAGTACCCATTCATTGGGGAAACTGACGATCCTTCCTAGCCGACTGAATCCACAGGGATCCCAGTCACTTTCAAAGCCAGCAACAAGCAGCTCCTGACAGCTTTCAAGCTGTTGGTCCTGCTACGCTATTAACTGGCTACGGAAGAAGGGCAAACGCTAGAAGAAGAAGGGTAGTGGTTTCCTGCTCCACCTCGACACCCTTCACCAATGGGCCTTAGTGAACCATCTTCAGCTTTCCCTCAGCTGTCTCTGCTCACCTAAAGGCCCACTCACAGTCCTCTAGGGACAGCAGCAAGGGATCTCCAAGGTACCTGTGATCTCAGGTCCAGGGCTGTGAGACAGGCCCTGCCCCCTGGAGTTCTCTCCCAGTAACAGCTTAGTTTTGCAGAAGACCTTCAGGTGGACTTTCTCCAATGTCCCATCCATACCACATAGTCCTCTCCCAATCCCTCCCTAGCCATCCCCCCCCCCAATATTTGTAAAAGACAAAGACCAGAGCAGCACTCTATTCTGGCATATATGGTACCAAGGATCAAATCAGGGATCTCATGTCCTGTGCTCCACCTGTCACCTCCTCTGCCCCCCATTCTAAAGTCCACCTAAATAGGAATGTCTCCTCTGGGGACACACTCTGCTAAAGGCTAACTGGTAAAGGCAAACTGAGTTCTGAGTCACTGTAAGGAAAGGCACTGAAAACAAGCAAGTGGGGGTTGGGCGGTGGCGCAGTGGGTTAAGCGCATGTGTCGCAAAGCGCAAGGACTGGCATAAGGATCCGGGTTCGAGCCCCCGGTTCGAGCCCCTGGCTCCCCACCTGCAGGGAAGTCGCTCACAGGCGGTGAAGCAGGTCTGCAGGTGTCTATCTTTCTCTCCCCCCCTCTGTCTATCTAACAACGAAAAACATCAACAATGGCAATAATAATAACCACAAAGAGGCTACAACAACAAGGGCAACAAAAGGGGGGAAAATGGCCTCCAGGAGTGGTGGATTCATGGTGCAGGCACCGAGCCCAGCAATAGCCCTGGAGGGAAAAAAAAAAACAAAAAACAAGCAAGTAGGGGCTGGGTGGTGGAGCACCTGGTTGAGCAGCGCACATGTTACTACGAGCAAGGACCAGGGTTTGAGCCCCCGGCCCCCACTTGCAGGGGAAAAGCTTTGCAAGTGGTGACACAGTGCTGCAGGTGTCTGTCTCTCTCCCTCTCTATCACCCTTCCCTCTAGATTTCTGGCTGTCTCTATCCAATAAATAAGTAAAGATAATTAGAAGAAAAGAAATGTTTATTTAAAAAAAAAAAACCTGGACCAGGCAAAAGACAAAGGTGTGTGTGTGTGGGGGGGGGGGTGTCAAGAACCCAAAACCCCTGCGCTTGGTACATTTCAGTGCTGTGGACTCAAATAACAGGCAAAGCTGACTCTGGCAGCAGAAGGACCAGATGCAGTGATGCCAGCAACTTGCAGATATAACTCGGTATGTTTCTTTAGTTTGAAGAAGAAAATATATATGCAATGTGTCAAGAGTATTTCAGAAAAGTATATTTATGTAAAAACACTACAGAATACAAATTTCTGCGTTAAGATGAAGAATTAAAAAGACATCACAATTTTCCTCCATCTGGAAATAAACTTTGTTTAGGGGGGAGGGGGAGACAGTATAAAGGAAAACAAAAGACAGCAGACAAGAAAACAGCATGACATCAAAACTAGAAAGAAGACAGAACTTGGGTGGCACCACACAGTTTCTACCCCAGTTTTGGCTCCACAGGGATTCTCAGCAACCTCCCTAAATCTGGGAGGTACCCAACTCCTTTCCTCTTTAGCTGAGGTGAGCTGCCAAGAAAATAAAGAACTATAAGTGCACACAAGAATGCTAGCCATACACTGAACTGGGGAAGCTCCAGTCTGAGCACTAATCCCCTCTAAAGCAAATGAAACACTCCCCACCAAATAAGTGGCTGACAGAGGCAGCTGGTGGGCCACACCCCACACCCCAGAAGAGAGCAGCCAGGTTCACTGCCATCCAGGTTACAAAAACAGTCACAGCTGGCCCTCAGCAATGCTGTAAATGGGGTGGGTACTGCTCAGCCTCACAGCATCTTATTATTAATTTTTTTTGGAGACTACAAGTTAATAGGAGTGTACATCAACATATTATTTTAGAACAGGGCAGCACTGTGCGACCAAGGTGAAGTGAAAAGCATGCAGACAATGCCAAGTGACAGCAGAGCCCAACTTCAGAGAAAGCAGCTCCTCACAACTGCTTCACACTCTAGATAATATAGTCATAATATTAATTCAGTAAAGACCAGAACTCAAAGATGAGAAGAGCTGGGGAGACAGCATAATGGTTAATTAAGCAAAAGACTTTCATGTCTGAAGCACCAAAGGTTCCAGGTTCAATCCTCAGCACCATATGCCAGAGCTGAGCAATGCTCTGGTAAACAAAAATAAAACTAAAATTAAACAAAATGAGATTCAAAAATTGTAGGTTTACTAAAAATGAACAAACCATAGCTGAAGAACTAATATATTATAATGAACAGAGAACAAGTTATAGCTAGTGATTTAAAATAAGAATACTGGCAAAGGAAGGTTTGAGATAACCAGTAAAGACAAATTAAAAAAAGCAAATTGGGAGAAGACAAAAATAACAATACAGGGGTAGATAACTGGTGTTCCTGAGCATAACACCAATGGGTGGAACAGAAGGTATATTTAAAAATATAATAGTCTTCTAAAATGAAAAGGAAAAACAATCTAAAGACTGAAAAAATACATTGTTAGGCTGGGAAGATAGATATCTACAAAAGACTTTAATGCGTCAGGCTATAAAGTCCCAGGTTCAGGGGGTAAAGAGGTAGTGCAGCAGGTTAAGCGCACGTGGTGCAAAGCACAGTATCACGTGCAAAGCACAGGACCAGCATAAGGATACCAGTTTGAGACCAGGGCTCCCCACCTGCAAGGGAGTCGCTTAACAGGCGGTAAAACAGGTCTGCAAGTGTCTATCTTTCCCTCCCCCTCTCTGTCTTCCCCTCTTCTCTCCATTTCTCTCTGTACTATCCAACAACGAACAATATCATCAACAATAATAACCACAACAAGGCTACAACTACAAGGGCAACAAAAAAGAAAAAAATGGCCTCCAGGAGCAGTGGATTCATGGTGCAGGCACTTTCTTCTTCTAGCGTTTGCCCTTCTTCCGTAGCCAGTAAACAGCGTCAGGTTGAGCCTGATGTCTGCTTGTTGCTGGCTTTGAAAGTGACTGGGATCCATGTGGATTCAGTCGGCTAGGAAGGATCGTCAGTTTCCCTAATAAATGGGTACTCACGGGATGCACCACGAGAAGGCACTGAGCCCCAGCAATAACCCTGGAAGCAAAAAAAAAAAAAGTCCCAGGTTCAATCCTTTGCACCACCGTAAACAAGAGCTGAGCAGTGCTCTAGTAAAACAAAGAAAGAAAATAAACAATACACTGTATTCTACCAAAATAACTGATGCCGAAAGCTCAATACTGAGACACAGTCTAGTTAAGCTACTGACCTCAAAACCTTTGCAGGCATCGAAAAGAAACTTTTTCCTAAAATATTTTACTACAAAAATTGTAAAATAGTGCCAGGGAGGTGGCACAGCAGATAAGAAGTTGGATTCTCAAGCATAAGTCATGACTTTGATCCCCAGTACTGCATGTGCCACAGTAACATTATGATTCTCTCACTAATAAGTAAATCTTTTTAAAAAAGAGAGACTAGGGAGTCAGGTGGTAGTGCAGCAGGTTAAGCACATATGGCGCAAAGCACAGGACCGGCATAAGGACCCCCAGCTCCCTACCTGCAGGGGAGTCACTTCACAGGCGATGAAGCAGGTCTGCAGGTGTCTATCTTTCTCTTCACCTCTTTGGCTTCCCCTCCTCTGTCCATTTCTCTCTGTCCTATCCAACAACGAATGACACCACCAACAACAATAACCACAACAAGGCTACAACAACAAGAGCAACAAAAAAGGAGAAAAACAATGGCCTCCAGGAATAGTGGATTCATTTTGCAGGCACTGAGCCCCAGCAATAACCCTGGAGGCAATAAAATAAAATAAAATAAAATAAAATAAAATAAAATAAAATAAAACTTGTGAACTGAAGAGATTATTATTGGATATAAGCATGTGTCCTGCCGTACACATGGCCTAGGTTCAAGCCCCCACACCACATGGAAGGTTTTATGGCACTAGAGGATACTGTGATATATCTCCCTCTGTATCTCTGAATGAAAAAGTATCTTGTCTTGGAGAGGTATTAACATTGGCTCTTTATTGTGAACAATGAGGACAGTATTAGCATTTTCATATTTTTTGTCATCTTCCCCATTTCTTGATTGCATTAATGGTATTAAACATTTTTAATTTATTTATTTTTATTGCCCCTAGGGTTTCAGTGGGGCTCAGTGCCTGCATGATGAATCCACCTGTCCAGGCAGCTACCATGAATTCACTGCTGCTAGAGGCCTTCCCCCCTCACTTTTGTTGCCCTTGTTGTTGTAGCCTTGTTGTGGTTATTGCTGTTGATGTCGTTTGTTGTTGGACAGGACAGAGAGAAATGAAGAGAAGAGGGGAAGCCATAGAGGGGGAGAGAAAGACACCTGCAGACCTGCTTCACCGCCTGTGAAGTGACTCCCCTGCAGGTGGGGAGCCGGGGGCTCGAACTGGGGTCCTTAATGCCGGTCCTTGCGCTTTGCACCACATGTACTTAACCTGCTGCGCTATCACCCGACCCCCCACAAGTTTTATTTTTAACCTTACTAAAGAGGGCTTGTAGGAAATAATTTCATGAAAAGCACACATAATAATTTCTTCAATTTTGCTTTAACTTTATTTCTCGGCACCTATGAATATGCCTACAGAATGACCTGAAATAACAGATATTATACCAATGATGACTATTTCTGGGTAAGATTTGGTGTTTTGGTTTGCTTCTTCTACTTCAGCCCAATGGGTGTGGTAGGGGTAGGAATATAAGAATATGTAACAATGAAAAAAAGATGGCCACAAGGAGCAGGGGGTTCATGGCAGAGGCACTGAGCCTCAGCAATAATATTGGAGGCAAAATAATAATAATAATAATAATAATAATAATAATAATAATAATAATAAGAAGAAGAAGAAGAAGAAGAAGAAGAAGAAGAAGAAGAAGAAGAAGAAGAAGAAGAAGAACATAACAAATATATTTTTAGGGTCTGGTAAAATAGTTCAGTATTAGAAGACAGGATTTGCATGCTCTAGGTTTGTTCCCCTGCCCTGCCATATGCCATATGCTCTGCTCTCTGCCTCTCACTCATGTAAGAATAAAATAAATTGGGGGCAGTCAGTGGTTCATCCAATTGGTACAAAACACACATTATAATGTGCACCTGCAGGAGGAAAGTGTCACGAGCACTGAAGCAGTGCTGCAATTGCCTTTCTTCCTCCAGATTTCTGTTTTTATTAAAAAAATTAATTAAATATTAAAAAAGAATAATTTCTGCCTCTGCTATCTCCCTTTCCCCCCTCAATTCCTCTCTACCCTATTAATAATAAAGAAGAAAAATGACTGCAGAGTGCAGAGGATTCATTGTGCAGGCACTGAGCCCCACTAAGAATGCTGGTGGCAGAATTAAAAATTATTACTGGGGGAGTAGGGTGGTAGCACAGTGGGTTAAGCGCACATGGCACAAAGCGCAAGGACCGGCATAAGGATCCCAGTTCGAGCCGCTAGCTCCCCACCTGAAGGGGAGTCGCTTCACAAGCAGTGAAGCAGGTTTGCAGGTGTCTATCTTTCTCTCCCCCTCTGTCTTCCCCTCCTCTCTCCATTTCTCTCTGTCCTATCCAACAACAACGACATCAATCATAATACAACAATAAAAAATTTAAAAAAACAAGGGCAACAAAAGGGAATAAATAAATAAACATTAAAAATTATTACTTTACTCCTGTCTGAGTTAGGGGAAACTAAACATAAACCCCACAAAAGCAACAGCCTACAAACATTCATGGTTAAACAAATAATGATACAGGTATGATCCCAGAGGTTGCTCTCCTCTTGTAAACCACCCGCCCAAGTGCAGTATAAGCATTACAACTTGACTGCCCACCCTGGCCTTGCCCGGGCAGCAGAACTCAATCAGACCATTCTTCCCCTACCTCGTCAACCTCCAGCCTACTGCTTCCCTACATACCTTAAAAGGACATATTCTCTCCTTCCAGCTCCCACCCCCAGAACATTCATGCACCTCAAGCTTTTGGCTTTGGCTCAGCAGATGGCCACCCAGGGTGGGAGGTTTCCAGACCATGCAGGAGTCTGTCTTGAGGGAGGCAGGGGGAGAAGGAATACCAAGAGGCAGCAGCCCACTAGCTCTCCCCATGAAACAGTGGCTTGAGGGACCAGAATGAGGGGGAAAAGAAACAAGCAGTGACCCAGAAGCAGGGAACAAAATTAGAAACAGCAGGATTTACTGAACCCCTTTGTGTTCGGTGCCTGCATGAGGGAGGTGGAGAAGGGCAAAGCACCCAGGGCACAGGCCAGTGGGGAGGCTGACTTAACCACATGTTGGCCCCTAGTGAGGGTGAAGACAGCCAGGCCCAGCGGGGGTACATCTGCCAGGGTCTGACAAAGCAGCCAGCTCTTCCAAAACCAACTCCACAAGTCAGGCCGCCTGGGAAGCGGGAGCCAGCCAGGGCTCCCCCTGTAGAGACCGTGTCCAGAGTCACCTCTCTTCTCATCACTCATCCATAAACATTTCCCAGATGCTCAATTGCAAAACCCTGACCTGTTGTCCCTCTGAGTCCACTCCTGTTTGTCAGGCCATGGTGTCCAGTGTGTGGCTTAGGAAACCTGGTGCTGGTGTTATGTCAGCTGCTGAAGATTTCATTATACAAGTCAGTAAAATGCATGATGCAGAGGCATTGGACAACACAAGTCAGACAGATGTGAGTTTAAATCTGAGGCCTGCCACTAACTTGCCCTGTGACTCTAGGATAATGAAGTAGGAAGCATCCCAGCTCTCGGGGTTGGATGGGGCAAGGGAGCAAAGGGGCAAGGGAGAGCGAGCTTAAAAATCAACAGCACTTCAGGCCAACTCCATGCCAGAAGGCTGCGCCTGCCCTCCAAGCACTCAAGCCAGTTCCTTCACTCAGACCTGAGCCTATTTCCAGAGGGCAACTAGTTATCTCTTCTTCAAGGAAGCAGACTCCTAATTACCTGTCTGTCTCTCACTGGGAGGTCGATGCCTCTCCATGGGGAGAGGGAGCACTGAGCCTCTTTCTACTCCTGTGCCCCACAGACCAAGTTTAGTCCCTATCCTGAAACCAGCTATCATAACCACTGAAAATAATGTCATTCTTGGGCACAATGACAACAATCCACAACAGCTACCTTAGCATAGGTGGCTGGTGACAGGTCGGTGCCATCTGCACATAGATGGCTGAATACAGGGTGAAGAACAGCAGGGTAGCCAAAACCACTGTCAAGGACTTGGGGAGGCCTCCAAAAAGAAATGTTATTTTATTCATTTCAGAGAGAGGGTGAGCACGTATGGGGGGGTGGCACAGTGCAGTGCTCTAGTGCAGGGGTTTGAACCAGGAGCCTCATGTATGTGAGTCTCGAGCTCTAACCAGCTGAGCCATTTCCTGAACTGCAGGAATATGATTTTTCCTGAGATGGGAAAAGGGTGTTGAAGGGGGCAGGAAATCATGGTTCATTTAGAAAAGATGTGGAAAGAACTTAGTCTTGTGTGTGGCTGAGGCATTGGAGCCCAGAGGCCATATGCAGGAGGCTGGACAACACCTGGAAGGGAATGCGGGTCACTTTAAGCAGAGATATAACCAGAGTTGTGGTGAGCACAAACAGAAGCCTGAGACAGGGCAGGAGGCTCCAAGGTGTCCAGAGAGAACACAGACCAGTGTGATGGAAAGAGCCAGGCTTCTTCTAACTCCAACCCAGTGAGGGGAGCTCCCCCCACCCCCACCACCTCTCCCTTTGGGGCTGCTGCCTCACAGTCTCCCATTTCAGAACTGAATAGCTTCTTTAGGAGCTACAAACAGGAAAATAAGCCACCTCACTGTTCTCATAACCAAGTGTCAGAGTGAGTTAAATACACCATCATTTTCTAAATCAGGCTGAGACAAGTCTGCTCAACCTTCTTGCTATCACAGGAGGGTTGTTTATAAATGTCTACTCTTAACTCTCTGGGAGCAACTCTCTGGTCAGAATTTGCCACTTATGATGCCACCTGTGGTCTTTTCTTCCAGTATGATAGAGTCCTTTGAGCCTAAGTTCTATTTAAAGGTAAGGTGGGACCTCCCATGCTGTGAACCTTAGCAAGGCGCTGCTTGGCTTCCCTAGTGCAAAGACTCTACCAGCAGCAAAGACCCTCCTCTGTCCCCCTCTCCAAGCAAGTGGCCTGCCTACCTGCCACCACTCCCCTTATCACTCACCCATCCATCAGTCAGCTCATGCTCCTCACTCGTTTTTCAAAGACTGTGTCAACCTCTACAGCTGTGATGCTGAATCATGCTGTGAAGATTCCTCTTAGAAGAGGTTCTAAGAGTAGTCCTTGAACCAGCAGTTTCACAGTTGCTTGGGGCTAGTTGGAATGACACAAACCCAGCTCCACCCAAACCCTCTGAACCAGAAACTGAAGGTGGGACTCAACAATCTGGTTTGAAAAAGCCCTCCAGCTGAGGATCACTTGAAGGCTTCTTGGACTTTATTAGATTTTCAGATTCCTTGACCAAAGACCACTGTTGTCCAGGGCAGCCCCTTCCTGCCCAGTGTTCATTATTCCTGAGGTTCCTGCTTCACAGCCATGACCAGGACCCCTAGAAAGGCAGTTTCCATCTTGAACTCCTCAGAGACGATAAACATTTATCAGCTGAGTAATGAAGAAATCCTGTTCTCATGAGAAAGAGGGCTGGGGGAAAGAGCACATGTTTTCCCATCAGAGTGGGAAAGGTAGCAGGAAAGAGGGCAGAGGAGATTGAGAAAGTACATGACTGAATCATAATTTCTCCCTTTTCCCATCCACTGTCTGGACCTCACACAAGGTTCATTCTCTAGCCCAAGGTCACTGGCAAATTACCATCCTAGTATTGAGGCAAAGGCCTCTCCCACATCCTATGCTTCCTCACTGTAGGTCTCCTACGTGACTACTAGACTGTCCTGCCTGAGACTCCCAAAGAAAAACCCCTGAAGCCTAAAACTACTAGCTGGGCCCCTACCTCTCCCACTCACCATGCCACACTTTTATTAGATCTAACTGCTCTCCTCTACCCAACAGTAGAGCCTAGTTCCTCTGCCAAGTAGTCAAGGGGCTACCCATTCTCTCCTGGACTGAACCCCATCAGGAAGCCCTTATGGGTCTTTCTCCCCTGTACCCTCCTATTTCTACACTGTCCCTACAAGACTAGGAAGTCTGATGGATATCTGTAAGAATGCTACATGTAGGCTGTCTAATGAGTGCTAGGCATTCTCTCCAGGCTTCCGATCCTCCCTAAATTCCCTGCTAGCACAGCTGCCTACCTCCCTTTCCTGAAAGGTCTCAGAACTCTTGATTCTCATATTTTCTGTTGACTTTCTTGGCTTCCCTAAGAGAGCCTAAATAAGCATTCACTGTAGGAAGGTGTAATTATAAATGTGTATGTAAACAGATAATATATACCAGGGTCAGGTGGCACACCTGGTTAAGTAAGCACACATAGTACTAAGTGCAAGGACTTGTGCAAGAATCTGAGTTCAAGCCCCCAGCTCCCCACCTGCAGGGGGAATGCTTCACAAGCAGTGAAGCAGGTCTGCAGGTTTCTATCTTTCTCTCCCTTTCAATTTCTCTGTCCTATCAAATAAAATGAAAAAAAAAAGCCACCAGGAGCAGTGGATTCATAGTGCTGCACCTAGCCCCAACGATAACACTGGAGGCAAGGGGGGGGGGGGATCAAGAAAATATTCAAAATAAATAAATAAGTAAACAAACAGATATAACCTCTTCCTCTCAGAAAATTACAGAGTGGACAGGATTTTAAAACTGTAATGGGGGAGTCAGGCAGTAGCGCAGTGTGATAAACGCATGTGGCGCAAAGCACAAGGACCGGCGTAAGGATCCTGGTTCAAGCCCCTGGCTCCCCACCTGCCGGGGAGTCACTTCACAGGTGGTGAAGCAGGTCTGCAAGGTGTCTTATCTTTCTCTCCCCTTCTCTGCCTTCCCCTCCCCTCTCCATTTCTCTCTGTCCTATCTAACAATAATCACATCAATAGCAACAACAACTACAACAATAAAAAAACAACCACAAGGGCAACAAAAAAAGGGGAAAATAAATATTTTTTTTAAAAAAACTGTAATAGGGCTGTGGGGTCAAGGCCAGGAACAGACAGTACCAAAGGTGGAAAAGCAACCATGAGGACCCCAAGTCTTTGCTCTCCTGAGTTGCCCATCTCTGTCTGACCATGAGCAAATCCGCAGAGATGGATTCCAGCTTTTTGTCCTACTTTACACATAGACATGTCGATCAGAGCTAGTGATGCCCACATGGGCAAACCTCCCTGTCTTCAAATTAACATGCCAAAGCTGTGGGTGTGGGGGTTCTGGCAGTCTCTGTACAACAAGGTGCAAGAGAAGTAACTTCCCTAACAATGCAATTTACTCAGGCATGTATTTTCAGCTGTACTTCCACTCCCCTACAGACTGCTTGCCTATTTAAAAGGGATCAACATTCTATCCGGACTTAAGGGCTTATGCTCACCCAACCAACACCAAGCCCGGGCACAGTAGGATCGCCACCTGCAAAGGGTTTCTGATTTTAGAGACATGCTCTAGTCTGGGTGATTTTCACCTTCAGAGAAAAACAAAGAAATAGTGACAGGAATTTTTTTTAATGTCTACTTATATTTCCCTTTTGTTGCCCTTGTTAGTTTTTGTTGTAGTTATTATTGTTGTCATCATTGTTGGATAGGACAGAGAAATGGAAAGAGGAGGGGAAGACGGAGAGGGGGAGAGAAAGACACCTGCAAACCTGCTTCACTGCCTGTGAAGTGACTTCCCTGCAGGTGGGGAGCTGGGGGCTCGAACCAGGATCCTTATGCTGGTTGCACTTTGTGCCACCTGCACTTAACCCACTGTGCTACCTCCCTACTCCTGTGATAGGAATTCTTATGGCAGCACTGATGACAAAAACTCTGGAGGCAACCCAAAATCCAATCAACAGGAGTGGAGTCAAGAGATTCTCACAGTGGAGAAGTAGACAGCATGGCAAACAGACTACAGGGACATTATCAGTGACAGCACAAGGTTTAATAACTATTGTCTTTTAAGAGGGAGGGAAAAATAAGGAGGACTCACAGCACTGTTGCACTATTCATGAGGTTTCCCATGGCACCATGTATTCTCATGTGCTTTTCAGGGTTTGAACCTAGATACTCAAGCATGGTTAAACTGTGCACTAAATCAGCTAAGCTACCCTCTCCTCAAGTGGTTTTAGAGATTGAACCCAAGGCCTCACATATACAAGGCATGCATTTGACCACTGAGCCAAATTTGTATTTAAATGTGTATATAAAGAGTCATACCTGCACCCTCTGAAAATTACAAAACAGTTGGGATTTCAAAGATATAATAGTGTTATGAGGTCAAAGGCAAAAACAGATACTACCAAATGTGAAAGGTAAATGAGAACCCCAACTCTCTGCTCTCCGGGATCTGTCCATCTCTGTGCACATGCATGTGTATGTGAGACACAGACTATAGCACTGCTTTACTACCTAAGGAGCTTTTCTTGTTTTGTTTTACTGTTCTCAAATAGTGCCAGGAGTTGAACCCAGCACCCCACACACATAAAACACATGTTCTCTGGGCTCATAACAATTGTCTTTTGAATGTTAGCTTTTCTTTTTTTAAATTTTTTTTGTTTTGTTTTACTTATTTATTATTGGATAGAGACAGAGAAATTGAGAGGGAAGGGGAGATAGAGAGGGAGAGACAGAAAGACACCTGCAGCCCTGCTTCACCACTCATGAAGCTTTCCCCCTGCAGGTGGGGACCAGGGGCTTGAACCTGGGTCCTTGTACTCTGTGATGTGAGCACTTAACCAGGTGTGCCACCACCTTGCCCCTGAATGTTAACTTTTCAACACCTCTCCTCTAAGAAGACTTAGGAGGCCTGTGTGAATTTGAAAATGCTTACACTGCAGACTCCCTGAAGGCAAGGCCCCAGCCCAGTTTTCCTTTGCAACGACAAAGGGGTCAGTATAGGGAATCTGAGCAGAGGAAACTTAGCTGAACTAAAATCAAGTCTGTTAGACTACACCTGCCTTCCACTGGGATCTGATGATCCCATGGCTTTCTAAAATATATATTTTATTCCAAAGGGTAGAAGCCAGATCACCACTCCAGAATGAGCTATGGTAGAGACTGAACCAGCAGCTTCCAGCAAGCCAGTTCTACACTTTACCAGTGGAGTTATATATTTCACTGGTTATACAACACTTTGTTGGCTTTAAGCTCTCCAAGTCTTTCCAATGCAATGGAATCAAACCTGAGCCCCTATTCTGGCATATGTCACTGTGTCATCTAGCCTCTGCTAACCTCACTGATGTAATGCTGAGACTCTCCCCCAGTCTGAGATCCAGCCACCTTGCACTTCTTTCTAGCCCTATAACACATCAAATGCATTCTGACCACAGGTTCCTTCTTCCTAGAATGTTCTTCCCCTACCCCTCACATCAAGTTTAGGTTCAAATGTGACTCATAAAGTAGAGGGCCACTTGGTTTAAAAAAAAAAAAAGGCAAGGGGAGACAGCGTAATGGTTGTGCAAGACTTTCTGGCCTGAGGCTCTGAAAAAAAAAATAAAGACCCGGGAGTCGGGCTGTAGTGCAGTGGCGCTAAGCGCAGGTGGCGCAAAGCACAAGGACCGGCATAAGGATCCCGGTTCGAACCCCGGCTCCCCACCTGCGGGGGAGTCGCTTCACAGGTGGTGAAGCAGGTCTGCAGGTGTCTATCTTTCCTCCTCTCTGTCTTCCCCTCCTCTCTCCATTTCTCTCTGTCCTATCCAACAACGACAACAACAATAATAACTACAACAATAAAACAACAAGGGCAACAAAAGGGAATAAATAAATAAAGTAAATATAAATAAATAAATAAATAAATAAATAAATAAATAAATACCCACTCTCAGTGATTCATAAACCCCATATCCTCTTATTTCTTCTCAGCAAGGAGAAAAATAGTCTTAGAACTACTGGATGGTTTTACTCATAGAAGACAGAGAATTAAACATATGTACTTGAAAAAAGTAAAAGGAAAGAAAAGAAAAAAAAAAAACACCAACCTGTAACACTTTGTGAGAACTACTGTCACCATGGGGGAGGGGCACAGAAACTATGGCATTGGGTCTGGTCTGGAACTATTCCCCTCTAATCTTATAATCTTGGAAGCCACTATTAAGTCACAAATAAAAAATTAAATGTGGAAAAAAGGGGGGGAGGGTCAGACAGTGATGCACTGGGTTACGCGAACACAGTATGAAGTGCAAGGACCTGCACAAGGATCCCAGTCTGAGCCCCTGGTTTCCCCCACCTGCAGGGGGGTCGTTTCAAAAACAGTGAAGCAGATCTGTAGGTGTCTATCATTCTCTTCCCCTCTCAATTTCTCTCTGTCGTAGCCAATAAAATGAGGGGAAAAAATGGCCACCAGAAGCAATGGATTCGTAGTGTAGGCACCAAGCCTCAGCAATAAGCCTGAGGGTGAAAAAAAGTTTTCTTATAGCTCAGGAGAAAGTAGAATGTACTGACTAGAACACTAAACTTGAAAGCAAGAAGCCCCAAATTCAATCCTCAGCATTCTATGTGCCAGAGCAATGTTCTAGTTTTCTCTCTC
Organism: Erinaceus europaeus; assembly: GCF_950295315.1. Lineage (NCBI taxonomy): Eukaryota > Metazoa > Chordata > Mammalia > Eulipotyphla > Erinaceidae > Erinaceus > Erinaceus europaeus. The sequence continues at coordinate 31,028,784 of NC_080180.1, read as the reverse complement.
TCTCATGTTAATAAATTTTGATAAATCTTTGCCTATTATGTTCCCTAATCCTGGAGGTGTGAAAGAGCTTGGCATAAGTCTGTGGGATCAATGTGTTTTCCCACTGTCCGTTGTTGCAGTGCAGGTAGTTAAAACATATAGTGTTTGGGGTGGAGCAGTGGCTCACTTGGTAGAGTGTACATGTCACACCATTTGCAAGGACTGGGGTTCAAGTTGCTGGTCCCCACCTGCAGGGGAAGAGCTTCACAAGAGGTGGAACAGTGCTGTAGGTGTCTCTCCTCTCTCACTATCAAAAAGAAAGAAAAGGGGTAAAAATGTCACTGGGAGTGCTGGAGGTGTTGGCACTGAGTCCCAGTGATAACCCTGGTGGCAAAAATGAACACACACACACACACACACACACACACACACACACTCAGAATAGCTGCAACAGGGCTGCTTCAACACACAGTGAAGTGTCAGAGAAGTGGGTCTGAAGTAGGGACACAACACACACTAAAAGGCAGATTTTGTTCTACTGCACTGGAAAGACTTGGAGAGCTAAAAGCCAACAAAGGTTGTGTAGCTCCAATGGTAAAGTGTAGAACTGGCTTACTGGAAGCTGCCAGTTCAGTCTCTACCACAGCTCAAACTAGAGTGGTGATCTGGCTTCTATCCTATGTAATAAAATAGATTTTTTTTTTTTGAGAAAGCGCTAGGATCAGAAGCTTGTGGCCCAGTGGAAAGCAGGTCTAGTCTAACAGACTTGATTTAAGTTCAGCTAGGATTTATTTCCTCTGCTCAGATTCCCTGTACTGACCCCTCTGGTGTTGCAAAGGAAAACTAGGCTGGGGCCTTGCCTTCAGGGAGTCTACAGTGTAAGCATTTTCAAATTCACACAGTCTTTCCAAATCTTCTTAGAGTAGAGGTGTTGAAAAATGAAGTAACGGGCAGTCGGGCAGCAGTGAAGTGGGTTAAATGCAGGTGGCGCAAAGTGCAAAGACTGGCGTAAGGATCCCGGTTCAAGCCCCCAGCTCCCCACCTGCAGGGGAGTCACTTCACAGGCAGTGAAGCAGGTCTGCAGGTATCTATCTTTCTCTCTCCCTCTGTCTTCCCCTCCTCTCTCCATTTCTCTCTGTCCTATCCAACAATGATGACATCAGTAACAACAATAAAACAAGAGCAACAAAGGGAAATAAACATTAAAAAAGAAAGAAAGAAAAATGAAGTAACAGAGAGTTGGGCAGTAGCGCAGTGGGTTAAGTGCATGTGGCGCGAAGCACAAGGACCAGCGCAAAGATACCGGTTCAAGCCTCTGGCTTCCCACCTGCAGGGGAGTCACTTCACAGGCGGTGAAGCAGGTTTGCAGGTGTCTATCTTTCTCTCCCCCTCTGTCTTCCCCTCCTTTTTCCATTTCTCTCTGTCCTATCTAACAATGACATCAGTAACAACAACAATAACTACAACAACAATAAAATAAAAGGGCAACAGAGGGAAAATAAATATTCAAAAAAATGAAGTAACACTCAAAAGACCATTGCTGAGGTCAGGAAGTCAGTTAAGCAGATAGGCTGGGGTTACATGTTTGAAGGGGGTAATAAAAATGAGAGAAAGGAAGGAAAAATGGAAAAGGAAAAGAGAGGCCTGGATGGTGGCAGAGCAAATGAAATACTAGACTCTAAAGCATGAGATCCTGAGTCTGACTCCTGGCTGACATGGGCCAAATTGATGCTTTGGTTTTCTCTCCCTCCTCTTATTAATAAATCTAAGAGAGAGAAATAAGAGTGTATATGTATATTATTGAGAGGGAAAGAGACAGATTGATCGACAGGAACAGTGGACTCACGGAGGCACTGAATCCTAACTCTAGTAGAAAAAAAAGTGGAGCATAGATAGCATAACGGCTATGCGGAGACTCATGCTTGAGTCCAAAGTTCCAGATTCAATCCCTGACACCACCGTAAGCCAGAGCTGTGCAGTGCTTTAGTTTAAAAAAAAAAAGTGGAGGGGGTCGGGCGGTGGCTCAGTGGGTTAAGCATGTATGGCACAAAGCACAAGGACCGGCCTAAGGATCCCAGTTCGAGCCCCCAGCTCCCCACCTGCAGGGGAGTCACTTCACAGGCGGTGAAGCAGGTCTGCAGGTGTCTATCTTTCTCTCCCCCTCTCTGTCTTCCCCTCCTCTCTCCATTTCTCTCTGTCCTAGCCAACAACGAACAACATCAACAATGGCAATAATAATAACCACAACGAGGCTACAACAAGGGCAACAAAAGGGGGAAAAATGGCCTCCAGGAGCAGTGGATTCATGGTGCAGGCACCAAGCCCAGCAATAACCTTGGAGGAAAAAAAAAAAAAGTGGTGAAGAGGTATATGTACTTGTACACACACACACACACACAATTTCCCCAGAAACAGTTGTGCAGACCTTCAGCAACCACCTGATAGACCAGCCCAAATAACAGCCTTTTCCTGTGGCAGGGTGAAAAAAAAAAAAGGAAAGCCCACACATATAGGCTATTTCCAGCAGCTCATGGAAACTCTGAGTCTCCGCCCCATTGCACACAGGCTCTCTGTGTGCCAGCCCTGCACATCCTGAAACACGGGGGGGGGGGGGGGGGGGGGGTTTCGGGGGCTGCCAGGGAGAGGGAGTGGTGAAAGTGAGAGAAGCCAAGGTCACAGGCACAGGGACATCAGGGCTATGAGTCATGCACACCCTCGTCACAGCCTCCACAGTCTTCTGGATACTGGGGGACAGCAGAGGACACAAGAGCAGGAACTGGGATGGGAGCTCTGTTCCTGGGGCGGCTGGTCAAGCTGCCCCAGAGGGCAAATTTGACTAGTGACTCAAGTCTGAGCTAGTAGGCGATTTTGTAGTCTTTTTTTTTTTTACCCTTCTGGGAAGAGTGATGAGAATAGCTGTGACTTGTTGCCCCTGGAAATCACCCAGAGACCCGCCTGGTATCCAGAGAACTTGCCTCTCAGATGGAAAGTCTCTCACATCAGGGGAAGTGGTCAACACTGTGATGCATGCAAACACCACTCAACGTCACCACGCCTAGGACTCAGCAGAACCTGCACTCAGTGAGTGAGCAGGAGAGGCAGGGAGAAATTGCAGGGCCTCGAGCCTCTGGTTCATGACCTCTGAGGAAAGATAGGGCCAGCATGGCTGCAGGGCTTGACCTCATCCAAGCATCACATCCCCAGTACTCACAGCTCCAAGAAAGAGTCCTGGGACTGGCTGGGAGTGTGCTGGTTTCCAGGAAAGAATGAGATCTTTACTAGCAGAATACACATATCCCACCCCATTTTCTCCCACACAAACCAACCTTTCAAAGTAAAAAAGGGGGGCTGTTGGTTTGGATCTGCCCTCCTCCCCCTCCCTTTGGGAAGGCAGCTTAGGAAAGGGGCCCCAGTGCCTGTGCCTTAGTGTTAAAGCAACTGCCTCCTTAATACCACCCCACAGGGACCTGCCTAGAAGGAATCACTGAGATTCAGGAGCAAATGGGTTGGATGCAAACCCTAGCCCCCAGAGGCAGCCATCAACAGGCATCTTAATGTTCTTAAACTTGTGTAATTGGGCTGGAGAGACAGCAAAATGGCTATGCAAAAGACTTTCATGTGTGAGGAGGCTCTGAGGTCCCAGGTTCAATCTCCAGCACCACCATAAACCAGAGCTGAGCAGTGCTCTGGTATAAATAGAGAAAGAAAGAAAGAAAAAAAAAAAAGAACTTATGCACTTTGCTAAACTACCTTTCTAAAGACTTCTTCACACATTTTATTTACTTCTCTTTTTAAAAAAAGGTTTTCTTGCCCTACAGGCTTTTTTAAACATTATCTTTATTTATTTATTGGATAGATAGCCAGAAATTGAGAGGGAAGGAAGTGATAGAGAGACAGAGATACCTGCAGCACTGCTTCACCACTCACAAAGCTTTCCCCCTGCAGGTGGGGACCAGGGACTTGAACCAGGGCCCTTGTGCACTGTAACATATGCACTCAACCAGGTGTGCCACCATCCAGCCCCCATTTTATTTACTTTTCTACCATGTGTGAGACACAGACATCAGGCCACCTCTCTGTCACAAGTGGTGCCACAAGGCCTGGGATCAAACCCGTGACTTCTTGAATGCAAGGAATGTGCTCCACCAGTGAGCCACTGTCCCAGCCAGATCTAGCAAGTTTCAAGCTGCTGTTTTCGGTCTCTAAGGATGCTCTCTTACTACCAGTGTTGACCATAAAAGCATTACTTCAGGCTAAAGAGTGGCGCACCCGGCACAGTCCACACATGACCATGTGTGTGAACCTGGGCTCAAACGCCAACCCCCGCCACCTATGGGGGGAAATTCCATGAGTGGTTGAGCAGTGTTGCAGGTATCTTCTCCAAGACCACTGGGAGCATAAGAATAGTTATACTGGCACTCAAGCTCTAGCAACAACCCTTCTGGCAAAATAAATTATTCCACCACTGCCAATTTAACAGTTTAAAAACTACTTTTGTAATTCTTTAATTTGTATTATTCTGATTAGTAGTGTATCCAAACAGATTCTTGGGTTTACTAACACTTACATTTCTTTTTTCACAATTTTCTTCCAAATATTTTATTTATTTATTAATGAGAGAGATAGGGAGGAAAGAGAGAGAAAGAAAGAACCAGACATCACTCTGGTACATGTGCTGCCGGGAATTGAACTCAGGACCTCATGCTTGAAAAACCAACGTTTTAATCCACTGTGTCACCTCATGGACCACTTTCACAATTTTCTTGCCAATATACTTTCTTTTTTTCTTTTTGGTGTGTGACATCAACATATGAACTGCTTGCCACATACTATAAATAATCTTATTAACTAGCTATTTGTCTTCACATTTTATTAAATAGTATCACTGACTATAATTTTTAAATAGGAGTCAAGGGAGTCGGGCAGTAGTGCAGCGGGTTAAGCCTGCGTGGAGTGAAGTGCAAGGACTGGTGTAAGGATCCCGATTCAATCCCCCGGTTCCCCACCTGCAGGGGAGTCACTTCACAGGCGGTGAAGCAGGTCTGCAGGTGTCTATCTTTCTATCCCCTTCTCTGTCTTCCCCTCCTCTCTCCATTTCTCTCTGTCCTATCTAACATCGACAACAATAACTACAACAATAAAAGAAAAAAACTAGGACAACAAAAGGGAAAATAAATATTAAAAAAAGAATACAAAAGTTAAATAGGAGTCAAGACAAATGTATTATCATGTTAAGGTTTCTGTTTTTAGAGGTATGCTTAGAAAATCCTTTCTCCAGGGAGTCGGGTGGTAGCACAGCGGGTTAAGTGCATGTGGTGCAAAGCTCAAGGACCGGCGTAAGGATTCTGGTTTGAGCCCCCGGCTCCCCACCTGCAGGAGTCACTTCACAGGTGGTGAAGCAAGTCTGCAGGTGCTTATCTTTCTCTCCTCCTCTCTCCATTTCTCTCTGTCCTATCCAAGAAAGGCATCAATAGCAACAACAATAAAAAACAACAAGGGCAATAAAAGGGGAAAAAATAAACAAATATCTAAAAAAAAAAAAAAGAAAGAAAATCCTTTTTCCACTTTGAAATACACACCATTATTTTCATACTTTTAAATCCCTAATCTGTCTACAATTTAATGGGTTACAGGTGAAAAAGAGAGTTCTACTTAATGTTTTCTAAATAGCTAGCCCATTATCCCAGAGAGAGCTTTGCAAAGCCTATCTTCCTTGTAAACTCAACTGCAGACTCTACGAAAGGGAGCAAAAAGTGTGACAGGTTGCACCAAGAAAGGCCACAGCCACCATCCATGAAACTCAATTACAGGGCTGTGGGTGCCATCCTTTCTCCTTCCTGCTTGTAGGTTCAGGCTGGCAAGAGGAAGGCAACTAAGAGAACAAAGTCCTCTGTGCCAAGGATGGCAGAGAAGATACACAAAGAAGAGCTGAGTGCCTACAGGCATCCTCATGTAGAAACTCGAACTTCACACAGCAAAGCACCAGATGCTTCCATACTTCCATACTATCTGCCCAAGCCAGCATTGCCACATGCCTAATTGCATCTCCATATTCTTGTAGCTCAGGCACATCCTTTCTTCCTGAATTTCATTGCAAACATAATTAAGACTTGCTAGGATGTGGTTCCTTTTTTCCTTTTTCTTTTTTGGACAGATGCTGTGCTAAACAATTTGACTGTATTATCTCATGTAATCTGTTCAGTAACCTCATTAAGATAGTTTCTACAGCATTTCACTAAGTACAATCAACAGCTTTACAGAAAAAGTATACACCTTATCAAGACACCTTATTTCAGAAACACAAAAACAAGACCAAAAAGCACCTCAGAACTGAGGAAATATGGTCACAACCCGATACTACAGATGAGGATACTGAGGCTAAGACAATTTGCTCAAAATCACACAACTAGTAAAGAGTAGAACTGACAACATTTGCTAAATTCTTACACATGCTGAATGAGGTCTGAGGGGTTGGGCTGATTCAAGTCTGCTCTATCACACTGTTTGGGTGGCACAGTAATTTTTCTCTTTACTAAAATTTTCTGGGGCTGGGTGATGGTGCAACTGGTTGAGCACATGTTACAATGCACAAGGACCAGTGTTCAAGCCCCAGGTCTCCACCTGAAGGTAGAAAGCTTTTCAAGTGGTGAAGCAATGCTGTAGGTGTCTCTATCCCTCTCCTAGCTCCCCCTACCCTCCCAATTTCTGGCTGTCTCTATCCAATAAATAAAGACAAAGAAAAAAATTTGTGATGACTTTTCTGACAATCCAGTACAACAGAAGAGGGTTGCTAATATATAGCAATTCACACACACACACACACACACACACACACACACACACACTGCAAGTAGAGAGGCTAAGGGCATAGTTGTCTGAGACTGACCTCAGGGTGACTCTTGAATCTTCTATTGTCAGACGTTGTGGGTCAAGTCACAGCTTCAATCTAGAGACAGAAAAAGAAAGGTCCTAATAATGCCTTCCTTGGAGCAGATGAGAAAATTAAAGGAGCTACTAAGTAGCACACAGCAATTGCTCAATAAATGGTAGTGATTTAGGGGAAGAAGAACAGGGAAAGAGCTTATATAAAACTGGTTATTGTGAAAGTGGCTCAGCTGACAGACCACATTCCTTCTAAGAGTGAGGCCCCTGACTGAATCAGTGATGACCCTATCTCAGAAAATAAATAAATCTTGGGTGATACGATATAGTGCATCCAGTTGAGAGTACTCATTACCATGCACAAGAATCTGGGTTGAAGTCCCCACCGGTAGTGGGGAAGCTTCATCAGTGGTAAAGCAAGGCTGCAGGTATATCTCTCTCCCTTTCCCCTTCATTATCTCTGTCCTATCAAATGAAAAATAAATATTTTTTAAACTTTTAAAATATTTATTTATTTTCCCTTTTGTTGCCCTTGTTTTGTTGTTGTAGTTATTGATGTTGTTGTAGTTGGGCAGGACAGAGAGAAATGGAGAGAGGAGGAAAGAAACATAGACACCTGCAGACCTGCTTCACTGCTTGTGAAGCAACTCCCCTACAGGTGGGGAGCCAGGGACTCAAACCAGGATCCTTATGTTTTGCACCATGTGTGCTTAATCTGCCAAATAAATCTTTTTAAAAAAAGGTAGACCAGTAGGTGAAATAGCTCAAATGGTGGCAGGGGCTCAAACCTGGGACTTTGCACATGGTAATGTGTGTGCTCAACTGGATGTGTCACCCACTGACACCAAGCCCCATCTGCTTATACAGACTCTCATTTAGAAATCTGGAGGGGGAGTCGGGCGGTAGCACAGCGGGTTAAGCGCAGGTGGCGCAAAGCACAAGGACCAGCATAAGGATCCCGGTTTGAGCCCCTGGCTCCCCACCTGCAGCGGAGTCGCTTCACAGGCGGTGAAGCAGGTCTGCAGGTGTCTGTCTTTCACTCCCCCTCTCTGTCTTCCCCTCCTCTCTCCATTTCTCTCTGTCCTATCCAACAACAATGACATCAATAATAACTACAACAATAAAACAACAAAGACAACAAAAGGGAATAAATAAATAAATATAAAAATTTATTTAAAAAAAAGAAGTCTGGAGGTGGCCGGGTCGTCATCTGTCCCATGGACAGATGTTTGGTTACCTCACCTGGGCAACCCAGGGAGTAGGGACCAGCTGTGTCCTCCTGAATCAGAGCCACCTAGGTGACAGCCAGTCATCTTTCTATCTAGTTCTGAGAGAACAGCCTGCTTTGCCCTCCTCTGGGGCACTGGTCAGGACTGCCAAACACATACATTCTGTGATCTATGTGAAGTCCGTTTCCTATGGCAAACAGCACAATTTTCTTTTTCTTTTATTATCTTTATTTCTTTGATGGAGACAGCCAGAAACTGAGAAGAGGGGGAGATAGAAAGGGAGACAGAGAGTCTGCTTCAACATTTGTGATGCCTTCCCCTGCAGGTAGGGATGGGGGGCTTGAACCCAGGTTCTTACACACTGTAACATGTGCACTCAACTAGGTGTGCGACCACCTGGCAACTCTTTAAAAAAATATTTGTTATTTATTAATGAGAGAGTTGGGAGGAAGAAGAGGGAGAGGGGAAGAGAGAGAGGAAGAGAGAGTGAGAACAAAGCAGACAACACTCTGGTATATGTGTTGCCAGGGATCGAACTCAGGAGCTCATGCTTGAGAGTCCAATGCTTTATCCACTGTGCCACCTCCTGGACCACTGATTAGCACAATTTCTAGCATGTCCATCCTACAGGGGGATTGCTTAGTGTAAACTACTACAGAGGCATGTTACAAAGTATCCCAATGCCAAGAATGGAAGGCTGCTGAGGCCAGAAGATACCCACTAGGTTCATGGATCTGTGTTAGTATAAGAGAAGCAGGCAGACTTGCTTTCAGTTTTCTGCAAAGAAGTCTCCCAGTTCTTCTGCAGCTCAGTGAACCCAGAAAGGCTATTTCTCTCCATCCTGAGTATAATGGCAAAGTATATACCCTAAACCAGGTGAGCTCACTATTTTCTGACCTCGAAGTTTAGTTACCAATGACTGGGACAGGATACAGATGAGTATCATTCAAGACCTGGCACCACATGAAATGACAAAACAATGGAGTTAGGTGGTGATGCACCTGGTTGAGTGCACACTTTGTAGTGTGCATAGGTCTGAGTTCAAGCCCCTAGTCCCCACCTGCATGGGAGAAGCTTCATGAGCAATGAAATAGTATTGTAGGTGTCTCTCTTCCCTTCCCTCTGTATCTCCCCTTTCCCTCTCAATTTCTCTGTCTCTATCCAAAAAGAAAAATTTTTAAATAATAATAATAAAGACTTAAAGAAGAATATTTGCCATTTCTTTTCCTTTTGCTACCAGGGCTTCAGGCTTGCACAATTTCATCAACCCCCTGCAGCCTTTTTCCAGATAAAGGATGACAGAGACAGAGAAACATAATAGCACTGTTTCACCATAGGAAACTTCCCCATTGAGCCTCATGAGTGGTGAATCAGGGCTGCAGGTGTCTTTGTCTCTCCCTCTCGACCTCCCACTTCCCTCTCAATTTCTCTCCATCTCTAGCAAATAAAAAATAAAGTTTTTTTTAAAGAAACTTCCCCTTTGCTTAACCTGCTGCGCTACTGCCTGACTAGAAACTTCCCCATTGCATGGGGCTCCCAATGTGGTAGTTGAAGGGGGAGAGGGTAGTCATACATGGCAAAGTGTGCCCTCCACTGGGAGGGCCATCTCCCAGCTCTTGTTTATTTACTTATTTTATACAGACAGAAATTGAGAGGGAGGGGAGATTGCTCATGAAGCTTTCTCCCCTGAAGGTGGGGGCTGAAGGCTTGAACCTGGGTCCTCACACACAATATGTGTGTTCAAACAGGTGTGCAACCACCCAGCCCCCTTTTATTCTTGATATAACTTTACACCTATAGGGTGAGATATAAAAGAACTCTGCTATTGATATCTAAAATTAGTTCAAAACAAAAAATAGCTTGAAATAGTTGAGTAAAGAATAACATGTCCATAGAGGAAACCAAATACTATGGAAGAAATTCTGATATCAAGGCAAAGGAGATGAGGATAAGGGTTATTGGGGAAAAAAAATTCAAGCAGTCTGGGAGGTGGCGCAGTGGATAAAGTGTTGGACTCTAAAGCATTTGGTCCTGGATCTGATTCCTGGCATGTGCCAGAGTGATGCTCTGGTATTCTCTTAAAAAAAAAAAAGGTGAGGGGGCAGGTGGTAGCACAGCAGGTGATGCACACATGGTACGAAACTCAAGGACTGGCGTAAGAATCCCAGTTTGAGCCCCTGGCTCCCCACCTGCAGGGGGGGGTCACTTCACAAGTGGTGAAGCAGGTCTGCAGGTGTCTGTCTTTCTTTCCCCTTCTCGGTCTTCCCCTCCTCTTTCCATTTCTTTCTGTCCTATCCAACAATGACAGCAATATCAACAACAACAACAGCAATAACAACAACAACAACAATAAACAAGGGCAACAAAAGGGAGAAAATAGCCTCCAGGAGCAGTGGATTCATAGTGCCAGCACCTAGCCCCAGTGATGACCCTGGAGGCAAAAAAATAAGATAATAGCAATAAAAGGGGGGCTGGAGGTGGGTGGTAGTGCACATGCCACAGATCAGGTAAGGATCCCAATTTGAGTCCCCGGCTCCCCACCTGCAGGGGGGTCACTTCACAGGTGGTGAAGCAGGTCTGCAGGTGTCTATATTTCTCCTCCCCACCCCCCTCAAATTCTCTCTGACCTATACAACAACAACAACAACCAAAACCAGCAATAACAACAATGGCAACAAAATGGAAAAATGGCCTCTAGGAACAGTGAATTCATAGTGTAGGCACAGAACCCTAGTGAAAAACCCTGGAGGCAAAAAAAAAAATTCGAAGGAAATAAGCAGTACATTCAGAGACTGCCTCAGGGCCCACAGGATGATAGGCTTCTTTTTCTCCCCTATTTCTTTACATTTTCCTGTCTAATAAGTATATACTTTAGATAATTGGAAGAAAATCAGGTTTACAAAAATGCCAAACAGTTGCTTGGGGATGCCGTGAGGCATAATGAACTACAGATTCCAGAGGAGCTTTTTTATTCCTCCAGGGTTATTGCTGGGGCTCCAGAATCCACTGCTCCTAGAAGCTGGTTTTTTTTTTTTCTTTCCCCTTTTGTTGTCCTTGTTGTTTTATCATTGTTGTGGTTATTATTATTGTTATTGATGTCATTGTGGTTGGATAGGATAGAAAGAAATCGAGAGAGGAGGGGAAGACAGAAGACAGAGAAGGTGGTCCAGGAGGTGGCACAGTGGATAAAGCATTGGATTCTCAAGCATGAGGTCCCAAGTTCAATCCCCGGCAGCACATATACCAGAGTGATGTCTGGTTCTTTCTCTCTCCTCCTATCTTTCTCATTAATAAATAAATAAATAAATTTTTTTTAAAAAAGAAGACAGAGGGGGAAAGACAGACACCTGCAGACCTGCTTCACCGCTTGTAAAACAACCCCCCTGCAGGTGGGGAGCCAAGGGGCTCAATCCAGAGGGGCTTTAAGGCTGACAGAGCTGTATTAAGACAGGCAGGACGGGAGGCAGCTGCTTCCTACAATGGGCTGAGAGAGGCAGGAGGTCGGTCAGTAAGTGGACTCTGCTTGCTGTGGAGTAGAGAATTGAGGCCATGGTGCTCTAGGTAAGAGCCAGCTGCTGCACAGAGCAGAAACCCTCTGGACCTCACCTATGCCCACCAGCTCTACCACTCTGGCCATATGATGCCCACACCCCAGGATTATACATCTTTGTGCCAGAATTCACACAACTCCACCAGCCAGGACTCCTCCTTTTTCCCTAGATTTCAATTAGGGGCCAAGGCAGCGGTACACTTGGTAGAGCAGACATGTTTTAATGCACAAAGACCCAGGTTCAGGTCCCTGGTCCCCACCTGCAGGGGGAAAGCTTCACAAACGTGGAAGCAGTGTTGCAGGTATCTCTCCATCTCTTTCTCCTCTTCCCCTCTCAATTTCTCTGTCTCTATACTCAATAAAAATAAATAAAATAAAGCGGGTGGAGGATATAGCATAATTGTTATGCAGACTCTCATGCCTGAAGCTCCAAAGTCTCAGATTCAATCCCCCATAACCATAAGCCAGAGCTGAGCAGGGTTCTGGTGAAAAAAACAAAACACCTCAACTCCATCTCTAGGGAGTATTCCCAGACTACTCCTGTCCCCAATGGCCTAGGTATCCTGACCTCCTGACCTCCGTAAGCATCTCTCGTCTGCTCTAGCCATTGAACCTTAAAGCCAAAAGACAGCATCTAAGTATCCACTTGCTCTCTGCTCATCTCCACACAGATGTGACAGGTCACTTTGGAACAGAGTGGCTGCCTGCCTTCTTGCAGGCAAAGCTCTTAGCTAAGCCCCGCTATGTGGTTTGATCTCCTCCATTTCTTCTGCTCATCCCCCTATGTCTACAAGCAGTCAGTACACCTGCTGTCACTACAGAAGACTCAGCTATTCAACTAGGGCCAGTTCTACTTATTTTTATGATTATAACTTCACTAGTCAGTAACTAAAATCTAAGTGAAGAAGAAAGTCTGGGTTCTAAGAAAATCTAAAAATAAACAAATAAAAGTGGGCCATGCTGCTCCCAGTGGAGGTAGGGCTCAAACTTAGGGCTTGGTGTGTTAAGTTAGGAACATGTTCTGCCTGGTGAGCTATCTCCTAGCCTGTTTTGTTTTTAATGAATGGATAGGTAATTTTTAATTTTTTTCAGTTTTTGTTTTAATATGGTAGTTGTCAACAATAAGAATCACATAAACAAAAACAGTACAAAGTCCTAGGGTCCTGACCAGTGAGAGCTCACCTGGACAGTGCCTGCTTTGTCATGAGCAAGTCTCAGAGTTAAACCTGGCCCCCACTGGTGCTGTGATCTTCCCCACTCTCCCTCTCTGTCTATTTGAAAAAATCAGCTGAGAGGAATGAAGCCCCAGGGTAAAAATGAAATCCTAGAATCAAAAAGTCTGAGAAATACTAATCTAGAAGATGTCTTATGTCACCAGTTGTTTAAAAAGGCTTAAATTAGGTTAAATGCATTAAAAAATAGCAAAACCGGAATCTCAAACTAGAGATAGGTCACTTACTATGTGCCAGGCCCAGATTTGAAGCCTAATGCCACCTGGGAACCACAACCCTGAGAAGCACTGGTGTTGTGCTATGTCTGTCTATCCCAATGGAAAAAAAAAAAAAGAAAGGTAGAATTCTCCAGAGAGATCGAGTTGTAGCAGCACATAGGACCTGTATGCCAGTTTCATCCCTAGCACAACCAGAGCTCAACAATACACTGGTATAAACACACACACACACACACACACACACACACACACACACAAAATTCTGTTTGTGGACCGAGGTGGGCTAGCTTAAAATTTTTGCTTTATACATTTTCTTAGTGAAAACATGGACTGGGCACAGGAGACAGCATAATGGTTATGCAAAGAGACAACAAAGGTCCCAGGTTCAATTCCTTGTACCACCATAAACAAAAGCTGAGCAGTACTCGAGAGAGAAAGGAAAAAAAAGCAACTCTTCTTTTTCTCCAGCAATCCCATGAGAATCTGCTACAGTCATACACAAGTTATAAAGTCATTTGTGCAGTTATTTACTGAAGCCTTGCACATACTGACAAAATACTGGGAGTAATTCCACTTGGGAAGGATGGAGGTGACCTTATATTGGTAAAAAGCTAATACAGTAACTAAAACAAACAAGCATCTATACTGCTAACACGTATCATTTGTTAAAAAGAGGGTGAGTTCATGTATCACTGTATACAGTCATTGTATTTCCTTTTGATTTTTCAACTAAAAGGATATACAGCCTAATGAAAAGAATAAAGTTAAAGATACAAGAAGTCATAGGCGACAGCTGTGATTTTTATATACACATAACTTTCAAGTCTAACTAGGAGACCTAAAGCTCCAAGGAAAACACGTCGTCCCATGTCTTAACTTCTAGCTGATTAAAAAACACATGCACATACTTTAAGGCAAAGTGAACTGTTTAAGTCATGGGTTTTTAAAAATTCCAAACTTTTGGGAGTTGGTCGGTAGTGCAGCAGGTTAAGCGTACGTGGCGCAAAGCGCAAGGACCAGCATAAGGATACTGGTTCAAGGCCCCGGCTTCCCACCTGTAGGAGAGTCGCTTCACAGGTGGTGAAGCAGGTCTGCAGATGTCTTTCTCTTCCCCCTCTCTGACTTCCCCTCCTCTCTACATTTCTTTCTGTCCTATACAACAACGACATCAATAACAACAATAGTAACTACAACAATGAAAAACAACAAAGACAACAAAAGGGAAATATATATATATATATATATATATATATATATATATATATATATCCAAACTTTTGACATTTTGTGAACTATTAACATTGAGTCCCCTAAGAGTCTCAGGGGATTCAGGTCAGTCATCATTGTAGCCCAGGAAGGAGTCACTGCTGGAGTTTCCAAGGCAGAGAATTTGGTTCCCGGCAAGAGTGGCCTGGCAGTCTGCCAGCCTCCTTACCACCTTCTTGGGCCTCCCATGAGAGGCCTACTGGCCCTGGTGAGGGTGCAGAGGCCAGGGCTGAGCCTCAGAGACTGTTTGGCTTGTTCCATGAAAGGGCATGCGGCCCCTGGCTGGCAGCAGACTCTGAACCCCTTATCTGATGTGACTCTGCCATGCAGTCACAGATGTCCCACTGGAGACAGTGAGTGCCAGTGTGGGCCCTGGCAGTATGACCTTTCCTCACCTCCCCACCCTCTCTCCTGGGAGCCTGGGAGGAAATAGAATATTCTTCAAAAGAAACGCCTATCCTCACAAAGAATCCCACCTCTCTGAAAATAGAGCATGGGGGCCAACTGATTCTCTTTGTTTTCATGGAAACAGACAAGGATTGTCAGCAATTTCATCAATTTAGGAGTAAAGCTGAGTAACATAGATGGGGGCCAAGAGATAGCTCACCTGGTAGAATACATACTTTACCATGCAAAAGGACTACAGTTGAGCCCCTGGCTATCACACTGGTACACCATGCATAAGGGACAACTTCACAAGGGGTTGAGTGGTAGTATGTGTCTGTCTGTCTCCCTCTCCTTCTTTTTCTGTTGCTTACTATCTGGAAAAAGGAGAAAAGCCCACAGGAGAGTTGTACTGTATGATGAGCAAAGCCCTGGTGGCAAATAATAACTGAACACAGAATCTTTAATGTAACATCAAGTAATCTCTCTAGATTAGGTTTCTTCAATTGCAAAACAAAGGGCTAGACTCAGAGTCCCAAAGTTCCTTGGTTCAATATTTTATTTTATGCCGCCAGGGTTAGCGCTGGGGCTTGGTGCCTGCACTATGAATCCACGGCTGCTGGTGGCCTTTTCTTCCCCATTGTTGTTGGATAGGACAGCAAGAAATTGAGAGAGGAGGTGAAGACAGAGAGGGGAAGAGAAGACAGATACCTGCAGATCTGATGTACCACTTGCGAAGCAACCCCCCTGCAAGTGGGGAACGGGACTCGAACCAGGATCCTTGTGCCCCGTTCCTTGTGCTTCACAGTATGTGTGCTTAACCCAATACACTACCACCTGGCCCTGGTCCAATATTTTATTATCTGTAGTTCTTCAAAATGCCTGCCAGGGGCTGGGCAGTGGCACACCTGGTTGAGCCCAAACATTACAGTCCCCACCTACAGGGGGAAATCTTCACAAGAGGTTAAGTGCTGTTGTAGGTGTCTTTCTCCCCTTCCCTTTCAATTTCTCTATCCAAAAAATTAATAGATAAATAAAGTCTGCCTGAGTGTTATTTCTTCATGCTATCATGTGCAACCAGGTTGAATTATTTTGGCACAGTGAGGAGACGGTTCCAATTCTCAGACCATGTGATCTATTCACAGTACTACTGCTTAGATTACAAGATCCCATAGATAGTAAACATGGACTGTTGAGTGATAGTAAACATAGACTGTGAGTATGGAAAAGAGGTAGATGAGAAGACTTTGAATATAGAACCAGTCCTGTGACTGATAAACACTGCACATGTACATACACAGGAGGACACTTGCATCATCTGTCCTTCTAACCTATCTCAATCTAAAAACGGATTATTTCTATTACCCAGAAAAATCTAAAACTAAAAGTGGGGGGACAAAAATCAAAACTAAAAGTGGGGGGACAAAAATCTCTTTCCTCTTGGCCCAGTAACTCTTAAAAACTCCTAGCAGGCCATACAAAGACAGGGAAACCACATCCAGGTTTCTGAGGGAGAGGGGAACTGGCCCTAAGTCTGGGCTGCTGCCAGTCCTACAAACCCAGCTGTAATCCACTCCACCCAAGTCAATGATGATGATCATGACAAGTCTCCTACTGTTCCAACCAGTCACATTGTGCTGCGTGAAAGAGAGAACAGGTTCAGAGGTTAAGAAAGATCCTGCCGGCCAGACTTCCCTGGATTGAAGACCCCACCAATATGTCCTGGAGCTCAGCTTCCCCAGAGACCCACCCTACTAGGGAAAGAGAGGCAGACTGGGAGTATGGACCGACCAGTCAACGCCCATGTTCAGCGGGGAAGCAATTACAGAAGCCAGACCTTCTACCTTCTGCAACCCACAATGACCCTGGGTCCATGCTCCCAGAGGGATAGAGAATGGGAAAGCTATCGGGGGAGGGGGTGGGATATGGAGATTGGGCGGTGGGAATTGTGTGGAGTTGTACCCCTCCTACCCTATGGTTTTGTTAATTAATCCTTTCTTAAATAATAATAATAATAATAATAATAATAAAAAAGAAAGATCCTACAAGAGAACAATGTCAAGGATTTGAAGGCAGTTCTGTATGGCTCGAAAGCCAGGGCTTACCTTACCACCTGATACCATGTTTATCTAGTCTCTTTTCTCTCTTTTTAAAAGTTTATTTATTTATTAGATAGAGAAAGAAAGCTATCAAGAGAGATGGCGAAGATAAAGACAAAGTAATACGGGGACAGGGAAACAGGATAATGGTTCTACAAACAACTTTCAAACCTGAGGCTCTAAGCTCCTAGGTTCAATCCCCAGCACCACTATAAGGCAGAGCTGAGCAGTGCTCTGGTGGTGGGATGAGGAGCAGCTCTCAGAACTTTCTTCTGCATGTGGGGATGGGGGCTTGAACCTGGGTCCTTGCACCCCCACCCCCTTTTTTAAATTATCTTTATTTATTTATTGGGTAGAGACAGCCAAAAATCAAGAGTTATGGGGGGGGATATAGAGAAAGAGAGACACCTGCAACACTGCTCCACCACTCATGAAGCTTTCCCCCGCGGGTGGGGACCAGAGACTTGAACCTGGGTCCTTGGCATTGGAACATGTGCGCTACCACCCACCCCCCCCTTTTTTTAACCAGAGCACTGTTCAGCTCCGGCTTATGGTGGTGGTGGGGACTGAATCTGGGACCTCAGAACCCCAGGCTTGAACCACTATGCAATCTCCCTCCCCTCAAGCTGTTTAATACAGAGCTCTCTGAATGTAATTGACCACAACAACATGACTTCTACTGTAATACCACCTTCTTCTTCATGTATGGACATACTTTCTCCTGGGTAAGAGCTTCAAGAGCCAGGTCCTCTTTGTACTGGCCAGCACAGACCAGGCTCTGTGTGTTTAGGTATTGAAAAGATGGATGGCACCCAAACCGAGGAGTTCTGGCTGCTCAAAGAATTCAGTCTTACTCTCCTTGCATAAAAGACAAGGCCAGGCATTCTTCAGATGATGTTCCCTAGTTATATCTGCAAACCATTGGCAGACTACTGATCTACCTCCTGAAAACTGCACTTTGTGAGTAATTCCTGTCCCCAACAGAAAATGGAATGTGTGATTTTTAACTCCAGCTGCTGAAAGTTAGGATTCTGAACATTCTTTCTCTTCTTGTAAGTCCATTTCGCTTTTTCTTTCGCCACTAGAGTTTTTTGTGCCTGCAGGATTCCACTGCTCCTGGCTAACTTTTTTTTAGAGCGTGAGATAGAGAAGAGAGACACCACAGCACTGCTCCATTGCTCCCATATGATAACCAAGAGCTCAAACCCCAGGCCTAGCACATGATGCTCTGCCAGGTAAGCTACCTCCCGACCCTTGGGGTTCTTGTTTTAAGGGATATAGAACAATCCGAGAGGTTGTGGGGAAGAGATCTAGTCTGTTTGCAGCACTGACTCCTTCCCAAGGTCACAGGGCAAGCTCCCAACAGAGCTGGGATGACGCCAGGTCCGCCAGGCCAGTCCTCACTGGAAGGTAAATCACCCCTTACCAGCACCCACCGCTGTGGCCCAAGGTTCCTAACCCAAGACAAACCCAAAGGTCAAAACCAGGATGGGTCAAGGTCAAAGGTGCTCCTTCTTCAATGTCCAGGAGAGCACTCTGCACCTCCACAGGCCCCGCTCAATCTGCTGGGACAACCCGGCCCCAGCAGACACTTAGGTCCTTAAAAATGAAGTCACAACCCAGAGTCCAGAAAACTGCCCTGGCTTTACCGGACCTCAGGAGCGCATGGGCAAACTGAACGACTACTTTGTCCCATTGCTCTAGTCCACCAAGAGGGGGCAGCCTGGGCCAGACCACCTAACAGCCTGGGCCACCGACCGCCTGGAAGATCGGGGGCATCCTGGTGGGTCTGGTGGAGTTAAAGGGGACACGGTTCCTGGAAAGCACAGCCCCGGCTCCAGCGCCGCATGAGTGGTCCCGAGGGCTGCCCATCCCGGCTTTGCCGTCCCCGGCAGCCCCGCTCGGCCTAGCACGCCCCTCCGCAGGATCCCCCATCCCGCCGCCGCAATCGAAAGCCCCACAGCGACCTTCTCTGCCAAGGAGCCTCCATCGTGCCGCTGAGGTCGGCCAGGTGTCGCCTCCGCCCTGTATCCGGGCCACCGGAGGCCCTCGGGAGCGGCTCCCGGCGGGGTGGGGGCAGAGGAGGAGGCTGGGGGGACGAGACCGGGCTCGGTCCTCAGCGCAGCTGCGCCTCCACCACCCCTGTGACCCCGCGCCCCCGGCAACCCCCGTGGCTACGCCACCCCATCCCGGGCACTGCGCGCGCGCGCCCTGCGCCCCTCACCTGCAACTCGGGTGGACGCCCCTGCGCCCCGCACAGCCTCCCACGCCAGGCCCCGCCGGCCGCCCGCAGCGCAGTCAATTGGCTCTTCCTCAAACCAGCCCGCGACACCCCCGTGTGGTCCCCAGCACTGCGCGCATGCCCGCTATATAGCGAGCGCGTCCGCGCAGGCCCGCCCCGGCCCCGCCCCCGCCCCCCCTCGGAGCCCCGCCTCGCGCGCCCCGAGCCTGCCACGTGGGGCGGCGGCTGCGCGGCGACGTGCCCGCCCTTCCCCCCAAACACCCCCCCCCCACCCCCGCCTCTGCCGCTACTGCAGCTGCTGCGGCTGCTGCGGCTGCCTCGTTAGCCTTGGCTCTCCGGACCCATTGCGGCCCTCCTTCTTCACCACTTCTCCAGTCTCTGGGTAGGCCCCGTTAAGAGCTTCCCCACCTTTAGGTGAGACGTTATCCCAACTTGCCCTCCACCCCACACTCTCAGGGGCGAGATTGCACCTTGTAAAGGCCTCTCTGATGAATGTAAAGACCTGCTCAATTCTGAAATTCTTAGATGCGGACGCGCCCATACACGAGGTTTCATCTGTGTATTTCCACCAACCAACACTATAAAATCAAGTTTCAAGTAAATCACATATATATCTTAGTACATTACAAATATTAATATATACATGCATATGTGGATGTATTGGATAGAGACCGAGAAATCGAGAAGGAAGGTGGAGATTGAGAGGGTGAGAGACACCTGCAGCACCGTTTCACCGCATGTGAAAATTTTCCTCCTGCAGGTGGGGAGTAGGTACTTGAACCCGGGTTCTTACAAATTGTAACAAGTGAGCTAGCTCTATTGGTTGTGCCACCCCCACATCCAGCCCCACCCCCACCCCAGCTAAAGAGCTATAAACATTTAATAGTTCACAAACTGGGAGTGATCTAGCAATCTATGATGGGATAATGTCTATTGAGATGGATATCACACCCCTGAAAAGCAAAATTTCTTTTTAATATGCCACCCATCAAACTCCCATTGTCCTATTCTGCTAGATGGTTTCCTCTACCCCAGGAGTCTGAGGTATTCAAAAGGCCCTACCAGGGAAGATTGTTATGCAAAATACTTTCTTGCCTGAGGCAGAGAACCCAAATGCAATTCCCTTGCCGTCACCTAAAGCAAGAACTGAGCAGTGCTCAGGTAATTAAATAAATACATACATACATACATACATACATACATACATACATACATACATAAGAGCCCTTCTAGCTGAAGGGCAGGTGTCCTGCTCTCGAGCATGTCCCTGCTTTGGAGCAAAGATGGGTGCAACTTTCACAGGGAAGAGAACCATACCCTGGGAACAATAGATCCCATGCTGGCTGTGCTAATAATGACGGCACAAGGGGCATTTCTTGGAACAGGTGACCTGGGAACCCAGGGCTCAGAGACCACTTGTTCCGAAAGGATGGATAGAGAGAGAATGAGAAAGTACTGGAGCAAAACCAAAGCAGGCTAGAATGTTTGTGTAACTCTTGAGACTGTCCGGGGTTTTACTCAAATTCAATTATGTGTTCAAGTTGGGCAAGGGATAGGGTAATAGTCCTCTCATTTTCCAAGTGATTTCAAAGCAATGGTATGCTTGCAGAATTTCCCTCAGAACCCCCTTCACCTTTGTAATAACCCTTTTTATTTCAGACATTATGTCATCCACATAAATTAATAATCCCATCTCCAGTGAGCCATCAGAAATGGGGGGGTCAGCCTTAGAGCATATACATTACATGCATGAATGAGATTCTGGGGTTCAGTCTCAGCACCACATTGAAAAAAGGAAAAGGGGGAGGAAGAGGGAGTAGGAGGAGAGAGAGAGGGAGAAGGAGGGAGAGAGAAAGGAAAGACAGGAGAGAGGGGTAGTTGAGAGTAGCCCAGCGGGTTAAGCAAGGACCAGCTAAAGGATCCCGGTTCGAACCTCCAGCTCCCCACCAGCAGGAGAGTTGCTCCACAGGCAGTGAAGCAGGTCTGCAGGTGTCTATCTTTCTCTCCCCCTGTCTGTCTTCCCCTCCTGTCTCCATTTCTCTCTGTCCTATCTAAACATGACTACAATAATAACAACAATAAAAAGAGCAGCAAAAGGGAAAATAAAGAAAGAAGGGAGGGAGGATGAGAGAAAGAGAGCTGTCTACCACTCTTTCCTTTGAAGTATTAGAAAAAGGATAAACTTATCCAGAAATTAAGTAAAACAGGAACTAAGGGAGAAAGCATAATGGTTATGCGGAGATGGGGGGCCAGGGGGTGCAGTTCATGCCTGAGACTCCAAAGTCCCAGGTTCAATCCCTGGCACCAACATAAACCAGAGCTGAGCAGTGTTCTGGTTAAAACAAATAAAACATGTATCTAACATATGGTGTTTTAATATATGGAGCTAGCTTTGAAGAGTATGAAGCCTATATTACACTTAAAACTTGAGGTCCAAGTATAATCTTGTGACTTTCCAAGCAATGTGTCAATACTATACTGCATAAGAGTCCTTCAAAGAGCAGAGCTGGGAGGCAGCAGGACAGGACACCCTGCCACAGGGCCTATCACAGCATTCTCACTTGTTTACAATCGGATGCAAAAGCTAGAGCTGCCAAAGTCCACCAAAGTTGATAAGCTATCTGTAACCCATTAGGGTAAAGTAATTAATCATTAACACATCGAAATCAAAAGATCTTACCTTTCCATAAACACAAAACTCTGTAGGTATATCTTTTTTTCTCTCTCTCTCTCTCTCTCTCTTTTGTCTCCAGGGTTATTGCTGGGGCTCAGTGCCTTTACTACGAATCCATTGCTCCTGGTGGCTGTCTTTTTTCCATTGTTGCTGTTGGGTTAGGGTTAGGGTTAGGGTTAGGGTTAGGGTTAGGGTTAGGGTTAGGGTTAGGGTTAGAGACAAATTGAGAGAGGAGGGGAAGACAGAGGAGAGATAGACACCTGCAGACCTGCTTCACCACTTGTGAAGCAACCCTCCTGAAGGTGGGGAGCTAGGGACTCAAGCCGGTATCCTTGTGCTTGGTTGTGGCACTTCATACTATGTGTGCTACCGCCAACCCCCCATATATCTTGTCTTACTTGTAGCTGTGTGATGTGTAGTCTTTCAGGCCTGTGCCAGGTTTAGAGTCCCAATTCTTTTTTTTTTCTGCCTCTAGGGTTACCGCTGGGACTTGGTGCCTGCACTTTAAAGCCACTGCTCCTAGAGGCCATTTTCCATTTTGTTGCCCTTGTTATTATTGCTATTGCTGTTGTTGTTGGATAGGACAGAGAGAAATGGAGAGAGGAGGGGAAGACAGAGAGGGGGAGAGAAAGGCAGACACTTGCAGACCTGCTTCACTGCCTGTGAAGTGACCCCCCCTGCATGTGGGGAGCCAGAGGGTGGAACCAGGATCCTTAAGCTGGTCCCTGCACTCAACTCACTGCGCTATCACCCAGCTCCCCTAGAGTCCCTATTCTGTATCTACCTAATATTCCCACTTGTTCTCTTTATTACTACATCTCCATTTATCAAAATTCTAACTTCAAAGCCACCTCACCCCTTCAGAAAACTTTCCTGAAACATATTTGATCTATGATTTCAAACTTTTTTTGACTATAACCCACATTAAAAAATATTTTATAGTGGTCCGGGAGGTGGTGCAGTGAGAAAGCTTTGGACTCTCAAGCATGAGGTCCTGAGTTCGATCCCCGGCAGCACATGTGTCAGAGTGATGTCTGGTTCTTTCTCTCTCCTCCTATCTTTCTCATTAATAAATAAATAAAATCTTTTGGGGGTCTGGCGGTGGCGCAGTGGGTTAAGCGCATGTGGCGCAAAGCGCAAGGACCGGCCTAAGGATCACGGTTCGAGACCCCAGCTCCCCGCCTGCAGGGGAGTCGCTTCCCAGGCGGTGAAGCAGGTCTGCAGGTGTCTATCTTTCTCTCCCCCTCTCTGTCTTCCCCTCCTCTCTCCATTTCTCTCTGTCCTAGCCAACAACGAACAACATCAACAATGGTAATAATAATCACAACAAGGCTACAACAACAAGGGCAACAAAAGGGGGAAAAATGGCCTCCAGGAGCGGTGGATTCATGGTATAGGCACCGAGCCCCAGCAATAACCCTGGAGGAAAATAAATAAATAAATAAATAAAATATTTTACACTGCAACACCAGTATAAATAAAACTGCAAAAAAAAAAAACCTTATTAAGTATACTATCTAGTTGTATAGGTAATGTACTGATATTTTATGTTCTATTTCATTTTTTTGCTTTTCTTTTTTTAAATTTTTTAAATATTTATTTATTCCTTTTTGTTGCCCTTGTGTTTTATTTTTGTAGTTATGATTATTGTTATTGATGTTGTCATTGTTAGATAGGACAGAGAGAAATGGAGAGAGGAGGGAAAGACAGAGAGGGGGAAAGATAGACACCTGCAGACCTGCTTCACCGCCTGTGAAGCAACTCTCCTGCAGGTGGGGAGCTGGGGCCATGAACCGGGATCCTTACTCCTGTCCTTGCGCTTTGTGCTTTGTGCACTTAACCTGCTGTGCTGCAGCCTGACTCCTTCCAAATGAAATATTTAGGCTGGTCCTTAACCCACTGCATTACCGCCCGACTCCCCTATTTCAATTTTTTAAGTGGTAAACTGGGGACCAGGCAGTGGCACCCTCAATTGAGCATAGACATTACCATGTGCAATGACACAGTTTCGAGTCCCTGCAGGAGGGAAGGTTCACAGTCAGTGAAACAGGTCTACAGGTGTCTATCTTCCTGTCTCCTCTATCTTCCCCTCCCCTCTCAATTTCTCTCTGTCCTATCCAATTAAAAAAATAGAAAGAGGGGGTCTGCAGTGGTGCACCGGGTTAAAACACACATAAAGAGCGCAAGAACCTGCACAAGAATCCCAGTTCAAGTCTTTGACTACAGTGGGGTTGCTCCTCAGGCATGATAATATATGTGCTCTACCGGGTGCACCAACACCTGTCATTTTTCAATGCTTTATTTTTTACCTAGAACCCCTTACATAATCCAAAGAACTGAAACATTTTTCATGGTATGGGGTACTTTTTGCCTTAAAATATTTCATTTGGAAGGAGTCAGGCTGTAGCACAGCAGGTTAAGTGCACCAAGTACAAAGCGCAAGGACAGGAGTAAGGATCCCGGTTCATGCCCCCAGCTCCCCACCTGCAGGGGAGTTGCTTTACAGGTGGTGAAGCAGATCTGCAGGTGTCTATCTTTCTCTCTCCCTCTCTGTCTTCCCCTCCTCTCTCCATTTCTCTGTCCTATCTAACAATGAGGACAACAATAACAACAATAACTACAACAACAATAAAAAATAAAACAAGGGCAACACAAGGGAAAATAAATAATAAAATAAAATCTTAAAAAAATTCATTTCACATAAAGCACATTTCTCACTGTGTGTGAAACCCTGGAGTCAATCCCCAGCACCAAGGGCAACCCAATGGAAGTCAATGGATAGATAGTAGAGTTGTGATTTGGTGTCCCTCTCTTCCCCACCCTCTCTTTCTCCCTCTCCCTCCCTCCCCCCATATATATAATCAAGCCAATGTCCCCGCCTCCCAGGGGGATGTTTTTACAAGCAGTGAAGCAATGCTGTAGGTATCTCTTTTTCTCTCCCGCTACATCTGTTCCACCCCTCTCAATTTCTCTCTGTCCTATCAAGTATTTTGCTGGGGGCAGGGGGGCTGGGCTGGGAAACTGCTCAGCAGTACCTTTCATGTACAAGATCCTCAGTTCATTCTTTGGTGTTGCATTAAAAATAACAATTGTGGGAGTTGGGTGGTAGCGCAGTGGGTAAGCGCAAGTGGCGCAAAGCTCAAGGACCGGCAGAAGGATCCCGGTTCTAGCCTCCAGCTCCCCACCTGCAGGGGAGTCGCTTCACAGGCAGTGAAGCAGGTCTGCAGGTGCCTGTCTTTCTCTCCCCGTCTCTGTCTTTCCTTCCTCTCTCCATTTCTCTCTGTCCTATCCAACAACAAAGACATCAAATTAACAACAACAACAAAAACAACAAGGGCAACAAAAAGGATATAAGTAAATAAATTTAAAAAATTAAAAAAAAATAACAATTGTATTTCATTTCTATCTTTAACCTCAGTAGACCTTAATTTTTTTTTTCCCTCCAGGGTTATTGCTGGGCTCGGTGCCTGTACCATGAATCCACTGCTCCTGGAGGCCATTTTTTCCCCCTTTTGTTGCCCTTGTTGTTGTAGCCTCATTGTGGTTTTTATTATTGCCATTGTTGATGTTGTTCGTTGTTGGATAGGACAGAGAGAAATGGAGAGAGGAGGGGAAGACAGAGAGGGGGAGAGAAAGATAGACACCTGCAGACCTGCTTCACCGCCTGTGAAGAAACTCCCCTGCAGGTGGGGAGCCGGGGGCTCAAACCGGGATCCTTACGCTGGTCCTTGTGCTTTGCGCCACATGCGCTTAACCCACTGCGCCACCGCCCGACCCCCAGTAGGCCTTAATTTGTCTCCATTACAAAGTTTCCATGTATGCCTGCATTCACTTTTATCACATTATGTACACAACACATTGTCAATAAATATTTGTTGAAAAGACCAGTTCACTAAAACTTTGATATTGAGCAATATTTAAGGGAACTAAGCACAAAAATCTGACATTTTCCTGACTGCTACACCCTTCTGACAAGATAACCATAACTACCTGCCAAAAAATGTGTAGAAACAATTTCCCGTATCTGAGGAGGACAACCTTACGAAAGAATACAAAAAATGAGCCCTTCACAGAATTTTGGCCTTGGAATGGTGTGGAATTAATACCCTATTATCTCATAATTTTGTAAATTAATATTAAATCAATGAGAGAGAGAGAAAGAGAGAGAGAGAGAGAGAGAAATGAATCCTCAGGCCAGTGTATAGGTTGGAACTGGGGACTCAGATAAAGCCCTTTCTGTTCTGTTAACTAGGTTGGCAACTTGACTGATTGAGCAGGGTGGGGCAGAGATTCCTTTACCTCTTTCTAGCTATGTAGCCAGCCCAAGGGAAATGACTGTAGCTTTTATTACAGCCTGGCTCTAGACTGGTGGCCAAGTTTCTACATTTTACAGGAAGAAACTCTCTCTCTTTTTCCCTCTCCCCTGTCCCTCTCCCTCTCCCCCATTCCTATCCCTCTCCCTCTCCCCATTCCTCTCCTCCCCCTCCCTCTCCCTCCCTCTCCCCTATCCCTCTCCCCATCCCTCTTCCCCCTCCCTCTCCCTCCTGCCCCTCTCTCTCTCCCTCTCTCTCTCTCTCTCTCTCGTGTGTGTGTGTGTGTGTGTGTGTGTGTGTGTGTAAAGAGCACTGCTAAGCTTTGATTTGGTCAAGCAGGAGGTTGAACTTGGGACCTCATAGTCTCCCACATTAAAACACCTTTTTGCGGGGGCTGGGCAGTGGCACAGCGGGTTAAGGGCATATGGCACAAAGCCCAAGGGCTGGTTTAAGGATCCCAGTTCGAGCCCTCCGGCTCCCCACTTGAAGGGGGGGGTCACTTCACAGGCGGTGAAGCAGATCTGCAGGTGTCTTATCTTTCTCTCCTCTCTGTCTTCCCTTCCTCTCTCCATTTCTCTCTGTCCTATCTAACAATAACAGCTATGACAATAATAAATAACAACAATGACTAATACAAAAGGGAAAAAGCCTCTGGGAGTCAGCGGTAGTGCAGCTAGTTTAGTGCAGGAGGCGCAAAGCGCAAGGACTGGCAAAAGGATCCTGGTTTCAAAATGGGAATAGATGTAAAATTCCCCAGCTCCCCACCTGTAGGGGAGTAGCTTCACAAGCCACAAGCAGTAAAGCAGGTCTGCAGGTGTCTTTCTCTCCCCCTCTCTGTCTTCCTCTCCTCTCTCCATTTCTCTCTGTCCTAACAACAACATAAATAACTACAATAAAACAAGGGCAACAAAAGGGAATAAATAAATACTAAAACTCAACAACTTGTTTGGCTTCGTATGTTAACTCTCTTTTCAGTCACCAGGTTCCAGATGCCATCAGGATGCTGGCCAGGCTTCCCTGGATTGAAGACCCCACCAATGTTTCCTGGAGCTCAGCTTCCCCAGAGACACACCCTACTAAGGAAAGAGAGAGGCAGACTGGGAGTATGGACCGACCAGTCAATGCCCATGTTCAGCGGGGAAGCAATTACAGAAGCCAGACCTTCTACCTTCTGCAACCCACAATGACCCTGGGTCCATGCTCCCAGAGAGATAGAGAATGGGAAAGCTATCAGGGGAGGGAGTGGGATATGGAGATTGG
Source organism: Erinaceus europaeus (assembly GCF_950295315.1). Classification (NCBI taxonomy): domain Eukaryota; kingdom Metazoa; phylum Chordata; class Mammalia; order Eulipotyphla; family Erinaceidae; genus Erinaceus; species Erinaceus europaeus. The sequence goes on along the minus strand of NC_080180.1, from coordinate 31,001,456 downwards.
GTGGTGGGAATTGTGTGGAGTTGTACCCCTCCTATCCTATGGTTTTGTTAATTAATCCTTTCTTAAATAATAATAATAATAATAATAAATAAATAAATACTAAAAAAAAAAAAGCCTCCAGGAGCAGTGGATTCATAGTGTAGGCACCAAGCCCCAGCCAAAACCCTGTAGGCAAAAAACAAACAAACTAAAAAACCCTAAATGCTATCTCCCCAGCTCTAGTATTCCCTTGAGAAAATTCCTTTTTTCATTCTTTTAAAATACTTTATGGGGAGTCGGGCGGTAGCACAGTGGGTTAAGCACAGGTGGCATAAAGTGCAAAGACTGGCATAAGGATCCCGGTTTGAGCCCCCGATCCCCACCTGCAGGGGAGTCACTTCACAAGCGGTGAAGCAGGTCTGCAGGTGTCATCTTTCTCTCCCCCTTCTATCTTTCCCTCCTCTCTCCATTTCTCTCTGTCCTATCCAAAACACCGACATCAATAACTACAACAATAAAACAAGGGCATCAAAAGGAAACAAATAAATGTTTTTTTAAAAAAACTTTATGAAGGAGAGGTCAAAACTGGGAATGGTTTGTCTTAAGTGTTGTGCTTTAGCTACGGAGTCACCTCATCCCCATTTTTTTTTCTCAGCAGAGCACTGCTCAACTCCAGTTTATGGTGGTGCCCAGGATTGAAGCAGGAACCTTTGGTGCCTCAGGTGTGAGTCCTTTTTGCATACTTCCCATACCCTCATTTCTGATTTTAGTAATTTACATATTTTTCCATTCTTGATCAATGGACTGAAAAGACCTGCCTAGTTTATTACTCTTCACAACTTTTGTCTTGTTAAAAAAGAAATCTTATTTCTGTGAATTCTGCTCTGAAAAATTGCAAGGTTTATATTGTCATTATTTTTTTTTTCTCAGTGAAAGAGGGAGACACGAAGGTCCCCTAAAATTCCATTTATAAACGGTAAAAACAGATAAACATAGACTGATGGTTATCAAAGCTGAGGGGGGAGGGAGACCACATTGCAGGGCACTCACCACACCACACCCACTGACCAGACACTCCAGGAGCAGTTGCAGGCATCTGGGTACCTGCCTGGGCAGATTGACACTCTTTTAAGTTTTATTAGGAAATATTTTTGTCTTTGTCTTGGAATATTTGACTGGCAACAGAATTCCAAGCTGGAGTTACATTTTAAAGTAACTATTCCTTTTGTCTTAATCATTGGTTGAGGTTAATGACAAGTTCGCTGCTAATTTGACCATTATATCTTCTTTTTCTCTCCAAGTCATTTTTGGGGGTGGGACGGAGATAATGGCTTACAGAACAATTGGTGATACCTGGGTTCAATTTCTTCCTTCCTTTCTTTCTTTCTTTTCTTTTTTTTCTCCAGGGTTATCAATAGGGCTTGGTGCCTGCACCACGAATCCACCACTCCTGGAGGACAGTTTTTTTTCCCTTTTGTTGCCCTTGTTATCGGTGTTGCTGTTATTATTATTGTTGTTGTTGTTGGATTGGATAGAGAGAAATTGAGAGGGGAGGGTTAAACAGAGAGGGGGAGAGAAAGATACACACCTGCAGACCTGCTTCACCGCCTGTGAAATTACTCCCCTTCAGGTGGGAAGCCAGGGGCTCAAACCAGGATCCTTGCGCTGGTTCTTGGGCTTTGTGCCACGTGCGCTTAACCCACTGCGCTACCGCCCAGCCCCCCTGGGTCCAATTTCTTACCTCCCTATGATAGTTGCCTCCACCCCACAACATATCCATTGTGTAGCCAGTCCCCTTTGCTTTGGTGCAATACAATACATCTAGTCCAAGTTTAACCTTGTATTTTCCCTTTCTTTCCCACCTATAAGTGAGATCAATTGATAATTGTCCTTCAACTTGGCTTACCTCACTTAACATGATTCCATGGAGATCCCTCCAAGATAGGGCAAAGGAGATAACTTCATTATATATATATATTATATATGAGATTATATATATTATATATAGTCATTATATATATATGAGATTTTATTTATTTATGAGAAACATAGGAGGAGAGAGAAAGAGCCAGACATCACTCTGGTACATGTGCTGCCAGGGACTGAACTGAGGACCTCATGCTTTAGAGTCCGATGCCTCATCCACTGTACCACCTCCCAGACCACAATAACTTCATTTTTTAAAATTATTTATTTTTATTTATTTTTCCTTTTGTTGCCCTTGTTGTTTTTTATTGTTGTAGTTATTATTGATGTTGTTGTTGTTGGATAGGACAGAGCGAAATGGAGAGAGGAGGGGAAGACAGAGAGGGGGAGAGAAAGATAGACACCTGCAGACCTGCTTCACTGTCAGGTGGGGAGCTGAGGGCTCGAACAGGGATCCTTATGCCGGTCCTTGTGCTTCGCACCACGTACGCTTAACCCACTGCGCTACCACCGGACACCTGATAATTTCATTTTTTTTCAAGATTTTTAAAAATTTTATTTTTCCTTTTGTTGCCCTTGTCTTTTTATTGTTGCTGTAGTTGTTGTTATTGATGTAGTTGTTTTTGGATAGGACAGAGAGAAATGGAGAGAGGAAAGGAAGACAGGGGGGAAAGAAAGATAGACACCTGGAGACCTGCTTCACCACTTGTGAAGTGACTTCCCTGCAGGTGGGGAGCCAGGGGCTCGAACCTGGATCCTTATGCTGGTCCTTGTGCTTCGTGCCACGTGCGCTTAACCCGCTCCACTACTGCCGGACTCGGGATAACTTTAACAGTTGAGTAGTACTAGTTTGTGTGTGTGTGTGTGTGTGTGTGTAGTTTTACCCTCAGTTATCTTAATCACTGCTCTGTTGTTAGGCATCTGAGTTGCTTCCAAGTCTGGACTACTACAGACTGTACTGCTGTAAACATAGGTTTACACAGTTCTATTTGGATAAATCCCCAGGAGAAAAATTGCTGGGTCATATGGTAAGTTCATTTGTAGTGGTCTATGAAATCTCCAGGGACTGGGGAGGTAGCTCAGCAGGTTAAAGGCACAAAGTGCAAGGACCGGCTTAAGGATCCCGGTTTCAGTCTCCAGCTCCCCACCTGCAGGGGAGTCATTTACCGGTGGTGAAGCAGGTCTGCAGGTGTCTATCTTTCTCTCCCCCTCCCTGTCTACGTTGGGCGCCATTTGTTGTTAAAATTCGGAGGCTCCAGCTGGCCGGGCTAGCTTCACAGGCGGGTAACAGAGACTTGAGGACACACGGCTGGGCAGGGAAGCTGTATTTCTTTATTCAGAACAACGATTTATAAACTAAGACAAACTAATCACCAAACAGAACTTTCCTGCCTCCTTCCCCTGCAGCGGCACCAAAAACTCTCGAACTCTCCAACTCTGGAACTCTCTCGGGGTTCCTCGGGGCGGGGACAGGCGGGGACAAGCGGGCCCGTGAAAACTAGCAGGACTGAACCAATTTTCTTGGCAGGGAGAGAGCATACAACAGTCCTATTCAACAACGTCAGTAACAACAATAACTACAACAATAAAAACAAGGGAAACGAGGGAATAAATAAATATTAAAAAAAGAAACCAGTCTGGATATTTCTTTTTTTATATTTATTTATTTATTTTCCCTTTTGTT